>NC_069073.1:1200000-1555000 GCF_025698485.1 Gossypium arboreum | reverse complement strand
ATGAGCAGAGCAAACATTACAGTGACAAGAATCAATGAGTCTGGTAAAAAATCCAAAATGCAACCATGTTCTTTGGAATAACCAAAGAGCGGTCTTTGGATGAAAGATACCAGATATGGATTGGAAGCAAATAAATGTTTTCAAGATGCTGGACCAGCAAATCCTGCTGTCCATGTGAACTAGAATGGAGTTAAAATTTTGGGTAATGACTTCTAGGAAAAGATGCATGCAAAAGATTATTTAGATTGGGAAGGTAAGATGTTTTGACTGGTAAGTAAAGGCAGAACAAACAGAAGTGCTATATATGAAGCTTAAGTTTAAAGGGACTGAACTTCAATGATAAAGACCTTGTCACTTTTTGCCAATGATAAAATTTCAGCAGTACTCTTAACTACTACCATGACAAAGAAATCCATCCTTCTGTATAGCCATTCCAATCTAGTGACATGAAAACAGAGGCAAAAGGAGAGCGGGAGAGAGAAAGAAAGTGAAAGTAGTCCAGTATAAACTTACCCTTAAGGGAGTTGTTGCAGATAACCCATCATCTTGTCCAAGCTCCCGAGAGAGAATAACTGAAAGCTCATCAGATAGCCATGATATCCATAAGCTGTAAGCTCTAATACACAACTCCCGCATAATCTTACAAAGATCGTAAAGTTTTGGGCTTGCACTTTCATTTGCACCAAGCAATGCAGCAGTAGCTGATGAACTTTGCCTCTCGGAACTAGTAAGTATTTGCCTTCCAAGGCTGTCAGAGAAAGGAGAACCATTGACAGCTTTAGATTGCCACAACGAGGAAGGTAGCTTCTCAAAAATTGCAGGAGCTGTGTATTTCACCCAGAACCGTGGAGAGCCAAGAATCAAAGGAATGTGTTTAGAGTAATTCTCGAATGCAAACAAGAGTCTCCCAATAAAAAGAGATCTCTCAACAATTAAAGGAGGAGGTACAGAATCGCTTTCCTTGGGTTCACTTCCAATCGCAGTGTACAAATTATCAAGTTCAGTTTGGAGTTCTTTCAATATAGCTGAAACACAGTCATAACATTTATTCTGCAGATAGGGAACTAGATCCTTCAATCTCACAGATGCATTGGTAGATTCTAGGAAACTCAATAGATCCTCAAGAACTCTTTGGCAGCAGCTGTCCACTTGATCTCTAATTTGACTCACTTCAGGGCCAAAATAGGCATTGAGACAACTTTGGAGATTATCTTCCTCAGGTAGTGCTCTATTTCCCGACAGTGGACCAAGCTTCTTTAAGTTATTAGGTTCTGCAAACCAAACGCCACCACCTGCAGAAGGCGTAGTCAAATATGTCTCAAAATCCATCTTCTCACCAGAGGTCACCACAATAGTGTGGATTGCGTCTGACACATTGACAGCTCTGGTCAGATCCTCAAATCCTGAGTCAATAATCACTTTCATCCTCCTGACAAAAGCATCTTCAAATATTTCATTCCAAAGATCCAAATCACCTTCCAAAACAAGTTCCCGGATCCTATTCCAAGGCAATTCAATGTCAGACCCAAAAACACTTTTAAGCCATTCCAAACTCTCCTGCAAAACCTCCTTGCTTTCCATTGTAAGCCTGATCAACTTCTCAGCAGTTCTAAGTTCTTGGCCACCAGGTATAGTATCAATGAGATACCTACCATTAATCTTACTGATGATCTGTGCTCCGCAATCCCTCACCCAACTCCAACAAGTGCTAGAAATGAAAGTTTTATGCAGCATAACCGTGACAGATTCTAATTTATCCCTAAAAGATTTCCACAACCTGACCTCTTCATCCGGATTTGGGATCCCACCAAATAACTGAGAAGCAGGGGGAGAATCCAAAATAACCTTATAAAAGAGAGGCATGTCATTCATAACATGCAAAAACAACTCTCCCACCTGCCCTATGGTGACCTGAATTATGTTTAAAACATCACAAAAAGCCGAAATGGCAACAGAAGAGGTAGCATTACCATTACCAGCAGAAGCAGTCAATGTATGCAATATCCAATTCTTTCTGGCTTCAAGAAACAATCTCAGAACCTGCTCGGGATCCAGATCATCAGTGACAGCAACGGCAGCCAAGGCATCAGCATAGGCAGCAACGGACAGGCCCCTATCCAACAACCTCTCACGACTTCTCTGGGAAATCTGAGCCTTGAAACTCTCAACGATCTGCCACTGGTGCTGAAGCAGAGGGAAATTGGACAATATCTTGCTGTGATCCAAATCACCGTCAGGCAGCATCAAGATAGAATGGACGTGCTTAGCACGAATATACCTGGCGGCCGCTTCCAAGAACATGGATTCGTCGAGACAGCCCCAGATGTTCTCCGGCGTGTCCACCAAGTACTTGACGCGGCAGGCGATCCCATAGATGCGGAGGCGAGTAGTAGGGTTAGGGGGGGTTTGGAGTTTCGGGGATGGCGCTTCCAAGACGGAGATAGAGAGGGAGCGGATAGAATGATGGATGGAAGAGATGTTGGAGGAAATAGATTCGGATGCCGATTTCATTTGGAGGATGGAGTCAGCCGAGTCAATCAGATCACGATAGCGGGTGCCAACCAGCTGCCGGAGCTCCTCCTTCTTGTCTTGAATCTGTTTGTTGGTGGCGGATTCCACATTGCGGATTTCGGAGATGGGTTTGGCGCGGAACAGTGATTCGGCGTCTCGGTCATCCGCAGAACCTGATATGAGTCTCATTCTTCTCTCTTAATGTCGGATTTGTCTATAATCTGACTCTTAATGCTGCCTTTCTTTTCTCAACTTGATATTGTTGTGAATTGAGGACTGCAAGCTTGAAAATCTTTTATCAGCAAAATATTCCAGAGATTTAGACAGCCCTTTAATACATTCTCTGCGAAATGTGCCCAAATCCCAGGACTCCAAGACATAGAAGGTGAGAAGGCAACAACATAATATAAGCTATAAACATTGATATCTAAACTTGAAACGTAAATATGTGGTGTTGATCATTGCTGGGTAACAAGCAATTTTTTAGAGTCCGTGCAATTCATTTAAGTCTGGAAGTACTTAGAAAGTGTGGTATACAATACCTCACATTCGTAAGTGAGTGCAAGGTTTTGAACATTAGAAATTTAATTCTTCATTGTCCCAACCAAAAGTCAACAATCCATCTCTCGGTTCGTTATTTTATGTACACTCAATCTTTTATTTACATCAAATATACGAGTTAGATATACATATTTCATTATCTACCAAAGATTAAGTATGTAAACGTCGTAAGTGAATAAATTCATAAACAGATCTAGAATAAATTCAACTTCGGTCTTATCTGATATATTATCAATCCAGATAATAGCATTTATATCTTTATTTTTCTTTCAATCGATTTGCTCAATTTTGATTAGATTACGGGCTATTTTGATTATTTACTAATATAAGTTGTCTTCTCGTGTTATGATCCAACCCTATAATGCAACTTAACATTAGTTAAACATTAGCTAATCAATGAGCCAATATATACTTACATTTTGCTTTGGATGCAAAAAACGTTGAGAACATATACAAATGATATTAATGTATAATAAAATTTTATTTAAATCAATTTGTTAAAAAAATTCAAATATAAATTGACAGATATACTATACGTAGATCACTAGATGCTAACAATATGCACTAGTTAATCAAATTACCAGTTAAGTGAACATCAACCTAATCAATTTAGGAACAATCAATACTATATTCATATGAAGCTAATATAAAATGTTAACAAATTAAACTAACCTACAATTCCTCTTTCTTGTTTTAAACCAATGCGATTACCAAAGCAATGGTTGATTGGTTAACTAGTTATTAACGAAGTTAGAATGCATGTTCCGATTGTATCAATCGCCACTATTAAGTAGAAATCTCCTCCCACTCTCACCTAATTCATAGCTCACCTCTCTATCTCATTATTCAACATGATCGTGTTAAAGTCCTACACGATAAGATCTCTTCTCGATTTGACCTAGTAAATATTCAACTAGAGAGATCAATTCTAGTTTACTAAGCATTTTAATACAATCAAACAACCAATCAATCATCAACATGTATTTGACCACACCCCAGCGTACATGCGTCGAGGCTTAAAATCGTGCAATTAAACGTGAAAGTGAAAGTGCGGTTTCTGCAGGCGAACATGCCAAGTTGTAATATAGAAGCGTTACAATGGAACATCGGTAAGTATTTTGAGGATCGTAAACAAGGGATTGCTATTTGGAGAAATTTCTATTAAATCAATTACCTAAATAATTACTAATCTACTAGAGTCACGAATTAGTAGTGTAAATTCTAATTTAAACAATGATAATAAATTTAATTAAATTAACTAAGACTAAATATAGCCCTAGGTTAATTTATTCGGATTTTCCCATTCCTAGTTCTGATTACGTGAGCTACTTAGCCTAGAATCAATTGTGTCACCTAATTATTAACTAATTCAACAATGACCCTTAATTAAGTATTTACCATCCTTAGATGTCTTATTAGGATTGTCAATCTTAGTATCTTCACTAAAGATTACCACTTAAAATACCCTTCCGGTCTCACCTAGGCATATGGATGCCCTTCGGGTCTCATCGTTTGGCACAAGTTTTACTCAACATGATATCTTCCTAGTCTCACCTATCTAGATGTTCTACCAGGGTCGTCACTTCCTAGTATACTAACTACCTTAAATAAATATCAAATTTTAAGTTATTAGTCACTTAATCAATTAATTGGATTAACCGTTAAAACATGCAAGATGTTTATAAAGCATCAATTTATTCTAATCTTTACACAAACAATCAATTAACGGAGTTAAAGAAAGAAATATAAATAATAGAATAAAACAAGAGATGAAGAATGCTCATGGATTAATCGATACAAAAGTGCAGTTCTGGAGCACTCTCCACTCGTGACAGTTTCACTTTGGAATATGATATTCTGATTAGAGGAACATAAAAATAACAAAGTAAAAGCTAAGAATGAAATAAAATCTAAAATCTAATATGTTTAGCCCGTCGAATCCCCCTTTGAATCTAGTTATAACGTTGTTTATATAAACAAAAATCCAAAAGACTGAATTTCCCCTTCATGTATAATGTCTATTAGGATTTTAAGTTGGAAAAAGACCCCTAATTGCCCTTAAAATCGTAGTCATCGTGTGCAAGAATTTTCGACTGCACAGAAGTAGTGTTGCAACATCTAGTCTCGGTATTGCAACATCCATGGCAGTTTCGCCCTAGGGATTTTGTTTTTGTTTTGATCTTCAATGTCGTCTTGATGTCGCGACATTGGCATCAGTTTCAACCAGAATGTGCACTTTTAGCTCCTAATCCATCCTACATAACCACATAACCTTATTTAGATATCAAAATAGCATAAAAACTATGGAAAAGCATAAAACGATAATTGAACTATAAAATCATAAATAAATACTAACATGACTTGATTCCACTATTAAATAAGCTAAAATTATGTGAAAAAGGGATGTAAATAATAGCCTAGATCGTGGCCGACTAATATCTTAACTACAATTAGCAACCAATATTCCAATCAACCATCAAAGAAATTTAGAACAACATGGTATTTGAAGTACAATCAACCATTCTAAACATTCAATCAATAGAAATGAGTGACAACAAGAGTTTAGAATTGCTCACTCATGGAGAAGCACCCACATCCATACATGGAGCTTGCTTTGATCTCCATTTACATTGCCATCCACAAGAAAAAAGCACTAAAATCTATAACAATTTCACTTTCAACAAAGTTTTCTCTAAGAACTCTAAATATCTAAAAAGTACTCACTAATATCTCTTCTCTATTATTTAAATTCCAGTTAAAGGTAGATATGAGGAGTATGCTTCGCATTTTTGGGTCGAAAATAGTTTAACATCCCGACAAGAGGAGACATCTCATCTCGACGATACGATGAAGGGCGTATTGATGAGGCAGCAACCACGTCACGACGTGGCATCCTGTCATGCAATTTTCTTGATTTTCTTCTTCCAGTAAAATTCTAATTATTTGTCCCATGCGAACTCTAGTTAGTGTGGATTATTTTAATAATATTTGACCTACCATAAAAAGATTAATCCATAACACATTTAGGTATTAGCTTTTACAAACTTACAAGGAATTTGTGTTTAAGTTTTCCGGGTTCTTGTTTTTAGGTTTTGGGATTTAGTCTTCGTCTTTGTACTCTTCATTTTTGTCGTTTTAGTAAAATTATCTTTACACGTGATTTTTTATCCTCTTTGGAGGGGGTTTTCCGCGTAAAATATTTATGTTTGATCTTTTCAATTTCTTCGTTATTTTACTTGTTCGTTGCTTAATCGAGTTTATTCCCAACAAGATATTTATAGTAAGGATCTAAATGACCTTTTTATCCTCATTAAAAATAACTTTAACAAAGGTTTGGAAATAGAAATTCCACCAAATTGTCATCTTCCTCTAGAGTTGTCAATTCTAGTTCACTAAGCATTTTAATACAATCAAACAACCAATTAATCATCAATGTATATGTCAACTTTAATTAATAACTAGCATCCCAATCAACTATCAAGGAAACTTTAAAACAACATGGAATTCAAAGTACAAGTAGCCATACTAAACATACAATAAACAGAAATGAGTAAGAGTAAGAGTTTAGAGATGCCCGTTCATGGAGAAGCATCCAATTCCAAAGCTGGAGCATGCTTTGATTTCCTTTTTTACATTGCCACCGACAAGAAGAATTTTAAAAATCTACAGCAAATTTAATCTCTACAAAGTTACTATAAAGAACTTGAAAAAAAACTAAAATTTCTCTTTACGAAATCTCTCTAAGTTTTTCTCCCTCTCTGATCTCTCTCTAATTTCTAATACAAAGGTGCTTTTATATTAATGAGCTAAATGACATTTTTAGCTTCGTTAAATTTTAGATTTTCAAAGGCTGGAGTGTCCAGTTCCCTTTAAAAAACCCCTGAGTAACCAACATCTTAATAGATCTGCAACATGACATTGCAACCTCCATTTTTGCAGCGTCACGGTGTGACGGAGATATGTTCTCCTAGGCAAGTTCAATGTGCCGACGTCGTGACGTAAGTAAACGATGCCATGACTTCTAAAAGTTTCACGTCGCAATATTACTCACTATTTGCTACACCTTTAAGTCTTGTTCATCCGAGTTGCTTTACTCACTCAATTCTTTCACGTCCAAACAGTGAGTTAGGCCGCAACAGTAGGTCCTTCAATGTCATGAATTAGTACTAATCTAATTGAGTCACAAATTAATAGTGCAGATTCAAGATAAAGTTCCAATAAAACATAATTAAACTAAAATTAACCCTAAATTAAATTATCAAAACCTTCTATTCTTAATTTTGACAATGTGAGTTTCTTAACCTAGAATTAATTGAATTACTAATTATAAACTAAGCAAATAGTTACCCTTAATTGAATTTTTTATCACTCTTAACTAGACATATTAACAATTTGTTAGCCAATTCATTTAATGAAATACCTATTCAAGACTCTTAGGTAGGCCATACTATCTTGGCATGTTCTTTCAAAATTCCCATTTCTAGCCTTTAATCTTTATAAGAATCATATAAAACAGTTTCATTTCTTTAAACTATAGCATGCTTAAATCACCAATTTCCTTAATATCGTTTAAGGTATGTTCAATTGGCCATTCACTTTTAAAGCTCATAATCATGTTAATTTCTCTTTTGCTTACCTATTCATTTTCCTTATTATCATCTTTTTTTTTAGCTATAAGACAATTAGTTCATGATACTTAATTTTACTTTTAGCCATAAATAATTACATTTAAATTTTATTAACAATATTTAATTCATTTTCGCCTATAATAAACTCTAGTAAAACTTATTCGGATACATGGGACTCTTCTACCACACCAATGAGCTCATAAGAGCATTAACTACCCCACACCAAAATGCACATGAGTACAATACTAGAAGGCGAAATAAAGCGCACATAATAAAAAAATATTAATATAATGGATGAAAGGAAAATTCAAGTATCAACTTAAAAAAAAATCTTTAAGTACTAATATAGTAAAAATGGATAAGTTGAGATATTAAAATTTATATTTAAGCTATTATAAGATGTGAAAATATTATTATAAAACACATTTTTTTCGACTTATATTTTTATCAATGACAGAATCATAATTCGATCTTATTAGCATTTAGCGATGCAAAAGGCAATTTTTTAAGGCTCACAACATCGTAATGCATAGCAAGATTGGTCTTGGGAGTAGTTTGGAAATACAGCTGCTTAAGACCCAAGGTTAGAAGGGGCCCAAAATCAGGTTCGATCCTGGGGTAGTTTGGAAGTATTTTCTGTTCATTCCTTCTTTACCTTTCTCATCCTGGTTCTCTCAAACTCCATCAAAAACCCATTGTGCCTTTGATGATGTCTCCTTTTAACTTGCACATGTTGTCCGATCTGGGTTTTCTTTATTTCTCTTTTTCGTTTTTTGGGATCAGAGTTTTCCAAGTGAAGGCTTTCCTTTATTCTTCCTTTGCTTCACTAACCTTTGAAAGAAATAAAAACCCGACTGTTCTTTCTCTCTTATGGTTATTTTAACTTCTTGGATAGCAATATTAGATTCTGAAAAATAAGATTTTCTTTCAAAGATGAAAACTATTGGTGTATGTTTTAAGAATGAAGATTGATTCTCAACAGCTATGCTTCTTCAGTTTCTAGCTTTTCCATTACAGGAGGGTGTTGAAAATATGACAAAATTTCGATTCAAAGCCAGGTTCTTTTTCACATTTTTCATGACTTTGGGAATGATTGTTGTAGTTAGAAAGAACATTATCACGTTAGCATCTGTGCAGTTCATTGTCTTGGGTTTAAGCCATTTGCTGGCATACCCAACTTATTCTATTTGTAAACACTATAATAAATATCCCAATTTTGTAAAGACTACAAAATTGATACATTTCCTCCCTTAACTCTACAACTTTCCCGTTGAGATCCTTGACAAACATAAGTATTGAGCATGGTATAAACAGATATCTAATGGGCTGTTTTCACCACTCAAAAGTCCTAGCCTCCTAGGTGGTATTCGAGTTAATCACATGGACTTAGACGTAGGTCTCACCATGAAAATATACTAAACTATCTCAAGATAATACTGTTTGCAGAGAATGAATACTCATTCTTAAAACATACATCAATGTTCTCATTTAAAAAGTAAATCCCACTTTTCAAAATCTAATATTGCAATCCACGAAGACACTAATCACAAGAGAAAATGAAAAGCTGGGTTTTTATTTCTTTTAAAGGTTAATGAAGCAAAGAAAGAATAAAGGGAAGATTTCTCTTCGAAAGCTATGATATAGATGAGAGAGAGAGAGAGAAAAACATCAGATAATATGGTGCAAGTTAAGCAGAGACATCACCAAATGCACAATGGATTTTAATGGAGCTTAAGCCATGAAACAAGGAGAAAATGGTTGAGAAAGGTAAAGAAGGGAAGGAAAAAAAATACTTTAATTACGTTGTATAGACAAATTTTGAGTCAAAAATTGACTTTGAAAAATTTGTCTTTTATTGATGAAATTTGAAAAGAGTACAATGTCTAGAATTTTTATTAAAAAAATTTATTTGATTCTTCTTTTTGATTGGGCTTCGATCCAATGATTATTTAAACTTAATCTTGGAAGGATGTGCTTTACAATGAAATTTGATCTTGAAATGAGTTTGATGAGATGCTTGCACGAGGATTTTATTTAATTAGATTAAAGAGTTTTTGAGACTTGATCTTGAATTAACGAGGATTGCTTAATGGTTATTGAGACTTGATCTTGAAAATGGATTTTAGAGAACTTAGATCCAAGGGTCTTCAATACTTAATCTCGTGTTGAAAAATATGAAAATATTGTTTGAGTGCCAAGGGAGTGCCCACTCCCTTACCACTAGAGCTATTTGAGATAATTTCCATATTTGAGATTGAATGGTGTTTATGAGTTGTGCTGAGTACGTGGATGATGTCTAACTCATCAATGAATATCATATCACTTAGGAAACATATTTTGGATATGGGCCGAATCGAATCACCTTATTTAATCCCTTGGATTGTAGATACTAACTTGAATTTGAACACTGGTTTCTTAGTTGCCAAGATTCCATGTCTACCTTGTACTTTATTATTATATTTAGCTTATTCTATTGTTGTTTAATGGGGATTGATATAAATCTTCTTATGTTAGTTAGCCTTGAAATACTCTATATAATTGAGGGACCTGTATAAGTTATTGTACTAAAAGAATTAAGCACTTAATCTATCGTTGTGAGGAAGTTTATTGTATGAGTGTATATTGATGGTAAAACTTTTTATGTTGTGGTTTTACTTGCTGAATTCACCGGGGTGGATTTTAGTGAAAGTATCATTTTTCATGGTGCAATAGTAAGGAAATTGTCACGGTTGTGTGATAGATTAGGACCACTTGTTGTAAGTGTTGAAGATAATGGATAGTTCTCATAGAGCTAGGCTCCGCAAATGTAGGGAAACTGAACTACGTAACAACTCTTGTATCTTTTGTTTGTTTATTGTTTTACTTTTAGTGGTGAAGGAGTACCCACTCTCTTGTCACCCATCCACAGTGTGTAGCTTTTATCTCAACAACATTTTTAGAGTTTTGTCTTGGATGGTTGAGTCTGGTTTAAAGGTTGTCAAGATTTGACCTTTAAACATGTTTTATCTCTTTTATGGGTGTAATCAAATTTGGGAGATATTTGAATTAAGGGTCGTTTAGACTTGATCTTGGATGGAAGGATGATTCCATCCAAGGGTCTTCTAGGCTTAATCTTGAAAAAAAAAATGAATTCAACCTTTTTTTTATTGGTTTAATTGAACCAAAAGGTGGCTTTATTCATAAACGCCTTTTGACTTCCTCTCCTCGATTGAACAATCGAAAGGTGACTTTTCTTCAAAAGAGATATGGTGCTCAGCAGAATTTCTTTAAACTCTTCAGTTTCTTAATAGACTTCTTCATAGAAATTTTAAACTTGTGCATTTGTGTTGAATGACTTGGAGGTGAACCCCTTTCATAGTGTCAATCGATCAAATAAAAGAGAGTTTTGTAAAATTTAACTTCTTCATTTGTGTGTTCTACAATAATTGAATTCTTTTGTATAATTTGTATAATTTTAATTTTTAAACTGCTCATTAATTTTTATGTAGGAATAGGAAGTACTTAATTAGGAGTTAAGGTATGGCGAATATTGAGGCCACTTAGAAAATCGAAATGATGATGCCAGAACACCCCCAAAGATATGATTTTTACAAAAATTAGAATCGATATTGTGACATTAGCCTAACAATGTCGTAAAATCGGCCACAAAATCGAAGTTTTGAACCTTTAGGGGGAATGTCGCGACATTGCATCTTGGTGTCATGACATGGATATTCTGGGCAGAATGTAATGACATTGGAAATGGATGTTACAATGAGATGGGTTCTACAACAAAATACTCAACCAGGTGATGCAACCCAACATGTAAACCCTAAAAGCCCACTGATTTTAACTTTAAAAACCTAAATATAAATCATATTTAAACCTTATTAATCCCTAAAACACAACACTATTTCACTAAACCTCTTTCAAACTCTCAAAACCCTCTCCCTCATTCATTTGTTACAAAATTTTTTTGCAATTTTCTTTTTTTTTTTATTGTGTATTTTGTAGGTTTTCAAAGGAGTTCACATTAAGGCAAAGAAGTGTCTTCAATCTCAAATGTGTTAACAAACAAGGTAAAACATTTATTCAAGAGAAAATAGTAGCGTACCGAGAGTATACTCGAGACCGCGAGCTTTCGAAAACAATGGAGGATCTACGAACTAAACCACTGAGAGTGAAATGAAAGAAGGTGACTCTAACAATCTCGATGAGTGAAGACCCGACCATACGAGCTTATATTAAGCACATGACACAGTGCATGGTTTCTCTTGAGCCGATAACTAACCACCTTCCGACGTCCTAACATTGAGAGTGTGAATACTGCTACAAAAGATATGGAATTGAAATGGTGTCCCAAGTGTACGGGTCAAATTCTAATATAGTTCATACAATGAAGTACAGGAAGTGCTCCGAGGATCGTACCCAAGGGATTACAGTTTGGGGAAAACTATTATCAAATCAATTACCCAAAATAATTCCTAAGATATTCGAGTCACAAATTAGTAGTATTAATTTTAAATTAGGATAATGATAATAAACTAGTTAAATTAATGCTAAACCTAAATCTACTCCTAGGTTAACGTATCGGCTTCTCCTATTCCTTGTTTCGACTATGCGAGTTCCTTTAGCCTATATCTAATTGTTTTACCTGATTAATTATTGATGTTAGATTTTAAATAATTGGCTAGTAATTGACCTAGTAAGGCCTCTCAACTTTCTACTAACCGAGCTAGTCAGGAAGAACTACTTATCTCTCGATGTCACAGTTCAGAAATAGTCAAGGTAAGGTTTTCACAATAGGTAATATAATTTGGGTTCATTCCTACCTTCATGACATCTTAGGATTATCAATCCTAGGGTTTAAGTTCTTTATTTTCCAACCAACTAATGCGCTAAGTGATGCTCGGTAGACTATATCGATTTCGAGTTCATATCTACCTAAATGACTTTCTAGGGTCATTAATCCTAAAGTTTAATTGCACTCAACCAAATCCAACCAATCCAAATTAAACTCTACCTTTCAATCAATTAATTGGGTTACTATAGTTGAAACATGCGAAATATGTATAAAGCATAAATTGATTCTAATCTTTACACAAACATTCAATTAACAATGTTAAAGAAAGAGATATAAAGAATAGAATAAATGAAAGAGATGCTCATGTATTTCATCAATAGAAAAGTGCAGCTTCGAAACAATCTCCACTCGCGATGTCTAATATTGGAATAAGATCTTCCGTTTACACGAACATAAAATAATCTAAGTAAAAGCTAAAAACTAATAAAAACCTATAGAATAATTTATGTCTCCCTCAATATGTGTTTAATCTGATTACAATAGCCTTTATATAGGCTAAACTCAGAATATTAAAGTGTTTAAACTATCATTGAAGTACTTAGAGTTCGATTAGGAAAAATACCCCTAATTGCCTTAACAAACGCAACCGTCACGTGCAGGGATTTTTGGGCCATGCAAAAGCCATCCTTGAAGTACAGCAGGAGGTGTGTCACGACACAGCAGGCAGTTTCGTTCTAGTACTTGTTTTTGCTTCTGTCTTCGGTGTTGCAACATTGGTGTCTTGGTGTCGCGACATAGGCAACAGTTTCGATCTGAATATGCATCTTTAACTCCTGATTTGTCCTACAATACCTTGTAACTTTATTTAAGTATCTAAAGTATAATAAAAATTACTGAAAAGCATAAATTATGACTTCAAGCATGAAAACATAAATATATACTAAGATAATTTGATTTAACTATTAAAAAATCTAATGTTATGTGTAAAAATGGATAAATAATAGTGTAACTCATGGTAGATTAGTAACGATGCACTATACTAAGAGACATGGCTTGAGATTCCTCCATGGCCACAACCACCTTCACACTAGACCACTATTGCGGATAATAATCCCTCGATTCCACCACAAAGTGGTGGTACATATTCAAGACCGAAAGAAAAGGGGCTACTATTTGTGATCCATTCGACACTCTAGACCCCGCCTCAAAAGTGCAATCCACAAGTAAAGAGAAAGAAAATATGGTCATTTTGGACAAAGACAATACTAAAGAGTTAGATGGTGACTATTTTGCTAACCTTTGAGAGAGTTGTTTAAGAAAAATCTATTGTTCTATGTAGGCATCCCACATGAATATGGACTACTACTTCAAGCGGAACATGCAAGAGAACATCCCAATTATACCTCGCAATACCATCACGATGAAAAAGGAAAGTTCTCACTCCTATCTCTAGTTTGGGGAACATTAGGGACAATGTGCAATCTAAAGTGTGGGGGTACACATAGAAATTTTTATTTTTGCTTTCATATGTTTTGTTGCTAATTTCATCCAAAAATTTTATTTTTGTACGCATGGTGCTTAAGCTTGCAAGAATGTAAGTGATTGATTAAGAGCATGATAATAGGAATTATTTGGTTGAAAGTTGTAAATGTAGCATGATAGTAAAGTATTCTAGGCTTTTAAAATTAAACTAGTTAGTTCATTCTATTACAATGTATAATAGGTGAAAGCGATTAAGTATAACAAATGATAAACGATTACATAGGAAGACATGTATGTTTGTCTTGAATTGTAGGTAGCTATAATTTTCTCACTCGCATATTGAATCCATGAATTTGAGGTAGCTATAAAAAATGCTTAAGGCATTTTTTGGTTGAAACTAGAGCCTAAAAGTTAAAATCTATTTATTCCTTCATTATCCCATCTTTAGATTATGCATGAATTTAGATGTCGGGCCATAGATGTTGAAGGTTAGATGGATACATCATGGAGGTTTCAAAAGAACAAGAGTGGAAAAAGTAAGAAACAATATGAGAAATTAATGTGAGAACAAAAGCATTGTGAGGTTTAAAAGCAAAGCATGAGAAATAAAAGTATAGAACGAGATAAAACTATGTGACTGAAAAAGTGCGAAATAAAGTGACCAAATAAAATCAAAAATACTTAGGAAACTTTTCATTTATATTGCACAAAACTCACTAAGCTAACTATACTTATAAATATTATACTTTGTCTTCATATGCACCCTCTAATATAATGTTTAGCTCACCTCTTTATATCCCCTTTTCTCACATTTCTTTTTACTAGGGGTATATATGGAACAACATCATGTGCCAAAGTACTTTGGCCACTACACTGTTTCGAGCCGTTTTGATTTTTGGGGGTTCGTTTTGGGTCTTGGACACCTTTGACCACTCTCACGAATTCAATTATTTTAAAATATTTTTATAGCCCCAAATTATTCTAAAATTGATTTTATTATTTTATTAATTTGCTTTAAAGTTTGAAATTTTTAATATCGTTGGAATTTTTGTCATGTATGTGTTCTAGTAACACCTCTCATTTGTACTAGACATTGGGATAGGTCTCTGTTTTGGCAAGTAAAATTCTTTTAAAACATTTTTATAAAAGATCAAATTCTTTAATAATTATTACCTGTAACATAATTAAGAAATTAGTAATAAAGATAAATTATTTTAAAACTATTTTATAAAGAAATCATATCATATAAAAATTATTTGAATGGATGACACTTTAAGAAAGAGTCCCCTTAGAATAATTTTACAAGTACCAGACATGAAAGAGAAGAACATTACTTTGGTTTGAAGACATTTCAATAGCTAATCTCACATCTTGTTCCATGGAAAGAAAATAGATCAATTTTAGGAAACTCTTAAAGGAAACATCATTATTTCAAATTTAAATCTAGAAGCCATAAGTTTAGAAGGTTTCAAGAATTTTAAAATAAGTTGTTCTGATTTTACTCCATTAATAGAAAAGAGATGGTAAAAGTAGTATGGAGGTTCTTGTACGAATAGTCAAATTGCATTTTACTCATTATATTTTAAAAATGAGGAAATTTATCTTTTTACTTTAAATAAAAAATCTTTTTATTAAAAATTTTATCCATTTTTACTATTAAAAACTTTAGTATCGAGCTTCGATTTTCAAAGGTAGGTTTAGAAAAGATTTGATCATATTTCATTGGAGTGGATCTCATTCATTCAAGGTTAACTAAACATACGTTTGTCTCGAAAATTCTCAAATTAAATGGGAAACTAGTTTCTGGACAGAAATTGTATGAAATTGTGATTCCAGGTAATTTTTATCACCTTCTAATAGGAGAATAACAAATCAGATTTTTTTCTCTTGATTTTCAGCATTTTCCTTCTCAAAAATTTAAATTCAACTAAAAATGCTACAAATCAAAAGGTATAGAGATGCCGTGAAATCACAATTTCATATAATCATTTCTCTTAATTTCTTCTAACATGATAATATTATAAAACCATTATTAAACATGAATCTTATACACTATAATGATATTATTATTATTAAATAAAATAATAATAAATTATTTAAACATAATTAAATATTAATTATAGGTATTGTAAATAAATATTTAAAACTCAAATTGAAAAGTTAGGGTCTTGAGCATTTACTTTCAGTTTAAAGTTTTAATATTTATTTAAAAATAATTATTATGTAAATAAAGTTAGATGGCATAATTTGTATGTGAATAACAAAGTTAGGGAATATGTACGGACTGGGAAGGTGTTGCAGTAAGAAAATTTAGAGAGGGATTCGCGACAGAAGGGGATCAACCTAAAATAAAATAAAAGAAAAGAAAATACCTGGCAGACTTGAACATTCACAGAAGAGGTAGAAGACAAAATTCAGGGGACAAGATACTTCATTCAGGACATTTCCCCGTCAATCTCTCCCCAAAAGCACAACCTACACAGCCAAGCAAATCTTAGATTGTGGACCTACAGCTAGCCATCTCATACGTAAAACTGCTGTATATATCCTAGGGTAGGGCTAGCATTCTAGGAATAGCAATGTAGTGTACTCTTTAAGAAATTTAAAGATCAATGCAGTGTACTTTCATTTTGCATGGTTTTGGCTTCTGTTATATATGATAGCTTTTTATCAGCTATGGATATTTACTTGCTTTGTGCTTTTGATTTAGACAGGTCCTGATTATGTAATAAAATTATATTATTAATCACCCAAATTTGTGTATTGCACATTCTCTGCCATGATTGGATAAGTTTTGACTGTTGTCAAGTTTTACTAATTCATATGTCCCCCAACTCAACCCAACCCAACCCAACCCAACCCAACCCAACCTTTGAATCAGATTTTGAGATCTAGGAGCAATGGATAAGCTGTTAGTCTGTCACCAACACCACTGGTTTTAGGGGAAAAGGTATAATGAGCAGTATTAAAATTCATCTCAAAATCATAATATCATATTTCATGTCTCTGACATATGGACAGTCACATGGGTTAATATTTTAACATAAATAAATTGGCCAAGGACGACATTTCCTTGTTATGGAGATATGGCGTGCCCTTGCCGTTTGGCCAGTTTCTGAAAGCGAGCCAGTAATAGAAACAATGACAATAGCATCAATTTCCAAGGCATGCAGTTGTTGATCATACTAATGCATTATATATTTTGCTTCCATAATATGATCTATTCTTCTTAGCCTTTCAAATTCAGAAGAAGAAAGAGAATCTTTTCGGCCCATCCCTCCATCTGTTCTCTAATCCTTAGCTGTCTCTGCAATTCCAACACCTCATCAACTTCTCTCCCTCTTACATCACATACACAAAATATAGAACATAATGACATCGCTTTCCATGTCTTTATTGGGGGGTTGGGTTTATATATTTGGGAGAAAAAGGGTTCATTGATGAGACAAGAGCAAGCAACAACTTTTGCCCAAAGAAAGATTCTTCGTTGTCGCTTATCTTATAAGAAAAAACTTCTATGAGGGAGGGGTTAAAATTTTCTTTTGTGAATGTGTGTGTCTGTGCTGACAAAATTTGGGACTGTAAATAGACAGCGGGTGCTGCGGCTGATGCCACTGGATCCAGCCAAACATGCTTCTTGGCAGCACTGCACTATGCACCCAAGGGCTGCTTCTGTTCCTCTTCTTCATCTCTCTCCCATGTGACCCCTTTTGCTCTTTTTCTAGGGCTAACCTTCTCTGCCTGCCTGCCTTCTCAACAAAGTCAGGGAATCTTGCTTAGATATTTGATATAAATAAATAAATTCACAAATGAATATATATATAATTTATAATGTGTATAAGTGAATCAAATTAAAATTTTATATCTATAAATAAATTAAATTAAATTTTATTTTTCATATTACATATTAGATTGAAATTTATATATAAATTTTAGATTTTTCTTTATAAAAATATGTTTAACTATTCTTAACCTGTGTCGGGGCTAACTTTTCATCTAATGGGCTACAAATGCAGTAGCTCCGGCTCATGCTATATTAAGATGGCTTTCAGTTAGCACTACATGCCCTCGTTCTGCAGTGTCATGGTCTTCACTCGGTTCCAGCTTGGTTTTCGAAGGAGTTTGGTTCAAGGAATACAAAATTATATTTAGTAATTGAATTACAAAAATGTAAGATTATATGTTACATTAGTATGTTTGATTAATTTGATTGAATTTAATTCGATTGATCATGCAACATTTCTTTGAAAGGTGAAATATTTGGACATTCAACAGTAGAATGTCCCATAATTTCACAAATACCACAAAATTTTTCAGTTTTTACCAGTTTAACTCTTTGCACTTTCTAAGCTTCATGGCTTCAACCTATTTAGTTAAACTAGCCATTCGAGCACTTAAATAATATTCTTGACTAAAGTAATATTTTCCTTTCTTATTAGCAAGTTTTGATCTAATAGAACCTTCAAAAGGGTTAAAATATGTGCCAAGGTAGTGAATTTTTTGTCGAAGTGATCTAGGTAGTTAAAGGCCTTTTCAGGTTCTTTATCAAGGAAGTCTCTGTTATACATTGACTTAACAAATTGTTTAGTTTCAGAAGTTCAACTTTCATAAAAGAAACTTAAAGTCCACCAATTTTCAAAACCATGATGTGAGCAAGAACTTAACAAATCTTTGAAATGTTCCCAACATTGAAAAAATGGTTCATTTGAAATTTGCAAGAAATTTTGAATATGTCTTTTAAAAGCATTGGTCTTTTGTGTCGGAAAAAATTTCTTTAAAAATTCAGTTTTATTTCTTGCCAAGTACCAATTGATTTTGGTTTTAAATTATTAAACCAAATTTTTGCCTTATTTTGAGTTTATCAATTTCATTAGCACAAGGTGGCTCATTAAAGGTGGCACATACTTCATCAAAATATTTAAGATGTAAGTAAGGACTTTCAGACTCTAAGCCATGAAAATTAAAAACTAAAGTTATCATACTAGGTTTGAATCGAAAGTTATTTGCATTCAAAGGTAAAACAAAGCAAGAGGGTGTTGAGTTTCGAGGAGGTTGAAAGCAATCACGCATGGTGCGCACTTGTAGAATCTCATTTTCATTAGGAGCTATTTTAATTTCATCCATGATATGTGAATGTGGAGGAGTCTCAATCAAATTACCAACAAAAGTTTCACAGTTCTTTCTTACTAAACGATGAGAATTAAAATCACGTTGCCAAAATATGCAAAGAAAAAAGATGAGATGAAATAAAGAAAAATATTATAATTGGTAAAACCAACCAAATATACCTATGTAAAGAAAAAAAAACTTATAAAATTGTAATTTAAATCTTACCTTCTCCGGCAACGGTGCTAAAAACTTGACAAGAACTTTCTAGGTCTACAATCCAAGTGCAGGTTATATTCAAGTAAAAAAATCTCAGGAGTTTGAGGTCAATCTATAGGGAAGTTGATTAGAGCTTACAATATTACAAGTATTATGCTAAACTAAAAATTTAACACTTAACTTTGGAATGAGTGTCGAAAATGAAAGTAGTAGCAGCAAGAAACATTAGAAATAAAAATAAAAGTCAACGTAAGAAATTAACTAAGAATAATGAAAACAAGTACCTGGAAGAAAATATGTTGATGTTAGAGGATCAAATCTTGGTGTCATATTAAGATTTAAATTTTAGTACTCATTGTTATTACTCAATTAGAATCTACACAAAATTGGAGGTCCCAATCGAATAATCAAGCAATGTACGCCCAATAATTAAGCATATGAATCTATAAACAAAGGTATGTCCATCAAATGAGTGTCTAATATTATTGTTCAATAGGTCCAACTGTTTAACAAATGAATCCATAACCAAAGGATGGTGTAATATGACAGTTCAATTATTTAAGTTTAGTCCAAAAATATACCATATGGTATTATAATAACTTCATAACTTCAAGCCTTATAATTTTTTTTTACATATTTATTATGCCAATTTTTTATGTCTACAAAAAATCAAGGTTAATTTATCCAAGCATTCATTGTGTCATCTATTGTCTATAACAAATAAAAGATCTTACTTTACAAGTATGATTATGAATAGTGGTTGATAATTAAATCTAGCTCAAATGATGAGTATGAAATTTACCTTAATATTTTCCAAGAGATTCACCATTTCACCTCAGCATTGGAAACTTAGAATAACAAAATTATACAACTCAAACTTATATAAAAAAGACATATTAGATATAAAAACTTGAGCTTTTACACGAATAAACAAATACTTAACAAGGAAATGATCTTGATCCCAACTTTAAGATGCCTCCTATTCTAAAACCAATGACTATTTATAGAGGTTTGTGAAGAGAAAAATGACAATGCAAAGGACTTGCAAGTAATAAATTTCTAGATCCACTTCTTTGTCATCTTTTGAGTCATTTTTCTCATGTTAATTGATGACTTCTTTTGTCTAAGTTAACGTCTCCCAATCGAAAAAATACAAGAAAGTCAATTGATGGTCAAGATCTTGTGCATTCATTAAAGAAATTCCAACTCCAAATTTGAAGTATGATAAGAGATATGATCCATACACGAAAATGCTTCAAACTGTCCATCAATGTGAAACCTGTAAATTTACCTTTACTTTTAGATTTCTTCCTGATTCATTTTGGTATTGGTGTTCCGATATTTAAATAGATCTTCAAATTCCCTTTTTGACGATATAAATTACACCTAAAATGGAGTCCTGAAGCTCGAGAAATGATTGAAACACTAAGAAGTGTTCTGACTGGAAGTTTGGAATGTGTCCAAATTACAAATTTTAAATCTTTGAGCATTGGACTTTCACTCATCATCTTGGATCAACTTTAAGCTTAGTGATTTCAGTTTCATGGTTCCATTATTAACATCTTCTTCCCAAACCTGTTTTACTTACAAATTCCACATGGAATAATTTATTGAAACTAAATGCGAGAAAAACACATAATATTTATAATACAAACATAAAAAAGTAAGATAAACTAAAAAATATAAAAATAATCAAGAAACTAAGAAAACACAAGTAAGATATAGCCCAAAATAATCATATAATGAGGACTCATCAACTTGTTGGAAGTTTAACTTAATCATGGATAATGACATGTATAGATGGTATTATATGCAACACATGAACAATCAAAGATCGAGTTGGTCGAACGGAGCCTCAACAAACCAATAGAGTTATGACGAAGAATATGATAGGCACAAATATTCATACGAACCTCCTTATGGTTCGTGTGAGTATGCAACCAAAAGAGAGAGGTATAACCGATATGGTACAACAATTATCCAACTTATGATCCACAACCTCAGAACTACCCCCAGCCTTAGTATCCCTATCCGGATTTGGGTGAAGAGCATAGCGGATATGCGGAATACCCATAATTGGATGTTCATTTTAGTGCTTTGAATAATCTTGAGTCGGCCATGTCCATATCAAATAGGTTTGTGAGGAGGTTTAAATTTCTCCAATCTCAATCGAAAACGCAAACTCCAATGAAAGAAGTCATGCATGATGTTCCAATGCCTTCTGTTGAAGCTACCGTGTTGGCCATGTCCATATCAAATAAATTTGCAAGAAGGTTGGAATTTCTCTAATATCAATATGAAGTACAGGCTTCAATGGAAGAGGTCGTGCATGATATTCCCAACTTTGACGATAAGGGCCACTATATCATTGATGACCAAGCTAAGTTAAATGATGAATTTAAACAAGCGATTGGAATCGGAGACCATGATCAGGAGTTGAAGATGGAAGAATGTGTCTCTGATCCAATTGATGTAGGAGTAGGAGTAAATGTAGGAGTAACCACTAATAGTGAGCTTAAATTAGTTCTGAATGAATGTGTAATAGAGTCTGTACACTTTCTGGCTATAGTTGGAGAGATGCCAACCAAAGGAGTCGATGAGTTCGTTCTGTTCTCACTCAAAGATAGAGGTATAGCTCGAGTAACCAAAGCCTCACGCGACATTGGGGTGAAGATGCGCGAGGTAATAATACCCTGAAACATAGTGGGGTTGGCTTGAATTTTGCATCAAACGGCTTGTAATGTGGATGTCACGTCAGTCAAAGATAAAACGTTGCTAGTGGATTCGATCGAGGAGGTTGGTTTGTATTTGTCAATGGGAGAACAAACGATGAATTAAAGTGTTGAGAACCAGATGGAAGTTCATTTATGGTGACGGTATAGATTGTCCTGTTTTTTTAAAAAGACTTCTATGATTTTCTTTACTTTTTTTGTAAAATTTTTCTTGTTTGTTTATTTTATTTTTAGTATTAATCCTAGTTACTTTTACTAGTTTTTCATAGCAGGTGTTGACATAGTGGGTGACGAATTCGAAAAAAAAAATTAAGAAGCTGGAAACTGAACTTAATGTCGCGACATGGAAGCATAAACCTTTGCTTAACACAAGCCAAAGTTTATAGCCATTTCATGCCACCATCTAATTCATATGCAAAATGCCATTAAAAATACCAAACTTGGCGTTAACCATATACCATAAATCAAACCACAAACATAAGCTTATATACAAGGCTGTTATACCAAAACACACAATATCTTACATGAGTTAATCCAACCTATGTTAATCCAACCTATGTACATGCCACAACTATCCAAAAGGAAACATCAAAAAGTCTACCGAATCGAAAGACGGTAGGTATGTGCTTCTCTCTGATTCGGTAAACACGTTCCAAACGTCTAAAATCTACAAAAAATTAGTAACATGGATAAGTATTTAAAATACGTACTGAGCTCATAAAATATAAACATTTACTGACCTCAATTTCCTATCACATACAAACTCATTAAGTAAAACAAATATACCTATCAAGATTCAAACAACATCATTAAACATAAAAGTTTTGATCTCAATCACACATATAACCCTCAATTGTTCACATTTTCATTTCAAATAAACTTGTACCTTATATCCAAATCATGCACATTATTTTGCCAACATCCAATGGCATATCATCATCTTTTCATTCACAATTCTACTCGATAAAACTTTGTAAAAGAAAAAAAACTCCGTACATAGGTGAAAGTTATATGTGTGATTAAACCTGTGTACGGAGTTTTCAATTTCAAAATTGATCTCAATTTCATCCTCCAATAGTCTATTAGAAAATAATTTTGACTTAAAAAACACTTTTCTACAGTTAGTTTGACTTAAAAAAACATGTGTTCTTTAAACGTAAATTTGAAAGCCTAAACACAATAAAAATGAGATTGAGGGTGGGTTTGGATGGGCAGTGCGGTGCGATACATTTAGCTTACTTTTTGTCTAACGCTACAGTATCGCTATAGTATCTAATTTAATTGCCATCGCTGTTTTTATATTAACCGCAGATAAACGTACCACTCATCCAAACTATATTTTAAAAATGTATTAAAATAATTGATAAAAAATTCGAGTGATAAGTTGGAATAAAAAAATTATAAATATCAAATTGAGAGGAAATACTAAATTTAAGGGAGAATTACATATATAAGCTTATTTTGTCATGAGCATGAGGTGACTAACGACGTGGCAAAAATAAGAGGAGACCAACAATACAAGATACTTTTGTATGCTGGTGGGAGGTGCAATCGCGTGGAACGAACGGAGCGTGGGTTTAGAAATGAACAAAACTAAGCTTTTACTTTATTGGAATAAAGAATTAAAGAAAAAACAAAGCTACAAGGCACGCAAGTTAAGGCACATCCCGTTGGCTTACCTAAAGGCTATAGAGGCTTTAGGTTACAACCAACCCAGCTATCGATCTCTCCCTTTGATTGTCAAACTGCTCAAGGCGTTCCAAAGGGAACTATTGGTGCATAAGATGTTGTTCATTACATTAGCGGTGCACCCACTCCTCCAATAGGTTTAATAAAACAGCACCCGTTCTTATTAAATCCAAAACCATGTTTTGGCTGGTTTGGTGTCTCTCTCCCTACTGCATGCCTGTTACAAATTCACCCCTTCTTTTGAATTTAATACTTTGGTTTTCCTTCGACCTTGCCATCACTTTTGTCTTTTTCATGTCAAAAACGTCATTATCTTAAAACAATTAAGCCAACCAATATTTGGTACATCATCAGGTAGTATCACACTCTCTTCCTGCTATTACATGTCCTTTCCTTTCAAGCTCAATGTTGCATCGCTTTCAACTTTACTAGATTCCTTGCCGGGGTGTATTAATGGTGCAATGAAGGTTAAAAAGTACCTAGTTACCAAAGAAAAAAAATCACTAAATACATAAATGGAGTCAGACGGAAAATAACAAACCAATTGCCTCATCTTTGTATTAGACATTTTGATAAGGTAGAGAACAGTTAGTTAATTTCATTCGGAATTAAAGCACTAATTAAAGACCATTGAATTCCATGATATCCTGTGTTACATATCCTACCCTCTTTCTAACTAGTTTTCTTTAGTGAAGAAACTAAAACTAAACTTCTCTATCGCTGATAAGTGTCTCAAATTCTTGTGAAATTCACTATCTCACTCGTTCCAAAGTGCAAACATTGGGATCTTATGAACTAAACCCAAATTGCCTAGCCGATTTTCATTGGAATTATCAGTCTCACTGTTGCCATCTTCGTATTTTGAACCCTGTAATGAGAAGTAGCCGTGGTGAGAGTAATCTCCGCCAATGCCAAACTTATCACTAGCTAAACCAATGGAGCCTTTCGGGCTTTGCGGGTTAGAGGAATTGCGACTACTTGAGTTTGCCAAGGATGCATCATTATTTGTGTTAGTACTTTGATGTTGTTGTTGCTCATCTGAATTTGCAGTCCAAACCATATCCGCCAATTCATCTGATGCTTCACCGCTTGGTATAGCTAGAAGAGGTTGAGGAGATGCTGATGAAGCACATGAATTGTAGTCCTCAGGAGCAATGGAGGCAGTGTCTTTTGGAGAGCGTTTTGCAAGTTCGCCCCCAATAAGTGTAGAGCTTGAGCAAATTCTCTTTACATCATACCTACTTATGTCAAAATTGGTCACCGCACTTGTTCCCCTAAACTTAATTGCAGCAATATCATAAGCTTCAGCCGCTTCTTCTTGTGTGCCTACAATGTGTAAGTAACACACATTATTACTGCATATATATCACGGTTAAGACTCTTTAAGTGTTACAGTTAAAAAAGTCTATATAAAAACTCATTTAATTGAATTGAGACAAAGAGTGGAAAAAAAGAGAGGAAGTTAAGCTTACTAAATGTTCCAAGGTACAAGTCCTTGTTTCCCGCAACCCTTCCTATTCTAGCTTGCCACCTTCCATGCTGATGGTGCCTAGCCGGAGACAGAAAATAGCTTGACATGTAAGAGGAAAGATTGATAGATATAAAGTTGGATTGCCTTGTAAATGATGTATCATGTAAGAACACACATTTTAGAATTTGAGATTTTATCTGCATGTGTATAGTAATGTTTGCCTACTATTGTCTACTATAAAATTGAAAAAGGCTGCAAAAAATGCAGTACATACAGGCAAAACTTTATCAATGAGGTCGTTTTCTGCCATTACCTTGTCACTCCTCTGTACACTGAAGCTCCTCTTGAAAAACCACTGCTTTTCCTGTCAAAAAAGTAAGATGTTAATCAATGTTACAACTTCCTTTGTCTGTCCTATTTTTTTATTTTTTATTTTCCCACCCTCTCTTTGAATTTAAATGCACAAGACTTGGTGTACCTTCTCAAATGAGCAACAAATTCTTGACGGGTCATGTTCTTCATCTCTTCCAGCTCCTTCTCGTAAGTACTCAACTAAAACAAAAGTAGTCAAGATTACTTTCTTATTTTCTATAATTTAGATGTTGATTCTTCTTGGTACTTGTCAATGAAATAAGCTGTTGAAACCCTAGAAAGAACAATGTCAGTGTTGTGGTTCACCAACAAACTTACAGGGAAATTTATATGAGTTGTTGGACCCCAATACTTGAGAGCAGCTAAATCATAAGCCTTCGCTGCTTTTTCTTCCTTGTCATAGCCACCTGATCATACCCGCAAACATTTTAAACAAAAAGAATAAACGATTAAAAGAAACTGCACAAAGCCCAATGCTCTTTGTTCTCATACTGGAATAATCTTTATAAAGTTAAAAGAATCATGCACTCCCAAAATGTTTAATACAGGAGACATGCAAAAGGATATAATATACGAGTTCACTTACCAAGATAAACTGCAGAGTGGAAGGATGCGAACCAGAAAGTGAATGAAACATAAGCATTAGTTAATTCTCTTTCCAGGAAACCGGAAAATGAAAATAAAGAATCAGAAACCAAAACGATCAAGGAATGAAGGAAAAAAAAGAATAATGAACTGCTGCCCTCACCTTGCCTCCCTTTCCTTGTTTGTCCCTCTTTTCTACAGCTATTATCCCACAAATGAGCCTCATATCTTCCGGTCCATCTATGCCTATTGAATAAAAGGAAGTAAATTTCTGAATATTATTAAACTCGGATAACAATGAAAATTGAAAGGTAAAAATACCTTGTAACACCACGATATTGAGAAGTTCTTTGACCAAAAGTATCAATAGATTTGCGAGGAACTGATTCCCTGGTGAGGTTCTTTCCGACAGGTCGTTTACGGTTATCAACCACCTCCAATGGTGCTATAGCAGGGAACCCATTTCGAGAGGTTGGGCTCATGGTAAGAGAGAGTGCCTGAAAGTTAAAGTTATTATTTGTTTCATTACCCGAAGCTTTTCCACCAGGAAATGGAGTTTGTCTCAACCAGGATTTGAATCCTGAAACTGAAGTTGCACTCTCAAAAGGAACATGGTACACGCCACTCCTTTGGTTGTGGTTAGGGTTTGGGTCACACTGTTGGAGGCTGTGACCACCAGCCATTAGGGTTTGAGGGTTTTCGTTGTAATTTCGGTAAGTTTGGATGAAAGACGATGGATTTGTGAAATTCTCTGCAGCTTCCGCATCCCCACTACTGCTATAATTTGGTGCTACATTCACGTTGATTCTAGTAGGACTAGGAACAGTGTTTTGGTTTTCGTGTGTTCCACAATAAGCTTTGGTCTCCTGAGATGGAGAGTTTGAGTAACAACCCAAGAAATCTTCAAGTTTGGGACCCTGCTCGTTTGCAGTTGCAGCTCCAATACCATTTTCATATCTCCAATCTGCAAATCAGTGTCGGAAAACAAGTGACAAAGAGAACCCATTTCTTGTTTTTTAGATCTTTGGGAGTAGAGCGAATCTCTTTTCTGGCATGCAACTAAAATTTAACCATTAAAAGAAAACATCAATGGTGCAAAGTTAAAAAGTAACATATACTAGGGTGAAAGAAAGAGCAAGGACCTTCATCGGCAGCAATAGAAGAGCGACGAAAAGGATCAACAACACAAAGAGAGCCATCAGAACGCAAAGGCATGACAGAAGGGAAACCTCCATGGTCTTCTCTGCCAAAGCTTTCATCGATCCTAAGGTCTGGAGTCAGAGAAAACCCCAACCAATTACTCATGATGGTGCTGATGATGATGACGACGATCTCTTTTATCAACACAATCTATTACTCTTTGTTCACAACCTTCTCCAACCAAAAAAACTGTATCTTTTCTGCCTCTATAAAAATGTTATCGAGTATATGTTGTTCTTTTCTCTTTCACTGTGGCTTTGGGACTCGAACTTAAAAAACAAAGAAAAATTTTCTTCTCATGACCAAAGCTCTTCTCTCGTCTTATATTCTGATTCTCAGCACTGTATCTGCATCTGTTTTGCTAATGGTTGCATTGGGTTTAGTGCCCTCTCTTTCATTTCCTTCTCAGTTTTTGCAGAGGTGACCATCACATAAATATATCATTATGGCGACAAAACAAAATAAAAGAACTTGGGATATGGCCAAAGTCCTTAGAGCTCTGATTCGCTACATCCATGATCCATGGATTCTTAAATTTTCGACACCGATGGTTCACTGAAATTTAAATGTGATTTCGTTGGACCGTCAGGATATGAGGATAGCCGTGGTCCATTTCCAAATTGAAAAGCACCAAACCTCTGGTAAAAAATTGTTTTGGAGCTTTTCAGCAATTGGTCAATGTAAATATTTGATGTTCTGTAAGAAATGAAATTTATATTCACTTACAGTTATTCTTTCTTTAACGTTTGATGTCGAAAATCTTTTGTCCAATATCAAAAGATTTCACGTCCAAGTAAGAGGCCCAAAACTTTGGAAACTATGTCCAATAGATCTTATGGATCAAAGTAAATGGGCATATAGGCGACTGGTCGAGGCTGTGCTCCTCAAGACACTGGTCCAACTGGTATGCAGGCTTTTTTCTATCCGGAGTCGGGGAATGTGGTTGGTCTGGATGTTACAGGGTATTGTTTAGATTTCTTTTAATCCCAAAGGTAAAAAACACACCATGCATAACCAGGTTTAGGTTGTGTAATGTTTTATACAAAATAGTTTCTAAAGTGATTATTAATATGTTCAAAATTGTGTTGGGAGGCACATAATGTTTTTGTTCCTGTACGGTTGATTTCAGATACTGCTTTGGTTGCATTCGAGATTTTGCACACGTTGAAGAACAGAAGATTGGGAACTTGTTGAAGCTTTGCCTTCAAGTTAGAGATGTAAGCGAAGCATGGATCGGGTTTTAATCAAGATGTGATTTCATTGATGGTGTAGAGGACAATTTTTTGGACCAATTATAAAATATCACGTGTCAAGCTAAAAATTCTTGAATTAAAATGGTGATATCGTGTACTCTGCTATAATTATTTTTCATTGATTAATTTAAATTAATTAAGAGGTAAATAATAAAATTTTATAGTATCACTAACTAAATTAATTAAATGATAACACTAAAGAATTATTTTATTTCTAACTAATTAAATTAATTATGATAAATAATAAATAAAATATTTGTGGATCTAATGCATGCATGGATGGGTTGGAATTTATCAAATTAATTTCACCAAAACTGTCAATTTTCAAGTCTAGAAGATCAGTCAACTTGCGACAAATTTTTTGATGGGATCCAACTATTTCTCGCTTGAGATGCCTTCTAACCGATAAAAGAGCTATATCTTTGTAACGACCCGATTTTCAGTGGGGTCGGAAATTACAATTTTGGGACCCCATTTCCGTAAACTGAGCCCGTAAATATTAAATAAAGATATTTATGGAGTTATTATATAGATGAATTAAAATTTAGACGGTCAAATTAGTCAAAATTGTGTTTAATTAGGGCCCAAGGACTAAATTGTAAAATCCAATCGGTATATATATTTAATTAGGAAATGACTTGGGGACTTCAACTGCAACTAGCCAAAGGTTCGAAACAACAATTAAACCATGCATAAGTAAGAATTAGTGGACGGTAATAATGTTAGTTGATTAGTTAAGTAAATTATGATTAATTCATGTGAAAACATGATTGATTAAACTAATTAACTAGCAATCCTAGTATAAAAGGAAAATTTATGGATGGAGAGATGATTTATCATCTTCTCCAATTGAACAAAACAAAGAAATCAGCCAAGGAGATGCTATTGTCAGGGTTCATAATATTCAACCCTTAGTTCAAGTAAGTCTCTAGTAATTTTTCTTTTACTTATATGGAAATTGAATAATGAGAGTTTGATTTAGCTAGCCCATGTACTAATTTTTAAAACTATTAAAGTTTTTGAAAGCTACCATTGTTAAGAATTAGATGAAATTGGTGTGAAATTATTAGAAATTAAATTTAGATTAAGAAAATGACTAAATTGTAAAGCTTAATTGTTAGTTTCGTACATTAGGTGTAACGCCCCCACACCCGAGACCGTCGCCGGAGTCGAGTATGAGGTGTTACTAAGCTTAGTTTAACATTTTTAGAACTTTGAATTATTTGTTTCTACATTCATAGCTTTTAAGCTACTTGCGTCACAGTCACAAGAAAAATCATATCTCGAGTTACGAAACTCGAAATTAAGATCCGTAAATTTTCCCTGAATCTAGACTCATAAAACTATCTACTAATTTTTTTCTAGAATTTTTGGTTGGGCCAATTAGTACAGTTTATTAGTTAAAATTACCCCTGTTTCAAGACTTGACTGGTCTGACCTCTGTTTACTACGAACCACATTTCTCTCTGTACAAAATTCATATGACTATGAGGTTTGTTTATACTAAAACTAGACTCAATAAGGATTCTGAGGATATAAAATACACCACCTAATTATATCTTTACAATTTATGGTGAATTTCTAAAGTAGGAACAGGGGATTCAGAAACTGCTATGACTCTGTTTCACTAAAATTAAAATATCTTCTAACATATACTTCCTTTACTTGTTTCATTTGTTTCATGTGAAACTAGACATAATAAGATTCAATTTGATATGTATTTCACCACCAAATTCAATTTCTATGATTTTTAGTAAATTTTCAAGCTCACGTTAGTGTTGCTGCGTATTCTGTTTATGGTAAATTTCATCCTTTTATGAGTTTTTATGCACTAAGTATCTTAATAGTTTTCCTTAACATCAAACATAATCTAAACTAACCATTTTCATAATTTATCATTATCAAGCATTTCCTCAACCATTTCACAACCATACCATAAGATCATTTACACAAAATGGGTATATTGCTATACATGCCATACTTAAATTTACAAGCCATTTACCAAAAATCTTCGGATAGTGTGATGAGCCTTCGACCTATCCCGACTCTCGAGTGGCTTGTCCAAAACTACAATGAGTAAGAAGGAGGAGTAAGCATAAATGCTTAGTAAGTTCATATGCAAATAATAAGTAACATAACAAACAGTTATACCGTCAACATTAGCATACATCACTAAAACACATATCACATTTTAATCATTCTTCATCATCTTATTACCTTATCGTGGTTGTATCAATACTCAACCCGAGGGTTAAATACATACCTGTCCAAAATATCCATTTCATATCACTTACCAATACGTCTCTTTACATCTCGAAATTTTCCTCCATTTGAGTAGAACTTTACCCGTTGAACACATCGGAATATAATTCGGATACATGGATAACTTGCACATAAGTGCCATATATGCAATCAAGCAATCATGTAACCCGCCCATAAGTGAACTCGGACTCAACTCAACGAGCTCGGGCGTTCGCATCCATAAGTGAACTCGGACTCAACTCAACGAGTTCGAATGCCTAGTTACATCTCACGAACTCGGACTCAACTCAACGAGTTCGGACATTCGCATCCATAAGTGAACTCGGACTCAACTCAACGAGTTCGGATGCTCAACCATCCTAGTGACATGTCACTTGTATCCTAATCTATTCCTAAGGTTCAAACGGGCTTTTTCCTCGAACACTTATCCTTGTCGTCTTCCGTAGAATGCCGAAATCAATAATCGGTAACAATTATATTTAACAAGTAGTTCACATAATTTACATATTATTTGAAATTAACCACAAAGCATACATTTCATAATAAAATTCAGCATAACACATAATTAATATCAATAACTTAAAAATAACAATTATGCTACATTATTTACACATGAACTTACCTTGGTACCAAAATACAAAGATTTTGCAATTTAGTCCACAATCTTTTCTTTTCCTCGATTGAGGTCGATTCCACGTCTTTCTTGATCTAAAATAACACATTTAGCTTATTTAATACTCACATTATCAAATTAATCCTTAACTCAAATTTTGGAAAAATTACAATTTTACCCTAAACTTTTGCATATTTACATTTTGCCCCTAGGCTCGGGATTAAACTTTTTCCTTATTCTTATGTTTTACAACATGCTGATCACTTTTCTCTTCTATGGCAACATCAAATTCTCACTCTAACATGTACTTGTGACTATTAGGTATTTTTACCGATTAAGCCCTTTTACTCGCTTTTGCTTAAAATCGAGTAGTACAAGTTGTCTAACATAATTTAAAACTTTATATTCTATCATAAAACATCAAAATACACAAATTTCACCTATGGGTATTTTTCCAAATATAAACCCTAGGTTAAATTATTGCTAACATAAGCTTTATCGAGTTACGGGATCTCAAAACGTAAAATCATTAAAAGCGGGCTTGGAATCACTTACTATGGAGCTTGGAAGCTTGAAACAAACCCTAGCTATGGAGAACCCTTGAAATTTCGGCCTAATGAAGAAGATGGACAAAAATTGGCTTTTAATTTTGTTTTTAATTCATTTTAATAACTAAATGACCAAAATACCCTTACTACTAAACTTTTCAAAAATTCCTTCCATGTCTTAATTTTGTCCATGAACTTAAAATTGGTAAAATTGCTATTTAAGACCTCCTCATTAATATTCCAAAACAATTTCATACTAAAAACTTCTAGAATGCAAGTTTTGCAACTTATTCGATTTAGTCCCTACTTTCAATTTAAGCACTTTAGGCATAGAATTTCATCATGAAATTTTCACACAATCATGCAATCATATCATAAACATCAAAATCATTGTAAAATAATTATTTCTATCTCGGATTTGTGGTCACGAAACTACTATTCCGATTAAGCCCTAATTTAGGATATTACAACTCTCCCCCCTTTTAAAGATTTTCGTCCTCGAAAATCTTACCGATAAACAGGTGTGGGTATTGGTTTCTCATAGTTTCTTCAGTTTCCCATGTAGTCTCTTCTACCCCATGCTTTTGCCACAACACTTTCACAAGTGTAACACTTTTATTTCTTAGTTGTTTGACTTCTCGAGCTAAAATCTTAATCGGTTCTTCTTCATAAGTCATATCAGGTCACAGTTCAATTTCTGTCGGTGAAATTATATGTGAAGGATCTGAACGGTACCGACGTAACATAGATACGTGAAACACATCATGAATCTTTTCTAATTCGGGTGGTAAAGCTAGCCGATATGCTACCGGTCCAACTTTTTCAATTATTTCATACGGTCCAATAAAACGCGGACTTAACTTGCCCTTTCGTCCAAATCTAAGGACTTTCTTCCATGGAGACACTTTCAAAAATACCTTATCACCAACGTGAAACTCAATGTCCTTTCACTTTAGGTCTGCATAAGATTTCTGTCTATCTGAAGCAACTTTCAAACAATCTCGAATTATCTTCACTTTTTCTTCAGTTTCTTTTATTAAATCAACTCCATAAATCTGATTTTCCTTGAGTTCAGTCCAATACAAAGGCGTTCGACACTTGCGACCATACAATGCTTCATAAGGTGCCATTTTCAAGCTCGTCTGATAGCTATTGTTGTAAGCAAATTCTACCAACGGCAAATATCTTTCCCAACTTCCTTGAAATTCCAATACACAACATCTGAGCATGTCTTCAAGAATCTGAATTACTCTCTCTGATTGTCTATCAGTTTGTGGATGAAAAGCAGTACTGAAATTTAACTTCGTACCTAACGCGTCTTGCAACTTTTGCCAAAACCGCGAGGTAAACCTTGGATCTCTATCTGAAATAATCGATAATGGTATTCCGTGTAATCTAACAATTTCTTTAATATACAGTTCAGCCAACTTGTTAAGAGAATAATTAAATGACGCATCGGGATAAAATGAGCCGACTTAGTTAATCATCAACTATTACCCAGATGGCATCTTTCTTTCCGAGTCAATGGCAATCTGAAACAAAATCCATAGTAATCCGATCCCATTTCCATTCAGAACCATAATAGGTGGAGTAATCCTGAAGGTACTTGGTGTTCAACTTTCACTGTTGACAAATTAAGCATTTGGACACAAACTCGATATATCTCTTTTCATTCCATTCCACCAATACATTTTCTTCAAGTCATTATACATTTTCGTACTACTCGGATGAATCGAAAATAACCACTATGTGCTTCTTGTAGGATCTTTTGAATCAATTCCTCATTCTTGATACACAAATCCGATCTTTAAACATTAAGCACCCATCGAACCAATTACAAATCGATCCGTGATCGACTTCACAATCGCTTTTCTTTTGGCTAGCAAATCTTGATCATTTTTCGAGTTTCGAAATCTCTTGTAAAAACATTGGTTTTGCTCTTAACTCGCTAGAATCGAACCATCATTTGACACTTTCAACCGAGTGTTCATAACTCTCAAAGCAAACAACAACTTTCCGCTCAAAGCATCAAGAACCACATTCGCTTTTCCGGATGATAATCAATAACAAGCTCGTAATCTTTCAACAACTCCAACCATCTTCGTTGTCTCAAATTCAAGTCTTTTGTGACATCAAGTACTTAAGACTTTTGTGGTCGGTATATACCGACATTTTTCACCATAGAAATAATGTCGCCAAATTTTCAAAGCAAACACCACCGCAGACCAATTCCAAATCGTGAGTAGGATAATTCCTATCATGAGGTTTTAAGCGCCTCAAGCATATGCCACCACTTTTCCTTCTTGCATGAGCACACACCCCAAACCATTTAGAGAAGCATCACTATACACCACAAATTCTTTACGATTCGGCTGTACTAACACCGGTGCCTCTGTTAATAACTTATTCAATTCTTCAAAACTCTGTTGACATTCTTCCGTCCATTCAAATTTAACATCCTTTCGAGTAATCTAGTTATAGGAGCAGCAATTATAGAAAATCCATTTACAAACCGCCGATAATACCCACTAGCCCCAAGAAACTTCTAACTTCATTACGTTTTCGGTGGTTTCCAATCAACAATGGCTGAAATTTTACTAGGATCAACCCGTATACCATCACCGAAACAATATGACCCAAAAATCCAACTTCCGGAGCCAAAATTCACTTTTACTAAACTTAGCATACAATGCTTATCTCTCAAAGTTTGCAAAACTATCCTCAAATGCTCAAGATGTTCATCTCATCTTTTGAATAAATTAAAATATCATCTATAAACACCACAACAAATTTGTCCAAGTATGGCGAAATATGCGATTCATTAAATCCATAAACACAAAGAGAGCATTTGTCAATCCGAATGGCATAACTAAAATTCATAATGACCATACCTTGTTCTAAAAGCGCTTTTAGGTACATCCACTCCTTTACCCGTAGTTGGTAATACCTAGATCTCAAGTCAATCTTTGAAAACCATGTCGCTCCTTTTAGTGATCAAACAAATCATCAATTCTCGACACAGCGGATACTTGTTTTTGATTGTCACCTTGTTTAACTGCCGATAATCAACACATAATCTCATAGAACCATCCTTCTTTTCACAAATAACACGGAGCACCCCAAGGTGAAAAACTCGGTCTCACAAAGCCTTTATCACCAACTCTTGCAATCTGCGACTTTAATTCTTTCAACTCTATTGGTGCCATTCTATATGGAGCAATCGAGATCGGAGTGTTCCCTATCAAATCAATACCAAATTCTACTTCCCCGATTGGAGGCAAACCCGCAATTCTTCCGAAATACGTCCGCAAATTCACACACAACCAAAGACTCGATTCAACTTTCTTTTCAACTTCATTTGTATTAATTACATACGCCAAATAAGCTTCATAACCCTTTCTCGATATCTTTGAGCCGACATTGAAGAAATCACACTAGGCAATGCCTCGATTTATCTGATTCAACCCGCAGAGTTTCACCATTTCCACACTTTAATTCTATAACCTTTTCTTTGCAATTTACTATAGCATCATGCAATGTCAACCAATCCATACCCAAAATAACATCAAATTCATCAAACGGCAACAACATCAAGTCGGTAGGAAAGTAATGATCCCGAATCATTAAAGGACATTTCTTACATACTTTATCAACAATCACACATTTGCCTAACGGATTCGACACTCTAATCATAAATTCGTATTCTCAACAGTATATTCATACTAGACACCAATTTCATGCACACATATGAATGAGTAGAACCGGATCAATCAAAGCAATAACATTAACATTATAGAGAAAATGTACCAGTAATCACATCGGTGAGGAAGCATCTTCACGCTTTTAATAGCATAAGTTCTAGCCGGAGCCCTTCCTTCAGTCTAACCGGTGCATCCTCGCTACATTCTTCTTCGCTTGTTTCACTTCCAACTTTTCTCGGATACCTTCCCCGAGTCGCACCACTAGCTTTTACATTCTGAAATTTTTCTTTCTCGACTCTCTCGGCGCTCTCTAATAAAATGATCCGGAGAACCACATCGAAAACATTCATTTGCTCTGACGGACGAAAATGATTTCTACCACACCGGCACTTTCGGGTTTAACAAATCTCGTATTTCCCACACTAGCCGCAGAAGTAGTCTGAGATTTAGGACCCACATTTCGCTTCTTAAAATTTCCATATGATTGCCCAGCTGAAACTTGGGAATGAGGATTCATATTTCTTGACTTTCCGGTTTGCTATGAGGGTGCATTACTCATTGGTCTTTTCTTCCAATTTCGTGTTTGATTCTACCTTTTCTTTTCCTTCATAATTCTTCAGCCTTGCAAGCTCGATCGACAAGTACCACCATTTCTTTTAGTTCAAGGATCCCAACAAATACCTTAATGTCTTCGTTAAGCCCGTCTTCAAATCGTCGGCACATCTTGGCTTCAGAGGAACATATTCCCGGCATACTTACTTAATCGAACAAACTCTCTTTCATATTCGAGATCATCATATTACCTTGCTTCACTCAAGAAACTCTTTACATTTCGATCAATAAATCTTTCACTAATATATTTCTTCCAAACTCTTCTTGAAAGAATTCCCAGTTACCCTCTCTTTCGGTACCACCAAATCAAAGTCTTCCACCAATTATAGGCTGAATCTCTCAACAAAGATGTAGCACATTTCAAACATTCTTCGTGTACAAGATAATTCATCAAATACCGGATAGAATTTTCAAGCGAACTCTGTTTTCTGCATCATCATCAATATTTGCTCTAAATTTTTCAGCCCCTTGTTTACTTAATTCTATCAACGGGGTTCTGTGAAATTTTATCATATCCACTCCTTGAGGCATTGGAGGCATAGGTTGAGGAATTGGGGAGGTGGGGAGGTCGTACATTTGGGTTCGTCTGAACGAACTCGAGGTACCATGCACTCATCATTTGGAGAAAGGCTTCGATCCCTTTCCCTCCTCCCCGACCAACAAGGGGGTGGGTTTTCGATCGTGCTGCTCCATCAGCCGGAGCTGGCGCATTACTCTGTACTTCATCTGCCACAGCTAGATCGAGATCCATTTACTATATAAAAAAAATTTCATTTAAAAAGGTCAAAAGTCGTCACACTATCACAATTCATACATATGGCATGTATAGCAAAATCCGTACATACAACACGTAGTCCGAGAACCGACTAAACCTGCTCTGATACCACTAAATGTAACGCCCCCACACCCGAGACCGTCGCCGGAGTCGAGTATGAGGTGTTACTAAGCTTAGTTTAACATTTTTAGAACTTTGAATTATTTGTTTCTACATTCATAGCTTTTAAGCTACTTGCGTCCAGTCACAAGAAAATCATATCTCGAGTTACGAAACTCGAAATTAAGATCCGTAAATTTTCCCTGAATCTAGACTCATAAAAATATCTACTAATTTTTTCTAGAATTTTGGTTGGGCCAATTAGTACAGTTTATTAGTTAAAATTACCCTGTTTCAAGACTTGACTGGTCTGACCTCTGTTTACTACGAACCACATTTCTCTCTGTACAAAATTCATATGACTATGAGGTTTGTTTATACTAAAACTAGACTCAATAAGGATTCTGAGGATATAAAATACACCACCTAATTATATCTTTACAATTTATGGTGAATTTCTAAAGTAGGAACAGGGATTCAGAAACTGCTATGACTCTGTTTCACTAAAATTAAAATATCTTCTAACATATACTTCCTTTACTTGTTTCATTTGTTTCATGTGAAACTAGACATAATAAGCTTCAATTTGATATGTATTTCACCACCAAATTCAATTTCTATGATTTTTAGTAAATTTTCAAGCTCACGTTAGTGTTGCTGCGATATTCTGTTTATGGTAAATTTCATCCTTTTATGAGTTTTTATGCACTAAGTATCTTAATAGTTTTCCTTAACATCAAACATAATCTAAACTAACCATTTTCATAATTTATCATTATCAAGCATTTCCTCAACCATTTCACAACCATACCATAAGATCATTTACACAAAATGGGTATATTGCTATACATGCCATACTTAAATTTACAAGCCATTTACCAAAAATCTTCGGATAGTGTGGTGAGCCTTCGACCTATCCCGACTCTCGAAATGGCTTGTCCAAAACTACAATGAGTAAGAAGGAGGAGTAAGAATAAATGCTTAGTAAGTTCATATGCAAATAATAAGTAACATAACAAACAGTTATACCAATCAACATTAGCATACATCACTAAAACACATATCACATTTTTAATCATTCTTCATCATCTTATTACCTTATCGTGGTTGTATCAATACTCAACCCGAGGGTTAAATACATACCTGTCCAAAATATCCATTTCATATCACTTACCAATACGTCTCTTTACATCTCGAAATTTTCCTCCATTTGAGTAGAACTTTACCCGTTGAACACATCGAATATAATTCGGATACATGGATAACTTGCACATAAGTGCCATATATGCAATCAAGCAATCATGTAACCCGCCCATAAGTGAACTCGGACTCAACTCAACGAGCTCGGGCGTTCGCATCCATAAGTGAACTCGGACTCAACTCAACGAGTTCAATGCCTAGTTACATCTCACGAACTCGGACTCAACTCAACGAGTTCGGACATTCGCATCCATAAGTGAACTCGGACTCAACTCAACGAGTTCGGATGCTCAACCATCCTAGTGACATGTCACTTGTATCCTAATCTATTCCTAAGGTTCAAACGGGCTTTTCCTCGAACACTTATCCTTGTCGTCTTCCGTAGAATGCGAAATCAATAATCGGTAACAATTATATTTAACAAGTAGTTCACATAATTTACATATTATTTGAAATTAACCACAAAGCATACATTTCATAATAAAATTCAGCATAACACATAATTAATATCAATAACTTAAAAATAACAATTATGCTACATTATTTACACATGAACTTACCTTGGTACCAAAATACAAAGATTTTGCAATTTAGTCCACAATCTTTTCTTTTCCTCGATTGAGGTCGATTCCACGTCTTTCTTGATCTAAAATAACACATTTAGCTTATTTAATACTCACATTATCAAATTAATCCTTAACTCAAATTTTGGAAAAATTACAATTTTACCCTAAACTTTTGCATATTTACATTTTTGCCCCTAGGCTCTGGATTAAACTTTTTCCTTATTCTTATGTTTTACAACATGCTGATCACTTTTCTCTTCTATGGCAACATCAAATTCTCACTCTAACATGTACTTGTGACTATTAGGTATTTTTACCGATTAAGCCCTTTTACTCGTTTTTGCTTAAAATCGAGTAGTACAAGTTGTCTAACATAATTTAAAACTTTATATTCTATCATAAAACATCAAAATACACAAATTTCACCTATGGGTATTTTTCCAAATATAAACCCTAGGTTAAATTATTGCTAACATAAGCTTTATCGAGTTCTGGGATCTCAAAACGTAAAAATCATTAAAAGCGGGCTTGGAATCACTTACTATGGAGCTTGGAAGCTTGAAACAAACCCTAGCTATGGAGAACCCTTGAAATTTCTGCCTAATGAAGAAGATGGACAAAATTGGCTTTTAATTTTGTTTTTAATTCATTTTAATAACTAAATGACCAAAATACCCTTACTACTAAACTTTTCAAAATTCCTTCCATGTCCTAATTTTGTCCATGAACTTAAAATTGGTAAAATTGCTATTTAAGACCTCCTCATTAATATTCCAAAACAATTTCATACTAAAAACTTCTAGAATGCAAGTTTTGCAACTTATTCGATTTAGTCCCTCCTTTCAATTTAAGCACTTTAGGCATAGAATTTCATCATGAAATTTTCACACAATCATGCAATCATATCATAAACATCAAAATCATTGTAAAATAATTATTTCTATCTCGAATTTGTGGTCACGAAACCACTATTCCGATTAAGCCCTAATTTAGGATATTACATTAGGGGCCAAATTGAAATAAAATATAAAAAAGTCATGAAATTTTAGTAGGAATAGAAATTAGGAGGTCCTTAATGAGTAACTATGAAATCGGATTTCAATCCTAAGCTTTAGATCGAAAGTTATGTTTGTCCTGAATTTAGGGACTAAATTGAATAAATTATACAATATGCTTGATATTGTGGTTGATCTCGATTTGAATTTAATTTGATAATATTATATGTTTTTTTATTATTTTATTTACCTAATGTTGATATGGAATCGTTGAGAAAGAAAGGAAAATCGAAAGTCGACGACGAGTAGCTCGAAAATTCAATTTGCATTTCTATGATTTAGGATCAATTTAATTATTGCATATTAATGAAAATTTTCATTATATAATGCTGAGATGGTTTTTCAATGGTTATTTGAATTGAATTGGTACGGTTGGGATTGATTATCAAGATAGGGACTAAATTGAATAGAATAGAATAGAAAATTATATGATTTGATTGATGTGTGATAATCGGTATGAAATTGTGTTCAAACATGTTATATTCTTTGGTGAATTGATGGTTAACTGGATGTGATAAAGTATGAATTGAACTATGGATTAAAAATTTGGTTACCCTATTAGCTGTTTGAACCGAGTCAAATATAGTTGGCATGCCATAAGGTCAGATTATTGATTGAAAAGCACTATTGTTGGACAACCCGGGGTGGTTGATTGTACATATAGAGTCATCGTTGTTGGGCAACCCAGGATGACGGATCCACGTATCTGTTATGAGTCCATGTCTGGTTAATAGGGTTATAAACATACAAGTTGATTAAATAATGAATGAAATGAAATGAAATTGAAATGTGATCTGTGACAATGTGCGAAAGAATAAAAAACAAGTCCTAAAGGTCGAATGTGTATGAAAGAGGCGTTAGGCTCGAAAATGGTTGATAAGTATATATGAAATTAAATATTAGTATATATGCAAATGTTGTTGTTGGAAAATGAATAAGATTAATTACATAAAGATGACAATGCATATTATTTGGTAGTTTGTGAAATGAATGGTAAATAGCAAGTTGGTTTGCATACATAAACATGAATACGATCACTTCCGGGTAAGTAAGTAATGAGAAATGTCCTAGAGTGAAGCCTCTGGTAGGGCAGTTATAATGCTAACCAGACTGGCATATCACGAACTGAAAACAAGTGTAAGACCATGAGGTAGAGGCCCATAGAAGCTTGGTTTGATTTGGAACCATTCATGGTGTAGCCTCTAGTAGGATGAGGATGGAAAGGCAGAACATGATACATGAATGTATGTAAGACCATGCGGTTAAGACACATTGTAATGGCCTAAATTCAAGGTTATCGGAATAGTAGTTTCGTAACCACAAATCCGATTTAAAGAGAAATTTATTTCAATATTTTTGCATGAAAATTGATATGATAGGAAAATCGTATGAAAATATTGATAGAAAAATTTTACCGATTTAGTGGTTAGTTAGAAAAAGAAATTATTAAAGAAATTAGGTAAAAACAAGGTATCAGGACCTCTATCTCGTAAAACTGAGTTGAAAATAATTTTATAAATATTTATGAAATGTTAGTAATGTGGTATTAAAATTTCGTTAGGAAATTTTAATGTTTGGGTAGTCAATTAAATGAAAAGGACTAAATTGTAATAGGTGTAAAAGTTGCTAGAATGATTAAATAGCTTAAGAGTCTAATAAGAAAGGATTTAAAAGGAAATTAGACCCAAAATTTATTATGGCTGGACGGCAAGGGCATGAAATGAGCAGGAAAATTGATAAATTAAGGGAAAAATTAGAATATTGCAAAATTAACTAAATAAAGCTAGGACTAAATAGGAAATATCTAGATTTCTCTTCATTTCTCTTTAATTCCAGCAGATAAAAATGCCATAGGAGGGTTCTCTAAGTTGGTATTCCATAATTTTTGCACCAAGTGTGTTAATCCTTGCCTTTTTCTTGTAATTTTTGTGTTTCTAAGACTTTTACAACTAGGTCCTACTATTAAATTCATTAGTTTTTGATTTCATGGATGAAATTGAAAGTCACCATGGTTGAGTGCTGTAATTTTATGATGAAATAGAATGAAATTAAAGCTTTAATTTTTTTATGAGATGATTTTATTAGGTAATTTCAATAGAAATTGATTTTTAGGACCTAATTGTGAAAATGCTTGGAATTAAAGTCTATTGCTGAAATTATGATTCCTAAAGGTTGTAAACTAGTTTAAGGTGATATAATAAAATGTTAATTGAGAAAAATAATCTCAATTGAGAGGCTAATTGAGTAGGGACAAAATTATCATTTATTAAAAGCTTAAGGGAAAAATGGTAATAAACAGCTTGTACAAAAACAGTTTGGACAGCAACAGTAGACTAACTTTGAAAAATCACCATAAATTTTATAAATCGAATTAGAAGATGAAAAAAATATGAAATTAAAACTTATTGAGTCTAGTTTCTCATAGAAGAAATAGTGTAGAAATGGATTCGTAAATTTTGAGATATAATGAATTTTGTGAGACAAGGTCAGAATGAATTCGGGTTCCCCTGTTCTGACATTGAAAAATCATAAAAAATTGAATAAAAATAATTATGGGCTTAAATTTATATGTATAGAATCCTGAATGAGTCTATTTTTAATAGAAACAAACAAGAACATCATTTGAATCCTGTATGAAGATATAATTAATTTTTAGTGAAGAAGGGTCAGAACTGTCAGACAGCAGAACAGGGGTGACTTTAAAGAATAAACTGTACTTATTGGCTAAACGAAAAATTTTGAAAATTTAATGGTAAGAAGATATATGAGTGTAGTTTCAGAGAAAATTAACAGATATTAATTTGAAGTTCGGTAGCTCGAGTTATAAATAATTTAGTGACTATGACTCAAATAGATAGTACGTGAATAAACTATAAATAATAATAGTTGAATTATAGAGAATGTTGCATATGAACATGAAATGTATTAAATTGATAATTAAATTTATTTATTTAGATCCGAAGATTCAAATCTGAAGCTAGATCGAGGAAAGGAAAAGTTCAGGATTAGTAGATTTTTGTACACGAACAAGTATCAAGGTAAGTTCAGATAACTTGAATTATATTCTTAAATTGCTTGAGATTGTATGTTATTGATGTGAATATGATTTGAATGTTCATTGTATGAAAATTAATGAAACATTGATATATTTGATAAAATGGGAAGAAATCCCGTTTGAATGAAAGGAAAATTCGATGGATCTCTGAAAAGGAATTAACGGTAAAAAGGATTTAGCCCGGACGGGTGATCTTATCCTGATATAGCCCTCCCGAAGAATATGTGTAAAATGGATTTAGCCCGGACGGGTAATCCGAATTAGGGTCTGAATTTAGCCTAGACTGGTAATTCAGATCCAAACTCTTTAGAGTAATTGTCGTTGCAGGGGATTTAGCTTGGACTGGTAATCCCGACAATACTCTATGAGTTTATATTCTGTGATTTAGCTCGACCGGTAATCCCATGTAAGGATGAGGTTCGCGGGAGTGTGCTCTCTGAAATGGAAATGTGCGCACATGAATATGAATTGACAAACCTGGAATTGTACACTAAAAGTGTACCTCTGAAAATCCATCGAATATTCCAAGAAATTCAACGAGATAAATATGAAATATATATATATATATATATATATATAAGAAATGGAAATCATGTATTGATGAGCTCATCAATCATAGTATATATTATTAGTACATGGAAATTATTGTACTAACTTGAATGTTGAGTTTTTGCATATTAGGGTAATAATGCATTGAATGGATATATGAATGTTTATTGTATTGTATTGAAAATATTAGGTAAGTATAATTCTTGTTACATGAGCTTACTAAGCACGAAGTGCTTACTCTGTTTCATTTTCCCTTGTTTTGTAGTGTTAAGAGCTTGGAGGTCAGATTTGGTCGGAGACACATCACACTATCAACCTCAAGATTTCGGTATATAAAGAAACTTTATTTGGAAATCAATGGCATATATAAGCTAATAAAGTAAATGTTAACGTGAAATGAATGTAAAGTTAGCCATTAGTATGGTTAACAAACCTGGTTTTGGGTATGTAATGACGTTATTTTATAAATACGCATGAATTTATCTTGAAAATATGTTGAATTGGATTGGTTGGTGTGGATTGTTTTTGGTTTAAAATTTTAGGGAAGGTTAGATATCTATAAAGGGGTTATATTGAGTTAAAAAAAATCGTAAACTCCGGTAATACTCGTACCCTATTCCGACAATGAATACGGGTAGGGGGTATTACACACATGGCATGATATGATATTTTTATAGATATGTTCATGGTGTAGCCTTCGATACTGTGTAAATTGAAATTGCAGATCACAATACATGAAACTCTGTATAAGACCATGAAAGGAAGACCCATGGCATTTTCTATGAAGTTCACCGGGACAGTAAACACGAGATTTTGTATGATGTTTGTATGGTGTGTTTTGTTTGGCCTGTGTGGTGTGATTTGTCAAGAATGTCTGGTAAGATTTGAATATCTGTTTTTATGGTAAGATATGAATAAATTCTGATAGTTCTGTAATAAGTATGACTAAGATAAGGTATTGGTATGCTCAGGGTTAAGAGTTGAGTATGATCTATGAATTAATTGAATAAGTTACTGAAAGAACTATGTATCTGCATGATGATAAAGGTATCTAACATAATGATTTGAAAATGTTGGATATATATTTGTATCTGTGTAATTTAAGGATCTGTCATTGTGAGTTTGTCTACGTTATAAAATGATTGAATCAGAGTTAACTGGAATTTGCCATATCAGGGTTGTGTCTAGGATTTAATGACTTCTCCTGAAATCATATGAAATTTGGAATATGGGTATTCTGATTATATGTGGTTTTGAAAACAATCGATGTGGAACTTTTTTGATGATCTACGTAGTATATAATAATTGTAGGTTTCGGGTGATATCGAATTAATGAATAATTTGGTTAATAGTTTGTTAGTAATGAGTTATGTATAAGTATTCACCAAATGTGTCGTATCTGGCCGTGAATTATGTTCGTGAACAATTTATTTGAGTGGCGTGTAAATTTTAGAATCTAACCCATATGAAAAGGATCCTAAGGGTATGCTCTATTGAGAAGTACTTAAACAACAAAGAGAATTAAGAAATGTAGTAAAGAATCTTCAATAGTTAGGTAAGAAATAAGTGTTATCATAAGAGTACGATAGCTAGCGAACATTTGTGAATCAAACTATAGTGGTATCCACCAGACTAAATGGTTCAGAAGTAAGGTTGGGCTCAGAAATTGTCATAAGAAAAGAAATTATCCTTCAAGGTAATTCTGTTATTAAGCTTATTAAGTTCTCCTAAACTTGTAGTGTTTGTTATTGTTTCAGGTGTATGGTATGATTTTGCGCCAGGAGGGACAATGTTAGGTGTTCGCCAAGGTAGCGGCAGAGTGGGCTATTATGCATACAGTGGATATGTAGCTTAGTTAGGAATATGACTTATGAGTCTGTTTTTAATAAACTTCTATTTTGTAAAGATCTATATAAAGTCTGATGTGACAAAATATTTATAATACTTCCGTTGTTTTCATATGATAAGTTTTAAGTGAAAATGTTAAATAAAATAATTAGAGAAATGAGAAATTGCGAACTATTTTGATAAATCGTTAAGGATTTTATGTGGTAACACCTGAGACCCGAACCCAGCAAATCGGATCTGGTTGAGGACGTTATAGCTTAAATGCATTGTTATCCTCTAACACATCATAGTGTATGTTCATGACCCTCAAGGATTTAGAGTTAAGAATGTGTGCTTGACACTTAAGGAATTAGAGAATTGTCAAATAAAATGAGCTCAATGCTAAAACTTCCTTTGACACAAACGAATCCTACAGCATGCCAACTATTCCCGAAACTCTATTCGACACTATTTAATTGGGCATTCTCATTATCATCTATCATAGAAGCATAATTCAACATAGTTCTCAACATGGTATCAACATCACAATTGCATATTCATGTTCACCATTAAACTAATCAAATTCCAAAACCATCAAACATAATCATACTTTTCATGCCAACAATCATCAACAACAATTGCATAAGCTTAGCTACTTAATAGATTTATGTAAGGAAACCAAATTATATTAGCACAAACCAAAGTCGCCACTCAACGATCACTTTTTTATTTCCTTGCCTTTAGAGGTCTTGGCTTCGTCTTTGGCTACATAGAATAATTTGAATATTAAAATGAAATTAGTCACACACATTCAAACATAAAAACCATCTAAACAAAACATGAAATGCATTTTCCCTATACTTAACCAAATAAGATTTTAATATCTGAAATTCTCATAACTCACAATTTTTCTATTCGAATCTAATTCCGACTTTAGAACTATTATCTAGGGACTTCAAGTTATCCAAAAACACAACTATTATTCAAAATTCTCATCGTTCTCTCTCTAGCGTCTAAGTGTTCACCAATGGTAGCTAATCTAACCCTTAACAATTCTTACATCTAATGGATAGGCTACTTATATCTACAGCTAATAATTCAAAAATCAAAAGAAAATGCTCTTCTTGCCTTCAAGATGGTTCACGGTAATAGGAGAAGAACTCACGCAAATTTTCTTTCTCGTTTTTTTCTTTTTTGTTTTCGTTTGGTAGTGATGAAGATGACTACTTCATCTTCTTCTTTTTTTTTATTTTTTTATTTCTTTTATTTGTTCAATATGGAAATCAATGACCATTTTCAATGTCATCCAGTAATTTTAACTTAAGTGGTTGCAAAATTGCACCCAAGGGCTTTGATTAATTACTTATTAGATCCCTCTAATGTTTTGCTACCTTATAATTAAGTCCTTGTGCTTTGATTATTGACTTCTTTAAATAATTACTTAATAACTTCCCTTTCCATTCTAGTTCTCGCTCCGAAAACCTCTTTGTTTCATTTTCAGAACGACTTAGTTTAAGAAATTCTACCCCACGACTGAATTTTTTGACATCGACAAAATGAAGTCGAGTTCATCAGTCATTTTCCACATTAAGGCTAAAATGAAGATAAGGGCATTGACATAAATTCAAACCACTCATCAGTTGAGTATATTCAATGCAAAATTACCTTTAATTGGATATAAAATGGACCAGTTTAAAATGTCTCTGAGGAAGAACATGTTGATGCTAACTTCATGCCAGTGCCTAGACCATCATGGAAAAATTTTCTTAGAGCTTGCTGCTGCTACCGATAATTTCAGTCCTAGTATGCAATTACATTTTAAGCTTAATTTTTTCCACTCTCTTTCTTTTTCTTTTTTTTTTTCATTTTTTGTTTTCAAATTCACCGTTCAGGCTTTCTTGGGGAAAGGGAGGGTGCCTTTTGTTTGGTAATTCCTCGTAACTGAAAATATGAATGGTAAGTTTATCCATGTGGTAAGATTGTTACAAGTTAGTTGTCGCCATGTGTAGTACTGCGTGATCCTACTATGACATATAGTACGAGATTGTTATGTTATAATAATCTCTCTGTGATTCTTATTGAAGGTAGCGGATGGTGTCTAGAATGGCTCCAAGATGACTCAAAAGAGATCACAAAAGGTTGTTCGCGGATGATTCTAGATGGAGAGACATCACTAGAGGAGAATTGCTCGTGAGTTATATACAGCAAAGGGTCATTACTAAATTGTCCCATGTTCTGCCGCTTATCATGCTGGAGTAGGGTATAAGAGAGATGATAAGTACTTTGCATGGATGTTTCCGTATTTGTTTCTGTTACTGGAATGAATGAACGAATGAGTTTTTTTCTGGCAAAAATAAATTTGATTGGATTAATGCAGACTGATTAAACTTTTTTTTTTTGTTCTTTAGTTAATCCATGCCTCCTTTACGTAATAAGTTATTGATTATCAAACTTAAAGAAAGTATTTATCTGTCATGCACGTGACAGGGTTGCTGATAGAAGCTAAATGGAATATTATACTTGAATGATTCCAAATCATTTACAGCTTTTTATTTACTACATGTATACAGCTTAATAGGTTTTTGTCCTCCTTCCAATGAATAGAGAAGAGCATGCTGAAATCTGTAAGAAAGATCCAGCATGCCACAAGGTTCCAAACTATCAGCCATTCTACGGTAATACGTATATAATAAATGGAACCATTATAATTAAATAGCTGAATCTAGTATACTATATACTACTTAAAGTCTGTAAAACAAGGCTGTTTTTTCACCTAACCCTTAAAATAAAGATGAATGTCTAACCTAACTCCACCTTGGACCTTGGTTATGTATTTATTTCTTGTTTAATTTATGATGAAGAAAATGGATGCTTATTTCATACTAAGTACAAACAATATAAAATTGTGATTACACGTCATCCTTATCCCCTTTCAATAGAAGAATGACAAATCAATTTTTTCCTCTTGATTTTCGGTTTTTTTTCCCTGAAAAAAATTCAAATCCAACTAAAAGTACTAAAAATAAGGAGGAAAAAATTGATTTGTCATTCTCCTATTAGAAAGGGATAAAGATGACATGGAATCACAGTTTAATACAATCTCTTCTCGTATATTTGCTTGCGTAGTGGAGTTTAATACAAAAGTTATTTTTTAAATTTCATAATATTTTTACATGTGGATTATCATTAATGAAGAACAAAGGTAATACTAGTCGAAACGTTTTCACTGAGAAGTTTGAATCTTTTTCCTTTGGTTGCTGCTACATAAAGCTTTGAGATGTATCACAATGATTTTAAAATGTTCAACTTAGATAAGCTTAGTTATGTCATGATGTTGAAAAAAAAAATTTTAAAATAATTTTTTGTCACAGCGAAAAATTATGAATTAAATAGACTCTCTTCGTTATTATCGTATCACAAATCGTTTTGAGTGTGGTCTCGAATAATTACAAATCAAACACAAAACCAGAAATAATTTTCTTACTTTCGGTAGGCAAATAAATCTATCTATAAAAACAGGTAGAATTGTAATTCACAAAAAATATAATTTATACCTAGAAAATAAATTCTCACTATTTTCGCCAGTGTTATCTATTTATAAGGAGAGATAGAAGAATCCGAGTTGAATTAAAATAACTTATCTGACAATTAAGTCTTTGTTTGTATTATTGAGTCCAATGTGTTTCTTAGACTTTTAACCCAACACTTTATAATTTAATTTAACCCAATACATGTTTTCTTATTTTCCAAAATAAATATTATTTACCAAATTAATTTTAATTAATTAATTTTCCAATTAAATAAGTTTCTCAACTCAATTCTAATTCCGTTATAGTCATAACAACTTAGTATTAGTTAAACATTAGATAACCAGTAGTAAACTAATATTTACTTTCGTTTTGCTTTGCATGCAAAAAAACTATTGAAGACAATATACAATAATACCAATTTGTTCGAAAGATACAAGTGTACATAAACGAAAATACTACACTTAAAACACCAAATTCAACTCCTAAAGCTATTGACATAGAGATCAAATTTAATACTCCTAACAATAACAATAATGTTAGACAGTAAATAACTCTTAAGCTTCCATATGAATCTTACATAATCTCAATCGAGGCGCATAGTCCCAAAATTCTTGAAGATAAAGATTTATAGTTGATAAATCAATTCTCTGTGTTTGACAATAATGTTACTTTTGAAATATGGAATGACGTCCACGAGGTCGACTAAGTAAGGTACAACAATAAGATTAGCCTGATTCATGAATTTATCTCCCAACATGCCTGCAAGCTGCTGACAAATGACATATGATTGAAAAATTAGGTTTAGTTGAGACCAAATCTATAATTCCAGTCGGGCATTAATTACAGTGATGTACAAGGTGAGGACAAAAACTTCGAAGTTCAAAATATGAAAAGATAAATAAAGGTATCATATCAATATATTATACTAACCCTAGTCTATCTTTACCCACTATCTTTAATTTACTTTTTAATCTTTGCTCTGAAAAGCATAAAATTCCTTTAAACACATAAATCTACCTATTTTTTTCACCTCCTTGTCTACTTCATTATCTAATAATCCATAGGTTTAACCTTTTTCCATTAGACCCTTCAATTTGGTTTAAAGCTTCATGATTTCAACATTCTATAATATTTCTTTTACAAACGTTAAAAAGAAAAGTATTTTCAAAGATTGCCTCCAGGAACAAAAAAAAAAAAAAAACCTTAGTCACTTACACTATAAATTACATGAGAAAGAATCGTATGAAATATAGATATTATCTATTTCTAATGGTTTAATGTCACATTAGTAACTTTATCTTGAATTTTAATATTTTTATTTAGATTTGATTTTTTTCGTGATTAAAATACTAATATGACATTAAAATATTGAAAAATGAATACAAATGCATAATATCACTATTTCATTCAATCATTTTCCTTGAGATAAATTTTTACTCCCGACAGATGCACTATCGATTAAACAATATTTTTTATTGAGCCGTGAATTAATCAAGTATATTATCATACAGAAGGGATGATGTTGGTAACTTCTTCCTAATTGGTATCTCAATTATTATGAATTTAATCTACACCTAAAGTGGAAAATGTTAATTAAGGTAGTACCTTTTTAGATACTTGATTCATCTCGTTAATTTTTTACTTGCAGCTAATAAAATAGCAACAATTATCTTAAAAAATAAAGAATATTGTTTAATTTTATTTTTTTATTTCATGTGCATAATGAATATACATAGATGTTCGAATTCATATGAATTTGAATTTTAGTAGTTTTATATTTTCAAAAATAATATTATAAAAATATTAAATTTTTAAAAAATTATGATATATTCAGAAATTTTGAATTTTTTTCAATTTTTTATTTTTCTTATTTTTTAGATTATATATATTTATATATAAATTTATATTCTTAGAGTGTTTTAAATTTTTATTATATTTTAATTCAAATAAATCTGTGATGTGGCAGCGTGACTCATCCAAAATTTATTTGAAAATTAAAAAATTAAAAATCTAAAAAATACCTTTTAATATATATAAATTAATTTTCTTACCAGTGTAATGCACGAGCTTACGTAATAAATAAATATTTATAATGCTAAAAGTTATGAAAATCTATTAAAATTGAAATTTACTAATAAGTTTTTTAATAAGTAAATTAAAATAATTTAATATGTACAGATAATAATATTAATTATAATTATAAAACAATCGATGCGCCTTTAATTAATAATAGTGTTAATTAATAATTATAAATAAATATGCAGGTTCATTGTATTTTAATTAAAATATATATTTAATTAACTCACATTTTATATATAAATTATTTACACATAACAATTTGATAACTACATGCACTGAATTAGAATTATTATTTGCTGATTTTTGATGACTAAGTGCAATATAATGGAATCACTATCATTTATTCGTAAAATCTTTGTACTACTACAAAATTTTAGTATTAATATAGTATTAGAATCACCACCATTCATATCAATAATATATAAATGACTTTAAACTATATGTCATATCAATAATATATAAATAACTCATGACACTGATTTATAGATATTGGAGTGTTCTATGTGACACTTATTTATAGGGTAAGTGAGCATGACCGTGTGGCAGGCTGTGTAGTTCATGAACTAGCCTAGGTTTGCAAGGCACATGGTCGTGTAGTCCATACGCCTATGTGGGAGACCGTGTGGTCCTAAACCTACACATGGTTTGCCCCAATTCACTTGGTAGACACACACCTTTTGTCGAGGGTTTGATCGATGTTCCTCAAGCTCGATTTTGGTCTGATTCACCTAAATTCGATCCTTCAAACAACATTTATACACGAGTTAACGATTAATTTCAAGATTTTGACAAGTTTGTCGAAAGTTTTGGCAAGACCCGTAAAAGATTGATTAGATTGAATGAAGGATTAATTTTGATTAGAAATACTATGAAAATTTGGGATCTAAACTTTGGAACGAAATGTATTTATCGTTTTTTGGCAAAGATCGAGGTGCTATTGATGGAAATTATGAAACCAGTAAAAAAACGTTAGGACGAAGGTTGATTTGATTCAGGGAAGAAAATAGTCAATAACTCAAAAATAAAAATATGATGCAATTATGAGAGAAAAAAGGAGGAAAAGAAAAGAGGAAAAAATAAATAGAGGATGAAGAAGAGTTTTACTAAAATTGTGAAAAAGGTAGTTATTCTAATAAAAAATAGGAGTATGAAAGACTAAATAGCTAGGGTTTGTAATTTACCCAAAATTTGGGCGGAATTAATAGGGAAATGGGAAGGAAAGAATGTGGCTCAAACTTGGGAAAATGGGAAAGGAACTAGCGTGTTAGCCATTAGGCGACCTATTTATTTTTCAATTCTTAGCCCCAAGAGTATTTATTTTAGTGTGGTTTTTACCCTAAGTTGCTGAAAATAAAAGGAAAAGAAATTGTAAGAATGGGGTTTAAACTTAAGACTTCCAAGACAAATACACTATCACTTAACCATTAACCTATGTCTTATTTCTTGTCTATCTATTATGATTAAACCCCTATGTTTTGGGGGCGTGACAATAGTTTCTCTATTTATAAGAGGACTGAATTAAATTTTTTTTTATTTTTAGGCGGCCAAGGCCCCTACCTACTCCCTTCAAATCTTCCTCTAAATAGAAATATTTTCATTTCTCTCTTTCATATAATATATATTATTATATATAAAAAAATTTAAACTATGAGCTATTTCTCATAAATTTCTTTAAAGGAAGAAACTCTTAAAGAGCTTATGAAAATAATGAAGAAATTTACACTCATTTATAGGGTAAGTGTGAGCTATGAGAGTGTTTTCTAATTAATGTGAAATTAAATTTTTTTTTTGCCTCAGTAAATGAGTACATAAGCACATAGTCAACAACACTGACAAATGCAACAAAGCTTTTACAATCAGATCATACCCAAACAGTTGAGCACATCACCAAAAACAAAAACATCAAGAAACACTACTCAATTCTAAAAAAAAACCTATAACAAGATCTGATCAAAACATATCAGCAGTAGCAAACTCCAGCAGCGTCTTCCTTTGCATACCAGTCACCGAGAGAACAAACCTTGAAAAACTCATAATTTTCATAGACCAAACTCACCACCAAGCCTTAAACAAACAAGGCCTACTCATACCAGTAGAAGCTAAGGCATCTGCCATTTCATTTCCACCTGCCTCAGCTAATGTAAATGTTAACTTTCTAGCACAGACACTCATTCTATCAAGTTCTGCAAAAACAGGATGTTGCGACCAAGGTCTACTTGATTTCTCTAAAATCCAATTAAAAACCTCCCTCGACCCCATTTCAACAATTAAAAAGCATGAACCCTTCCATCCTATGTCACTAAAAACATCCATAGCTATGATAATTGCTCCCAATTCAGCAGACTCCACCTCACAAGCAACACTCGGGCCCGAGAATAGAGCTCTAACAATACCTTCCTTGTCTCTCATTACACCTCCAACGCCAGATTCGCCCTCAAGAGCAACACCACTTACATTAAATTTCAAGCATCCAAGTGGAGGAAAGCACCAGCCAACTGACCCTGAATTGGATAATCCGCATCTATACGGGTATAACCACCATAATCTCTCTTGAAACCTGCACTCTTCAGCAGCAGCCCTTACCCACAATAAAGCCCTCAATTTGGAATGGAAAATCAATGTGTCCATTGTCAACACTTTATTATAAAAAACAATCTCATTTCTTGCTAACCGAATCGACCAACAAGATACCGCGATTGAAGTCAGCCACATACTTTTACAAGAACCAATAATCTTCGCCTTGAAACATAACAAATAAAATTCCTCAAAATTGCTAACCGCTAACCACCCGATGTCCCACCAGTTGAATATTCTCTTCCAAAATCCTGCAATAAAATTACAATTAAAAAGTACATGATCCGCCCTCTCCAGCTCCCTATTGCACCACGGGCACACGTTCAAGCTGTCATGAATTTTCACCCCCCTTTTAATTAAAAAATCTTTCATGGGGACTCTATCAATGGCCAATAACCAAAGAAAATTCCGCACCCGTGGAGGAACTTTTAACTTCTATATTTTATCGAAGACAAAGACTGGACCCTCCCCCTCACCCTCACTCAGTAACTTGGATAATTTTTTTACTGAGAACTCACCATTTTTGTCGTGATCCCATAAAATCCTATCCTCCACCTCCGGGACCAGGACAACACAACTCACCCTATCGATAAGCCGGCAAAGGATCCCTATTTCCCTATCCAGAAGAGGTTTGACGAAAATAGCTTCCCAATTTACATTGCTAAAATCATAGTTTGACGAATAATCAAACACTGAAGCATATTTGAGTTTAGCTAAACGAAAAAGCCTAGAGAAATCCACTTTTAATGGGTCCTTACCGCACCATTTATCCTCCCAAACAACGTAGTCTTTCCATTCCCAATCTTCCAACTAAAATCTTTATCCCCTACCCATCGAACCACTCTAGCATCCAACGAATTCTCAACAATCCCTCTCCACACCTTCGACATATCTTTTAACTTATTCGCACTGAATCTCCATCGGACCACATTAGAGCCATACTTTGTTGAAATCACTTTATTCCACATCGCATTTTTATCTATCATAAAGCGCCATCTCCATCTTGGTAAGAGGGCTTTGTTTTTTGTCCTAAGATTAACCACTCCGGCTCCCCCTTTTTCTTTTGGACAACATATCTGATTCCAACTTACTTTCGCCATTTTCCGTTTTCCATCAACCCCACCCCACAGAAAATTTCTCCTAATTTTATCTATTCTTCTGATAACAGATTCAGGAGCCGAAAATAAAGACATGAAGTAAATTGGCAGATTTGATAATACTAAATTTATCAAAACGATTCTAGCAGCCCACGACATCAGTGGGTTTAAAAATTGGTTGTATAAGAATTTTCACCTGTCGACAAAATGGGTATGAAATGTGTCAAAAAATTAGATTTTCCACATCAGTTGGAACCACAAGATCTTGTAATAATGAGAGATCCACTTACATCAGCGTAAAAATTAAGTGGCTTTACACTATCCCGTACCTTTTTATATGATTAATATTTTAATAATTCAACTGTCTAATTTTGAAATATATTTGTACTTGTTATGCCTGTAAAATTTTGAATCGATCCGATATCCCTATCACATCGATCGAAAATATTGTATATATTAATATATATATTTAAGGGTTGAATTTTTTTACATAAAATAAATAATTAGAAATTTTAATTTATACCAAACTTTATATGCATGATGTACATTAATGGAACATGAAATATGATGGTCGGATTGTTATAATATTAATCGTATAAAAATTACGAAAGGGTGTAAAATCACTTAAGTTTTACATTGGTGTAACTGGATCCCTCCCCTATATATACAAACACGATATATGATTTTTATATTAAAAATTTCTTAGACTAGAAAAATAAATGGTAGTTCTAAGTTATTCTCGAACCAATAGAAATAGGGCGAATCCAAAATTATTTTCATGAGGGCCGAAATTTAATTATAATTTTCCATAGATCAAAATATAAGTTTATTATGTATTAATTTATAATTTCATCATTTTTAGAGATTAAACATATTTTTTTTCTTTTTAGGGGCTAAAGTGTAATTTTATTATATATTATTTTATAATTTCTTTATTTATAAGAGGATTAAATTGAATTTCTTTTTCATTTTGATGGGGACAAAGTTCAATTTCACTATTTATTAAGTTAAACTCTCTATTTATAAGAGGATTGAAGTGGAAAATTTTCATTTTGGGATTTGAATAGAAAGATTATTATTTCTCTTTTCATATAATATATATTATTATATACAAATAATATATAAATAATTTTAAACTATAAAATCTTTCTCAAAAATTTATTCAAAGAAAAAAATTTAGAGAGCTTATAAAAATAGTGAAAAATTTACACTTATTTGTAAGGTAAGTGTGAGCTATAAGAATATTCCCTTAATCAATCTAAGATTACAAATTGATTGTATAAAGAATTAACACATGTCAACAAAAATAGATATGCTATGTGTCAAAAGATTAGACTATCTACTTAAGTAGAAACCATAAGACCTTGTAATATAATATAATATAATATATGATATATATATATGATTTTAAAAATATCTAAAATATTATATAGAAAAATTAAAAATCTAAAAACTGAAAAAATGCCAAATTACTAAAATATACATTAACCAATATAAAAATGCCAAAATACTGTAGCTGTCAGCAGCCTTTGCAGTAATCTTTTGACAAACTTTTGAGAATTTCTTATTTACTCAATCATTAAAGCCATCAATGTACTTTTTATATGTTAAAATTAATAAAATTGAAATATATCATTCACAAACTCATAATTACCTTATAATTTTTTAAATTAATAAATTTGTGTTATTTATATATTATTTTATTTAAATTTATAAGTAATATTTTTTTAAAATCACATGATATTAATATCTGTTAAAATAATAAATTTAAACCTATAATTTTATTAACTTATTTGAATTTAAATTTAATTATTTTTCTATTTGACTATATAATTATTTATTAATTTATGTAAATTAAATGACATAAATATATAAAAATAAAATCCATTACTTTAGTTAATATATAGTATATTAACTTAAAATTTAGTCATCAAATTATAATTTTTAGATTTTTAAAAAATAAAATTTATTACCATAAAATTTTATTTTATAATTTAGGATTAAATTATAATAAACGAATACATAATAAAATAATTATACATGATTGTAAAACTTTACATGATGGGAAGATTTTGCACTTTTAAGAACATAATTATATTTATTATACAACTATTATTAAATTATATTTTTAAATTAGGTTAAAATATGTTTGAGATTTAATCTCTGTATTTTAAAAATTAATAAAGAAAATCTCTTTTTTAGTTTAAAAATCATAATCTAATCATTATTGATGTTGGTAGTTTCCATTAAAATTTGCCAACTTAACATGTTTATTTTTATTAATCATATAACACGTCACATGAAGATAACTCAATCAGCATGTTAAATTGACAAATTTTAACAGAAAATGCGTATGATTTTAATGATTGGACTGGAATTTTTAAATCAAAACTATTGGATGATTTTTTAACTTTTTAAATATAGAAACTAAATCTCAAAATTTATCAAAATATAGGAATTAACAACATATTTTAACCCTTAAATTATGCTAACTTTGGAGGTCTACCTACCATGTCTTAAAAATCACTCTCCCTTTGTTTATAATAAAGAGGCTAAAATGGTAAAGTTAAAATTACGTGGAAATTATGTAAGAAATTGGTATAATTAATTTGGACTTAAATCGTCGATTGAGTCTTGACTCGATTTGTATTAATATTATTGTTAATATTATTGTCAACATAGAAAGACGTAGGTCTAAATCCGTTTAAAAGAACAGATATAATAAAGGACTATAATGAGAATAATATTAAAAAAAAAAAAAAAACCTTAAATCCGAGGTAGACATTTTGTTTTTGGTGTAACCTCTTAAATATGGAGCTAAACTGAGCGTTTATAGTATTGAAGTGGTTGTTGAGGTGATTTTATCAGAGTGAAGCTGAAACAAGCAACGCAGTCTCTTGATGACTAACCTACGTTCCCACAGCTCTTCAAACCACTACCGACTTTCTAATCATACAAACCCAATACTTGAAACAATAATTGGCGTTAAAAAGGAAAGACCTGCGTCCTCTAAGAGATCACAAATCAACAAGGGAGCATGGACGTCAGAAGAAGATACAAAATTGGCTGAGGTTATTGCAGTTCATGGTGCTAAAAGTTGGAACACTATTGCAAGCAAAGCAGGTAACTAATCCAAGTAATTGAATAGATTTCTTTTTCCTTTGTTTTAACCTTGTTTTTGCAGGTTTGAAGAGGTGTGGTAAAAGTTGCAGGCTGAGATGGATGAATTATCTGAGGCCTGATATTAAGAGAGGAAATATATCAGAGCAAGAAGAGGACTTGATCCTTAGGCTTCACAAACTCCTTGGAAACAGGTGGTCTTTGATTGCGGGAAGATTACCAGGAAGAACAGATAACGAGATCAAGAACTACTGGAATTCTCATTTGAGCAAGAAAATAAAGCAGAAAGAGAAACAAGGCTGCAAAGATGAAAAGAGATTAGTGGAGAATGGCAAAGAGGAATTGAGAGAAGAGAATAAATGTGCAGCAGGAGGTGAGGACTCAAATATCAGCTTCGATGTGGATGAATTCTTTGATTTCTCGGATGAGAAATTTGAGTGGATAAACAGATGAGGGAGGGTTTTGTTTCAAACTTTAATATGGAAGTGCGACTCTTTGTTTGATGCAATCCTTGTAAAATCAGTAAAACTTTCTTCTCTATTCATCAATTTGGCGCTTTGTGTCAGCTGAAATCATGAAACTGCCTAGTCACTTGGGCTTTGCTAAGATTAATAGTTATATCAGAGGGTAAGATTCTTTCATTATGGTAGACAATTTTATCAGATTAGTCTGATGAGAAGAAAAGGCTCCAAGTTAAAAATCTGTATATCCAGTGAAGTCAGTGAGGAGTCATAATAAAAGTTTAAATTTTTTTAATTGAATTTTTATCCAAAAATACGTTTTTATTTAATCAAGAAGATTAAAGGGATCAATTTAAATAATTAATATTTGGGAGGGACTAAGGTTAGAATTCTACCATCTAACTAAAAGGGTGGCTATGCCTTACCTCATCCTACTCCTACTCCTACTCTCCAATAAAGAGACTTTTGGTGAAAATAAAGGAGATTTTTTTACCCAATAATACAATAAATTAATTATTTACCAAATTAATATAAATCAATTTTTTTTAATCAAAATAATATGACCGATAGCTGGGAAAGGCTAAATTGGTGGGTGAGATTCCGATTTTATGGGAGAATCTAAAATGTGAGATCAAATCGTTACTTGATACGCCCATTTTAGTGTAGTCTTGTTTGTGTCAGGAGAGCAGGGAGTCCTAGTACAATCACCATTTTGCTCCCCTGACATGGACAATACTATTCATTGTGGGAATCCCGAACGAAATGCAAGAATCTTATACAATAGTCACTTTCTGTATAATAAGAACTAGAAGGGAGGATTCAAAACAATCTTAAAAACCAAAAGAAAAACCCATTTTGTAGGAAAAAATCATTTGTGAAGATCTTAAAAAAACACCATTTGTGAAAATGGACAATGATTTCGTTGCATATGTATACTATGATGGCCAAATTTATTGGTCTAAAGTTTGTGTAGTTTTTTAATCAAACCAATAGGTGGACGTAAGGTTCAGTCGTTTTATTAAAACTGATGAAGAAGAAAATCTGACGGGAAAATATCTCGCCATTGTGGAAGGATGATGATATCAAGACTATCCTATCCAATCCTCATACCTATAATACGTTGGAACTTGTTTGATGATGAATATGTGAATACAACGGTATATACACTTGCCAAATATGGGGACCTCCATGCCGCAGAATTGTATTTTGATTTAAAATGTAATAATGTTGGTGTGGAGGCAGACATTCAATAGACTTCATCAACGGATGTCGTAACTGATGCTACTTTAGTAAATCAATATAATCCTACAGCACAATGCCATTATGACTTCAATCTTAACATCTGTTGGGTCAATCTCATTGAATGTAGTGTTACATCGACATCTAGTGGTAACCCTAACTATATCCAACCATTGGTTGTTGGATTTGAGAACAAAATAGGGTTACCAGATAGTATAGCAGAAGAAGATGATGATGATGAGGTCCCAAATGCCAATGTTGAGGAATTTAATGACCAAGATTCAAATGAAGTTTCCAATGACGATTATGATGAAGATTAAGTTCATAACTATCATGACTTCCCCCAACCTGGGCAAGATTTGGGTGGCATAATAACCTAATTTCAACCCACTAATAATTTAACGACTGTTGACCCTAATGTTGTGCATGCTCTTGAGTTCTCGGAATACCCAGAAATAGTATCTAGTCATATATTACCAGAAGATAGGGAGACAAAAGAGCTTCGTGTTGGACTACAATATCTAGATAAGGATCCTATATTTCTACCATAAAGCAATATAGCTTAAAGGTGTCAGTGGACTACAAAATGACCATTTCAAATCCAACGCTATATGTGGAGGAGTGTTGGAATGCAACTGATGGGTATAGGTGGAGGGTTAGAGCTGCATTTATTAAGCAGTTTTAGATATGGAAGGTACAAAAGTATGAGAGACCACTCACTTGTACAGTTGCAAGGTTGAGCCAAGACAATAAAAAATTAGATGAAAAGTTAATTAACTGATCTATCATGCCGTTGATTGAGACTGTAATACCCCAAACCCGGCCTAGACGTTATGGCCGAACCAGGAAGGTTACATTAATAAATTGAAGATTTGACAATTATTTTTGAAAATGGATCTAATTCTGAAATTGAAACACCGAAGACTTTATAAAAACTAGTCATGACTTATTGGTAGGAGAAATTTGACATACATAAATATTTCTTGTGTAATCTTAAATTGATTTCTTGGAAACTCGTTATTTTCAAACCCGTCTTGAAATAAACTTAGTTACTCGCTTTGCAAAACACATGATCTTATTTAAAACCTTGCAGCGGAAAACTTTTAGATTTGTTTAATTTTGTAAATTGTTTGATTTATTTAGATTAGTAGGAATCATGTGAACTTTTAAAATAACAAACTAGTAAAAATATTTAGCAAAACCAAAAACCAAAGTAAACGTCCAGAAAATAAAACAGTCCAAAAGTCCGTAAAATCCAAAATATAAAGTTTAAAAATCCTAAAATTCAATAAACCGAATTGAGCTCCGGGAACACCGCCAAATCCTAAGTCTGAGAATCACTTGAAAAATATTAAACAATAGAGTGAGCTAAAAAGCTCAGTGTGTGAGTCTTGGCCCACAAAAAAAAATCATATCGGAGCATGCTTAAAGACATACATTAGAACAGATAGAGACGATATTTACATGCGTAATTGCATACATTAGAATAAAATAATTCCTACCCCCATCCGGTACACACCACTTTATCCAACTAATCATATCATATAGGGTTACAAGAACCCATCCATTCAACATACTAATACATGGTCGTGTGTCATTTAGATAATATGCAGCTGAGCTGCTAGAATATAGATGTTGGGGATATATCGCCAGAATTGCAGTAATACTGCCAAAAACACACTTCTTCTGTCACATTATCATATCCCACCCCAATGCACATGCAAAAATATACAAACATCTCATGCTACATATGATCATAGCTAAAAAAAAAAATTATGACATACTTTCATAAGTGTCATCAAAATAGATTATGTCACATAGCCTACGCAAAGTTTTACTAATCAGAGTCATGCTTTACTAACATGCATATGTTTAAATTACGGATTTCATGGTCTTACATGCTTACAAAGTATCTACAAAAATGATTTCGAAATCTCACTTCCGACCCAAACTGGGCCCAATAATCCTCCCAAAATGAGCCCACAAGTTCGTGTGGCCCAAACACCTTGTCTAAATCGTGTGGCCCACACGGTCTGTCACATGGTCGTGTGACGCAGTTTGCCAGCTTTGAAATTTTCACGAAATTCTAGATTTTCGTGACTGTTTTAAGTATTTTCGGGTTAGAAACACACCTTAATACTTTTGGAATATCGGCACTAAATCAGCAACTCGATCCTGAACACGAAGTCCACGCCGAACCGGATTAGCAACCAATTATTGATACCAAATTAAAACATTGATACTAGATTACTTAACGAAACAGTCCCTATACTCAATGTTTGGTCACTTACCCTTGCAAATAACGACAACCCTAAACCGCACTTAGCTAGCTGAAAAATCCTCTGTTCCACAGTGATCACCTATCAAGTTCGCAAAAACTTATCAAAACCAATTACCAACCAAAACATTCAAAAGAACACCTACCCCCACAAAAAAAAAAAAAAGAACACCCACACCACTTCCTTACAAAATGAGCATTAAACACTTACTTGAAGAAAACATAGAATTAGTGGCACGAACGGATAGAGAAGCATAAAATAATAGGAAGAAAATAAAGGGATAACAACAAAAAAAAAAAGAAAAATTCGACAGAAAAATAAAAGAAAAGAGAAGAAGGGAAATGTGAAGAGAAAGGCAAAAATAATTCCACTTTACACATACATAAGATTTGAACTTGGGACCTAATAGTTAACTAAAGCTTTACCACTAAACCAACAAGCTCATTCTTATTAATAAGTTAACAAAAATTAGGCCTCAAGTGCCTACTTGTGGGCAATGCTCCTAAAGTTAACCCTTACAAACCAAGCCAGACATAATTTCAAAATTAATGGAAAATTTTCAAAGAGAAGGGAATCGAACTCAAAACCTAAACCACTAAAACAAATTAAATCATTTAACATACTTTGGCAATTCAAACTTTAGAAAAATTGGGGCATTACAGAGACGAAGCTCACTATTCCGATAGTTGTCTTGGTGACAAAAATTCAAAACCGATATGGTTACAAACTATCATTTCGAAAAACGTGGGATGCTAAGTAGATAGTGGTGACAGACCTATGCGATGATTGGGATGCCTCATAGAATGAGTTACAATATTGGTCAGCAATAATGCAAGAGTATGCGTCTAGAATAGTTGTAACGACTCGATTTTCAACAGTGTCGTAAAATTCAGTTTCAGACTGAATGAAAGAGGTAAGTTAGTAATATTTTAAAATAGAATAATTATAAGTCACATATGAATCGGAGATGTCGAGTAATTAAGTGTTATTAAATTAAATCAGTTAATAAAAATAGTACAGGGACTAAATTAATTACTTACAAAATTTAAAGGAAAGTGATTTTCAAATTGGCAAGTGCCTTAAATGACAATTAAACAAAGGTCACGTTAGCAATTAAACCAATTGTAAATTATGACATGTGATTAATTACCAAAAGAGTAATCATTTTTCACTAGCTAAGATTAAGGTTATTAATTCACTTGATTAGTAATTAATAAGGTTAATTAACTAACAAATTATATATGTATATATAAACTAAGTAGGAAAGAGAAGGTTATCTTCTCTACTTTCATCCACCATCCAAACTAAGTGAAAAAGAAAGAAAAGAAAACCTATTTTCTTCCTCATTCCTTCGCCATAGCCTTAGCCTCCATCCAAGCATAGGTGAGTTTCTTCTTTTAAATTTTGTCAGGAATCTTATGAGAACAATACTTATTCAGAGCCCATTTGTCAAATTAATCGATTTGTGAAGTTCTGTTTCGTTTTCTATTGATAATAGTTTTGATGACTTAGTTGAACAGCTTTACAAAATTTGATTTTTGTGTAGCTTAAACTCATGCATGAATGATGTAGAGCTCAATGATGGAAAAACATGTTAGAAATGAGATTGGGATTATTAACTTAAGTTTAGATACCATAGCTATATTATCTGCTAATAAAGACTAAATTGTAAAAGATGAAAACTTTGAAGTTTAATAACAAATAATGATTGTTAGGAGGTCCTTGTACTATATTTATAAAGCCAAATTTAAATTTAATCAAGTAAATTGTGAGAAATGGGTGTTTTAAATATCGGGATTTATAGGAACTAAAATGAATAACGTGCATTTATGTTTAATTATTATATTTCTATGTTCGAATTATATTCCTTGAATTTCCCATATTTGACTTTATTGTATATAGCTAAAAACAATGCTGAGACATCGAAGAAAAAAAAAAGGAAATGGCAAAGTCGTCGATAAATATTTAATCTGGTTTGTGCTTGCATAATTCGAGTTCATTAATTATTTATGTACATATGTTCGACTCGTTAAATGTTCAAAATTGGTAAACTATCAGTGTCATTGTATTTGAAAATATACCTAACTATGTAGTTTGTGATAATTGGCACGTGATTTGTATATGTATATTGCTTGCTTGATGATATATGTTTAATAATCATGAATTTATCTTATTAACGTTCTCAGATAGAGTCACAAGTATAGTTGATATGTTATAGGGTGCGTTTGATAGGTGGGAGTTTCAGCACTTTCTGCGTGTTATATTCAGCGCCTTATGTGTGTTACATTCAACGTTATATGCATGTTATACTCAATGTCTTGTATGTGTTACTTTTTACTTTCAAGAGGGAATTTTAATAGCTCAAATTCCTTTTTTAAATTCCACCTAAATAGGTAGTTTTTTCAAAATTCCTTCTATTTTATTTGATTTGATTTAATACACATGTTCTCATTATAAGAAAAACTTAAATTTCAAAACTTATTTTTATTTAATTATAATATATTTTTAATTTTATTTTATTAAAAATATTTATAAAATTTTACAAATATAACAATATTCATATTGAATTTTTTATGTTATTTATTTTAAAATAATTATTTTCTTTTATAATTTTTTAATCTGTAAAATTTCATTAATATAATTTTTTTAAATCAATTATTTACCCAAACAATGCAATTGCAAATTTTAGCATTTTAAATTTATAAATTTTAAAATCTTAAAACACAATTTAAATGAATATTCAAAGTGGTTTTATGGTTGAAATAAATGGTTTTGGATTTTGTGGATTAAAAAAAATATTTCTGCTGAAAGTGACAACTTGGGGAGGGGGCTACTGTTTGTAAAAAGAGATGGGAAATTGGGGGGTTTAAATAGGTGGGGATAAGGGCTTTGTTTTATGGGTTTGATAGGAAATTGACGGAACTGAAGAAATGGTGTTATATAGGGAAGTGAGGCTGCCAGGATGGGATGGTTGTCTGGCAGCTTCACTTCTTATAACCCCATTTATTTTTCCCTCAAATTGGTATTTTACCTATAAATTTAGTCTTTTTCAATCACCAGGCCATATTATTTTGGTCAAAAAAAGTTGCTTATATTATTTCCATAAATAAATAATTTATTTGTATTGTTGGGGTAAAAAATAAATATTGCCTTCTTCCATCTAAAATAACATTAAGAGGTTTTTGAAAAAGTTTTAAAAAGTTCTATAGAAAATGTTTTTGAAAATTTTAGTTTAAAATTTAAATATTTAGTATTACTGTTAAAAATATTTTTGAGAAATAAAATCTTTATTTTAGCATTATATTATAAAGTAAAAACGAATATGCATTTTTAAATGATGTTTGTAGAGGATTCTTTTGATTAGGTGAGGAGACATTACAATCTAACAAAACGAGAAGTTGTGGGGAGATAGCAAAAAGGAAGATCGGAGCAGAACTTAGAAAAAAAATGCAGTTGCAAGTGATGGTGATGGACGTAATGAGAGGCTAAGAAGGATGAGAGTTATTGTGATTGTTGTGATTGTAAAAAGAAAGTTGCAATGAGAATTTTAGAATCTTAAGTTTGCCAAAAGATTTAAAAAGTCTCAAATGAGACGTTCAAACCTCTATTTATAAACCTTGAAAAAGGAAGCTAAAAGAGAAACAATTATAACGAGAAAATGGGCATGAATGTGCTAAAATGGTAAGTAATGGGATTGGAAAGGGTTACTTGAACGGATAATGAAAGATAAATTTTATAGATAATGGGTATAATAACGATTACATGAAAGCTACACCCACTTAAACTATTTTAATAAGAAAGGGTTTAAGTGTAAAATGCATTGTTTATTCATTAAAGAAATAAGGAGGAAGCATTTGTATTCCAAAGAAACTTCTTAACAGTTTTCGTATCCGAGCCTCCAAACATGCTCTCCATGACATCTTAAAAGTGGAACAACTCAAGAATCCTACCAACCTTCCATGGTTGTTCCCAACAAAAAGTCATTCCCATCATGATGTTCCCAAAAGTAGTTCCTTCCAACATGTTCTCAAATACGCTCCTCCAATGAACAATATTTACAGAAAATACTATTAGCATCTACAATTTTCTTGTTCTTTTTTATAATTGAGGATGAAGAATGGGGTTACTTGAGATTAAACCCAAACCCTTATACCTACAACATAATACTCTGTCACTAAGCCAAAAGATTGTTTCTACAATATTATAATCCATTAATTTTTTGATATTTTAGTGTATATATATAAATAACTTATTATAATTCATTATTAATATTTTGATATATAAAATATAAAATTTAATTTTTTAGACAATTAATGTCAATTGTATGTAAATTTTAATTCAAATAATATAGAGTATATTTCAATATTTAAAATATAATTATTACAAATTCAAATATATAATATTATATATTGGAAACAAATTTCAATAAAGGAAATAATTGTATATCTCATATAAATATTATATAAAATACATTAAATCGCAAATTATGATTAAAAATGTCATTTGATTTCAAAAATAGTTTTTTTTTTTTTTGACAAATGCAAAGCTAAAAGTTTTGAGTTTTGTGTTTGGGTTGAAAAGATTTTTCTTTTTCTTTTACTTGAAACCTATCGGTTTAGATTGCTTATGTCTGAAAAGCAAACAAGAAAAGTAGGGATTGAGTTGGGACCACGGCTGCGTTCATGCATCAGTCATTCAGCCAAGCGAATGCGACAATCGACCATTTCTCATACGTCTTACTGCAACTCACCCACCCAACCAACTTCTTCGCAGCCAAGAATGATAAAAGATTGTTTTGTTGCTTTAATCATTTTACAAGACATGGTTTATTCCTTTCATCTAAGGAACAAAATTTAACTATCAATTTATTCCTTTAATCTAAGATACAAAATTTAACTATCAATCATTGGAACACATGGGCTATTTGGATGCAATGTGAATTCATACACTCTACCACTGAAAGAATATCAACAAAAAAGATATTTATGAAAGGACAATGTTTCCGAGTGAACACATGAACAACAAAATTATTTGGCACATGGAAGGTATCAGCTCAAGTAAAGAATGTATGTTTATCATATTAAATGGGTTAGGAGCTGAAGACTTTCAATCATTTAGACTGGATTTACGAAACTCTACCATGCTAGTTATGGTTCATAGTAGGTCCTGCTGTGCCTATCTGAACTTGGTCAAGAATCAAGACTCAAGATAACCCCAAATTTAGTTTCATAGCAGAGAATTAGTAGTAGAAATTTGCATTCCCTGCGAATTTTCGTCTCAATAAATGTCTGAATAAATAGCTAAGTTAACCCCACGGAAGCAAGTCTAAAATGGCATCTCAGAACCATAAAATTATTAGCCATAATGGGTACACTGATCTTACACATTTGAAGCACATTCAACAAAGTTTCTGATGCATGGCAAGCATTTGGTAAGGATATAGATCAAAAGCACTGAAGAGTAATAATTTCTCAAGGGAGCAAAGTTAAGCAGCAAGAATTCCAACGACAATTTCTCTGACATCAAAACATATTCAGCTTTGAACCAAAAGAAAAACAAATAACATTCAGCAACTGCTCCAAATCCAACAGAGAAATTTATGTGCTCGATGCATGTGAACCAAGAGAAGTTTTCCAGATTTGAATTACAAACAAGTTGGAACGTACAAGTGGAATGTACATAAAAGAAAATAAAAAAGTGTGATAGATGTACATCAACTGCAGTTCAAATTGATGTCGCCATTATCCGAATCTTCAGAACACCAATATTCCCTTGCTTGAGAAGAAGCAAGAAGTTAGTATCTGCTACAGGATCACCCGTTTCTCAGAGAAAAGGGGGGGGGGGGAATTATAGAAAATGGTTCAATGAGGAATATGCATAATAAAGAATTGTAGGAAACAGTTACAGAGTTGACAGTTTTTATCTCATCTCTCAGAAGATCCATCATCAAGAGTTAGCCCCATGCCATAGAACAGGCATAATTAACCACCAGTTTGCCATCAAAACCAAAATTCTGCAATGCAAAAGCAGCAAGGGTTGGACTAGACAACTTATAAACATAGGCATTGCTGGCTAAGCAATTACATTTTCTATGTAATTTATGTGTATTTTGAACTCTAGTAGGGGACAAGCACAACACGGAGTGGTATCCTCCTCTAAGAAAAAAGCTCACTCCATACAATGAAGAAAACTTCTCTACATTTCAATTGCAATGTGCAACAGCTGGTATATAGCAGACATCATAAAGACCTAAAAGTGTGTAACGGTGGATATATTATGTTCATAAAGAAGAATTACTTCCACCGTAATAAATATTTCTATCAGAATACACAGACAAGCTACTGTGCTTGAGAAGAATGGACCATTTCATGTGAAATCTCATCTGATTCTGCCATTCTAGGCCTCAATACTAATGTCACATAAAGGGAAATAGTTGCAGATTTAAGATAAATAATCATCTCTATACATGAAGATAATACACACAATCAGAAAAAGCATCCCATCTAAGTCATCAGAAAATGTATTATATGACCAAGTTAAATGCCATAGAGTTGGTGTATATGAATAACATGTTGCCTTTGATAACGATAAGCTTGCATTAAAAAGGTTTTCAGCTAAATATTTTTGTTCTTTTGAGGTTTGTGTTTTGGGACAAACACCTAGTCATGAAAGAAACAACAACAAAATTCCACAATATAGAATCTATAATAGCCTCGAAAGAATTTTCTACAAAATTAACATCAGCAAGAAGAAGTGTCTAAGTATTATGACTTACATCATACAGATCAATCACCAATTCATCTGGGTTTGGTGAGAAGGCACTGTTTACATACACAAACTACAAAACAAAGGATAAGAATTAATACTAACCAAACAAGAAACCGCAGGTTGAAATTACTTCGATAAAACTACAATAAATATAGACCAATTACCAGTGTATCTCGGTGCAATTGACGACGCAAAAAATCAATTACTTTAGCAAATTTGTCAGTTCCAAGTATCTGTCAAGTTCGAAGTTTTTAAGACAAGATAAATTTCATTTGATGACCACCATCACAAGCAAGAAGTATTATACATAATTTATATTATTCACACTTAAACCCTGAAATATTGGACTAAAGTAAATTCAAGAACATAATTGAAGGCATTGTTTCTACTGAAGCACAAAACACCAATTACAATATCAACTACAATGTTACAACTTATTTAAGGGCAAACAAAGCAAGCTTTGTAGTAAACATTCCATACCCAGTGCACCATCAAAGACACACTCATTTGTTTGCAATTGCTTTACATATTTTTAAAGCCATGTCATTGATAAAAGCCCCAAAATAGATATACTTAACCGCATAGGATTGAAAACTAAAAGACAGAAAGCATGTCTAAGAATGTATGAATTAAGATGCTTACTCTAAGCTATGTTTCTTGCTTATGGTAACTGACATTACCAAAACTTTATGTAAAGTAAATTGTGTCTCTAGGTAACTAAACCAAGCGTTTCACATTTCAAAGAGAATGCCTAAATTGCGAGAAAAAAAATTCTCATCACTAGCGCAAAATATCATATGTTTAAGAACTAATTAGACTATCATTCAAAGCAAAATATAATCCTCATCAAGGGTCCACTTTTAAGACCGAAACCCTAATGGTAATCTAGAATTATCCTATTAGTTATCAAAATTGCAATTTTGATCATAAAATTTATTCTAGAATCTAGATTGACGTCCGAGGGTATTAATTAATGCAAACAGAAAACAAAGAAATACCTTGAATTTGGCTTGTTTTAGTATGGGGGCATCCCCAGTTGCTCTCAAATGGACAACAACTGCATCAAATCGAAAACCAAAATAAAATGAAATAGTTAGGGGAAAATCACTTTACAAAAGAAAACCCCAAGATTTTACGCCCAATTACAGAGTTTGATCATCGAAACGAGACATCGAGAAACTAAGGTTTAACGGTTGGCTTCGATAATGGACCTTTTCGTGCTGAATTGGGAGACTCAGCTGCCATGATTACCTGAGATAAAGCACGAATCCCTTTAAAAAATAAGGGTTACAGGTTAAAAACATAAATTTAGCCTCTACACAACTAATTAAGCAATAAAATGAAATTTCTTAAATCATATTTGATAATATAAATTATAATTAAATAATTAAATAATTTATATTTTTAAAGAATATTAATTATTATAAAAATCATTAGCATAAAAAATTTTAAACAAGTGTCTAAAATTAAAATCAAATAATCATATATATATATATATATATATATATATTATGTTAATTAAAAACTAGTTGATAATATTATTACTAATAAAAATAACAAGAAAAATAGACATTATATATAATTTTATCTAATTATTTTAATGTTTCATATTTATTGAATTAAGCTCATTTTCATCAAATGTTAATTTTGACCGAGTTCATTATCATCTGACTCGAATTTGTATAATTCAAATTATCAATATATCTTTCTTCCATATACTTTTCGAAGTATAGATCATCTCAAATCCACTTATGAATGAAGCTACGAAGCATGCAACATGCTAATACGATCCATTTTTTTTTTTACGTTATACTCAATTGATGTGGTCGATTTAAGAAGTTTATAGAGTTATTTTTGTCTATGTTTGAAATAGACATTATTATAGTTTTAAAAAATATTTAAATTTACGATAATATAGTGAGACTCAGTAACCTACAAATTCCATTTGCCATGTGAACATGGAGTGAACTCCTGAGAAGTTGGATCACATTTCAACTCAAAATTCCCCAGTTAATAGTGATTATATGATCTCAATTTGAAGTGTAACTGGGGTTTCAAATTTACAAAAATTATTCTATCAAGGGATGTAGCATAAATGAGACTCCAATTAGCAATGGTTATGCGACCATGACGATGAGTTCTACCTCATCAAAGGAGGATGTTTTCTAAAACTCATACATAAGTCAAAGATGAAAAACACAGAGACTTTTCAGTATAATTAAGTAATTCATTTTATCCATCACCACCAAAGACGGTGAGCACACTACTATAACTTGTGACAAAGTTGGAGACATCAAGATTTCTGACAAGGACGAGTTATTGTACAATGTAAAAAAGATGCAACACAAAAAAACCATTGTCGCCCACTAATAGTTTTTATCATGCGACTTTCTGAACACTACTTTAGAAAGATCAACTAAGCTCGTCCGCTAATGGTTTTTATCTTTGATCACGTTGACCTTTAGAATCAATTAAAATCAATTAGATAATAACACGTGGCGTTTCTAGTTTAATATTATATTTTTATCAAAAATCATTAAAAAGTAAAAAAATTACAAAAATCATAAAAATATAAAAATTATTAAAACTCAAAATTCATATAAACTTATTAAAATTATAAATAATCATAAAAATCATAAAAAACTTATAAATAAATATAAAAATTTATAATAAAAAACTAAAAATTATAATAATAAAAAAGTCATTTAACCCCTAAAATCATCAGTAGGATACACTTCTTTTTCAATAGGATAGCAAGCAGAAGAAAGAAAATGCAGCTTCTAACCTATGCTGCCCAGGATCTATGCTGTTTATTTACACAAACCAATGCTGACATTGCTACAGGAAAAATGTACTCGTAGGGTTTGCAAAGAAATGTTCACGGCACACCATCTTTGATTTTCTACAGCTACTCCCGACAAGGGTTGCCAGAAGGGCAGGAGGACCGCTACCTGTTGTTTGAAGCATCTTTTTCACTATCAGGTGTCTATCCAATATCATCAATTCCAGTAGCTTTCTACAACTCTACAGAAAGTTTAGAGATGCACATTAGAGGGAATGTAAATAAACTTTTTAAGTCTTCATAACAGTATACAAGCATATTAATGTGGCAAACTTTACTGGTTGTATGCATACCAAAACGTGGACTATATGTTTGATGGATGATCAACGCAATCACATAAATATATGAATTTTTTTTTCTCATATTGTTAACCTTTTCTTTGTGTGCGTATTAGGGTTGAGGGTAAGTACGCATCCTAGGATCCTACTTCCGCCAACACCATGTCAAGGTAATTTATCTATCAAAAGTCAGAAAGAAAAGAACTCGAAATCTGTATTGGAACTGCCAAGTTTTCACCAACCATGATTGTAGGTTATGGGCAGAAAAAGTCAGATCGAACCATGCAAAATATTTGTCCAAAAACCTAATTCGTTTAATATATGATGATCATCAATTAACCATTTTCCAATCTTAGCGATCAGGTGGGGATGCAAGACATTCAAGTATCATGACTACAATCTTCCGCCTCCACCCTCAACATAAGGAAAATTGAACAGCATACCTGGGGATTTAGTACATCCATTTGGCAGACAATGTCCTCCTGTCCCAAAGATTGAAGAGAGGAACAAAAAGAAAGTCAGAAAGGCATATGATACAAAACACATTTACCCCAACTTGAGAACTATTGCCCAGACCAGTAAACACCAACATCAAGAAAAGTCGTACCCAAGGCAATGGGCAAACCACCCAGAAGAAGGGTTGTGCAAAATATGGGAAAACTAAATAGAGAAAACACAAACTAATCGAATCTTTTAATCTTCTTATAGACTTCAATTCAACAACAGAGGAAACCATTCATTTCAGTTTGATTCCAACCTTTGTTATTTAAAGTCTGAAATAGTCCAAAGTCATCATAGCTACACTCAAATGAATTGTTAAGCATACTACTTAACCAATTGACAATAAGTGGGGAGACAACTCGAATATAAGACCATAGAAAACTCAAATTTAAAGCAATATGGCATAAGGCATAACGCTACTTAATACTTCCTCATGTGTAACTCAACAAGTGCCAATGCGTGGAAAACCTTACATGGGTTAATAACAGAACAGGAGAAACTAGGCTCTAATATCGTGTTATGTATCCGACCTAAAACCAATAGACAATAGGTGAAGTTCAACTTGTACCACAAGAAATCTATAATTTAAGTGTTATATAACACCACTTAACAAGAATAACTGCAAAGTAGAATGTCCTTTGGAACATCCAAGAACTGAGAAATAACTCAGTGAACCAAACTGTTAAAACTCAACCAAGCCAGTTTTTCTATTTTAGAAACCAAATACTTCAGTTTAGTTAAAAATTTTACTTTCCCACAAAAAAAAAAAAAAAAAAAAGGTAGAAGAAGAAAACTAAATTCATGAAAGCAAAAACTTCCTCGAGTTTTAAGTAATACAACAGCTTGCTGACAGCTTTAAAAGGTGCCTTCTTTTGTGAAGTTAAAAGAAGAGTTCTAAAAGTTCATATCACTTTAAATTAAGAAATTCCTGTTCATCAAGTGCTTTCAGAAAACCATGACATTAAATCAATATGTACAGAAAAGGCAGTACCTCCACTATCCCAGGATTTTGCATCACAGTACCAAGAACACGTCGTATAAGTCCATTGTAGACCATCCTGTTGATGGTCCCATCTGCATTTAACCATGGCAATATAGGAACCAATCTCTCACCTGAAAAAGGCTTACAAATCATATCCTCATCATCCCCTTGTGATAAAACTTCTTTTCCATACATGCAGATTTCATTTGCATTGCTAGTAGGAACTTCATTGGAAGGTAAAGCATGCTCTTCAGGAAGATTAAGAATAGTAACTTTGTGCACATCACTAACACTTGAGCTGCCCAATAACTTAGCAGCATCAAGACTCTTATTGTCTTGCTGGACAGAGTTGCCACCATCCTTGGCTTGGGATGTTAGCAACAAAGGTGTTTTAAGATCTCGATGGAAACTTGAAACTGAGGCAAGAAAATATTTCGAGTGATATAAAGCATCAACAACACGAACAGAGTCATATGCATTGACCTGCATGAAAGAGATCACAACATCAGTGCACATGAATTTGGTAATGGGAAGTTTTAGATATCATCTAGTACTTTGAAAATATAGTATAAACTACCAAGCCATGATCTTCTCTCCCTCTTTCCTTAAAAATTCTACAACCTAACAAAAACCAATACAACTTGACTGATCCTAGGTTCAAATCCTACTTGAGGAGATTTAATCCATTCCAAATTAAAGAACTCAATGTCAGAATGGAAGGATTCACTAGGACCATTAAGATCAGGTAACCTTTGCCTGTATCTTCGTTTCTATTGCACCCTAACCCATCGTATCATGTTCTGTTCTGTGATATTTGAGAATCACTGTCAACACCAGGGTGTAGGTCTCCAGGATAGTCCTTTGTTCCATAGTCCAAGGGCTATTTATAAGCAGCCAATTAAGAATTCTCAAGATATACTAGTACTAGCAAATGTCTTAAAGATGAAGTCATCAATTCCCCATTGCCAGATCTGTTTTAACATTCTACTGTCAATACTGGAACACGGCTACTAATAATTTAAGGCACCTTCTACCATAACCCCTTCCTTGCACTATTGGCAAGAAGTGACAGAGGGAATACATATATAAGAAAAAAAAAATTACATACTAATAGTATTTATATTCCAATGGTCAAGTATAGCAACCTTTTTAGCTATTCCAAATGCTTGGAGAGTATCAATGATGATTTCAGGTGTCTTTTCTCCTGCAAGACGAATATCTCAAAACATTCAATGAACTGGAATTTACATGCATACATCCTCTTTCGTAAATATGAAGATGAATCCCAAGTACAAACATGACCAAAAAACAAAATACCTGGCATTTTGACAAGACTATAAACATCTTCTATGCTCAAACCTTGGTCACCAGCCTTCTGAATTTCAGTGCAAACAGCCTTGATGATCTCAGAATCAAAGTGACTGCCTTGCCCTTCATCAGAAGGTTTTGCCAACAGATGCTCAGTGTAACCAGCCATAGCTTCCCAGGGTGACTCAGCCGACTTTGAAGCCGTAGTGACACTATTTCTAAACTCAATCATTTCCTTCATATGGTCCAAATTAGTTGAACTTTCCTCATTCAAAAGCTCAGGGTTGAATGTTTCCTCATCCTTGAACAATTCTAAAGAATTGGCTGCAGGAAATGTTGAGCTATACACCGATACCATGATACCAGGAAAGCCCTTTTCTCGTCGTGAAACAAATTCACCTTCTGCAATGGATTTTAATTTCTTAGCCTTATCTACATCACATAATTCATTATCCTCAGCTCTACGTTTTAAGCTTCTTAGGTCTTCAGCTTCTCCAACACCTTCATCTGGTAAGCAAGGGGAAACAGAAAGCTCACCAGAAAAAACAAGAGAAAACAAGTGGAAAATATCACCACATTGCAAATCTGCAGTAAGATTAATCCCCCCTTCCATTAGATCTTTTTCTCTTTCATGAATCCAAGCAGAAAAATTAGCAGCTCTCTTTCCTGTATGGCAAGGAAATGGAGACTTGGAAATACTGTGCAAGAACTGTTGAGAAAGCACAAAAGGTTGACCGCAAGTACCACCAATCTGCCAAAAGTTGAAGAAAATACAGAATCAGGAAAACAAGGGTAAACAGGGGTGGAATTTGAATTGATAACAGCACAATAGGGAAAAGAAATAATGCAGATCAAGAAGCTGGCACACTGACAGCAAGGGAATGTAAGGTGAAGTCATCTCAGATGGTTTGGTACTGTAGAAAAAAGGCAATTACTTAACATAAAGTCAACGGAAAGAGTTGAATTACTAATACCAGAGTTGTCGCCAAAGAAAGACCGGAAAACAGCACACTACTATAACACTGTTCTACATGATTAATAAGATAAAAAGTACAACCTGCCCAGCCCTGTTCACAAGGTGTACTGCTTAAGCTAGAGGCAGGAGATGATATTATGTTATAAATTTAAACAGAGAAATGGTGCTAAAAGCAATATATTAAGAATCCAAGGATGTCCTCGTGAATATATCAGATTTTATTGAAATGCAAAATAGCTCAAGAGAAATTGTTGGAGTAGTCCAATGGTGCCAAAAGCCTATCACCAAGGCTCCAAGGATATCGTCCCAAATATCATAAGATTTTGACTGAAATGAAAAGGAATTCTAAACAAATTAGTGAGTGGAGATCTTTATTGCATCCTAATGCATCTTATTTCATAAGATTTATGAAATACTGCTCTTTTACTTAAGTACAAAACATTAACACCTCTATGTAAATTGCATAGATTGAAATAACTTAAAAATATAGGAAATACAAACTGATATTTACCATAATTTTTCTATCTCTAAGATAGCTAAAAGCTGCAAAAAGATCATGTTCTGAATAACGGCGCAAAGTTTCTGTCAGCAAATTTGGAGATGGTGGCACTATGGATATGCTCAAGAAAACAAGCTTAAATAGTTCAACCGCATTAGAAACAGCCAACGATTCGTGTACTTGTCTGCCAACACCATTTCCTATATTCCATAGCTTAACTAACTTTTGATGAAAGCGATGGTGTTGTGAGCTTTGATTAGAGCCCTTATGTTGCTCAGCACCAGGAATTCCAACACTTCCATCTTGGGTAGTTGCCAGAACCATTTCAGATCCTTGTTGCTTCTGCTAGGAAACAAGAAAGCATAAAAACTTTCAGTGTACTTAAAATCAAGATAAATATAATATCCCAAACATTGGGAAAGAATGCCCAATGATGAAAATCAATAAAAGCTTTCCAACTGCAATTTGATAATTTTTTTTGAACTTTAGGAGCACTAATGGAATATATTTGTCAGCCCTAAAGTGGAGGAATTACATAATCTTCTGAATTCATGTTTACACTAGACCACTCAGCAGATAAAGATCTGACCTTTCTAGAGGCCTCCAGTTTACCAATCTGTTTAAAATGAAGAACATCCACCAAAGCACTTTTTATCTTTCTGTCATCAAAATCATCCCATCTTTCTTTCTCGAAGCCTGCATCTTCACCATATTCCATTCCATGTTCAATTGATGAAAATCGGAGAAGTCTGCAATCACTATTGTTGGATGACCTATTTTGGCTTTTTTCAATATGCATCTTATACCGTTCACTAAGCACATTGCATAGTTGCATTAATGCTTTCCTAAATTTTGCACTTCGATTTAGGTTTGTCATTCTTCTTGCACAAGCTCTAGGAGGCGCAGGTAGGCCATCAAGTGAAGTCCAATCTACACGGTGAAATTTTGCCCCAAGGGCAGCACGGTATCTTGCATATTGGGTTACCAATTCCCTGCATAGAACAAAATAATGTGAAACACAGAACCGTAATATACTTTAAACATCTTCCTCTTCAAAGTCCCTATACTATATCTATCATCAAGTAAAGCAGATAGACAACCACCAAATGCATAAAATAAATGTTAAACACAAGCAACTGACGAGGTTAAAGAGATACTGAAAATTCTCCCAATCATCATGTTCTCAAACCTTCTTATAACTTAACAAAATTACTGCCAGGCACGCATCATTAGTTGGAGATATGTTATGCATGGACCAAAATCGAAGAATATGATATATCTAACATTTTAAAAAAGTGCCCCTGTGCCCACTGTCAATTCAGTTTGTTAACCATAGAGATATGCTTCTCATTTCCACAGTCTTAAGAATATATACTACAGTCTACCTGTCTGCCTCATCTGTCCATAAGATTCTTTTTCTACGTGTTGGCTTCATTTTCAAGAAGGAATTCTGGATAATTAAGGAATAATGCGCCTCATCTTCTTCATGTGACCCTGGCTTATTCACAGCTTCAACAAGGTCAGCTTCCTGATATGCTTGGATGGCATCAGGTCCCACTGAAGAAGCTAAATGATAATCTTCTTTTAGCTCATCATTTCCATCAGATAGTGTACCACCCTCCTTTTCACCTAATTGTATGATTCTTGCATCAGCTTTTATTCCTTCTATTGATTTGACAGTTGATCTCTTTCTTTTCCGAGAAGATGACTGTTTATCTCTTTCTCCTTGATACTGCTCTCCACTGATATTTGGAACACCCCGAAATCTATTAAGACGCTTTTGCCGCTTATCATAATATACACGAAGTACCTGTAAACAGAAAATAAATTAGTTTAAACCAAACAAATTATTACAACCAATTGGACACTAATGGTTGCCCCGGAGAAAGGGCGGTGGGATCAAATAACAATAGGCAAAATATACTTTACCTGTTCTAAGGTCAGATTAAGATCCTTTGCAATCTTTTCACAGTCTCTATATGAAAGTTTTTCATTTAAATTATCCTTCACGATTCGCTTAAGGAGCTCAGAACGCTGATCAGACGTCATAACTCGAACCGAAGCCCATGATCGATTAAGGAAAACCTGCAATAATCACTTAGCTTTTACATTTCACTTAGCAGGCTGTTACAATGGATATAGACGCAAAGCAGCAGCAGATATAACTTATAAATAACAGAAAAGTTTGCAAACCTAACACATATCGCCTGTACGAATTTAACCATGCTTATAAATAGGAAATTCCTAATCATCCACAAAAAGTAATACACATACAAATACTTACACTGACTGTTGAATGTAGCATCACACTGACTTTCTATTACCATTGTAAATTTTTCAAACAAGTTTAAATCTAACAAAATTCAGTGAGACATTATCTCCTATTTTTACAATCTATTCTTAGAACTAAAATTCTAAATAATAATTTTTATTTTACCTTTTCAAGTATGATATGTGCCATGAATTTTAGACTCTACATTCCTGTCTAGTGCATACCTCGTGAACAGCAGACCCAGGGAATGCATGCAAAGCAGCTCTTGAATCAGCAGCTGCATAACAATATTCCAAAGTTTTCCAATAGTCATCAACAGCTTCTCCATTAGAAAAGATGAAATCATGCCTGATTCTAGGACGAAGGTCAAGAGAACTAGAAGTAGATGTGGCAACCAGTGATAGTGGTTCCTCTATGTAAGGTTTAAGCTCCATAGCATGGGTCAAAATGGCATGTGGTGCCTTTAATCTGTTATCTGAACATTCATCAGGTACCAGCCGAATCAACTACATCACCAAATAATGCCAGTCAAAGAAACAGTAATATGCAATGCAGGAGCAGAGAGAAATTCATCAAAAAAGAATCTATACAGAACTAACTATTCTAATTTAAAACAAACATATTGATTAAAACGTATAATCCCCTAGAAACTGTTTTAATTTTGTTGATCAGGAATTTTTATATTAATATATTCAGGAGTTTGCATGCTCTAATAATATTTCATTCTACCAATATACCATTCAAACATATTCCAGCTCTCGTCTTTCCCAGCAATTAAAATAAAATATGCTGCTACATTGAATTTCAGCAATTCAAAGTAAGCCTGCTCAGAATTGAATTCCAGCATAAATCCATTATATTTGAACAGCTTCAAATTTGATTTCCGCTAATGCATGTCAACTTTGCTATCATTATATTCCTATTAACCTACGTTCATACAAACAACAACCGTGAAACAAGACATGAAGAAAAGGGAATTCTTCAAGCAGATATTTAACCAATATAACGTTGCACCAGTTACAAGTGTGTCTAGAAGAAAAGGCATTCTTCCACAGTAGCTACCACTTACTTTATATCAAGGCAAGAAAATCATTGAGCCTTGTTTATCTAAAAATCAAATGTTAAAATTCACATTCTAGGATCAATAACTTAGAACAGCCATCATTGTCTTACAACAATGTCACTAACATGTCAAACAGCATAATTGGATTGGTAGAATGAAACCCAGCTTTTTAATGGTAAAAAGCAACTAAATGGTTTCAAAAGAGAAATCACAGTGAACATATTAATGATGCAAAAGTTTCCAGAAGAATGAAATATTCCTACATGATTAACCTCCTGGAAACTTGGCTAAGTAATTGTACCTTCAAACGCCTTAGGATGTCAATGAGCAGTGAAAGTCTGCCAGTTGCCTGAGTATCCATTAGAAGCCTATACTCATCAATGGGAAGATCAGAAAGACACAAGCCTCTCTTACACTTCTCAATCATATCATCAAACTTTAGAGTAGTTCCCACAACTTGTACGAAAAGTTCAAGTGGAATGGCCTTGATGGCTGCTTCCAATGAAAATAAAATGCATGAACCATGAAGATTTTTCTGACCATGCAGGTATCTCTCAAGTGATAAAACATCATTCCAACCATGAAAACTACTCAAGAAACCCCAAAAAAACCTATGAAGCAGTTTCAAGCGTACCATTTTTGCCAGCACAAAACCATTGGCACGCATGGCTTCTGATTTAGCAGCCTTGGCTTCTAAATCAACATGGTTTGGAGTTCTCTGGACACCATCTAATACAGGAATTGAATCATTGCTTTTCAACTTCGATGTTGCATGGCCACGGACTTGCATTTCAAATGATCTCAACCTGTCATGAATTTCACTCAGCAGCTCCGGATGTAATGCTTTAACAGACGGGTGCAGAACCACCTGAGTAATACGGCTTCGGCCACAATTAGTTACAACAGGCACATTAATGTGCATGCATTTGCAGTGCCCTTGTTGCTGAAGCTTCTTTAACATTCGATCAACAGTCTTCCTGTCCAATTTTGTGCTCTTGTCCTTCTCAAGTTCCACAAGCCATCGATACAATTCAGGTCTTAAAATAAACTTCTCATCCTGTATAAGAAAACTAGAATGAAATTTGTATTTCTAGAAATTGTTAAGGATGGTAAACAAGTTTATAATCTCAAACTACGTTAGCCAGACTCAGAGGTGTGTGTCAAACAGAGGCACGTCTCAAACATAGGTATACTTGATTTTTCCTTAGTTTTTCATATATTTGGAGGATCATACCCTCATACTCAAGCCCAAATATGTGTCAGACAGAGCTGTCAAATAAAGGTACCAAGGGAAAACGAGGAGTTTGCGTAACATAGATCTCGATTTAAGCCTTCAGTCAAGTGCCTGGAGAAAAAATAGTACCTGTAAACGTCCAAGCATCCTTTGCTCCCTTCGAGCACCATCAGCAGTCAGAACTTGACTTGAATAGGTCTGATATGAGCCAGAATCAGGAGGCCTCAACAAATCAAGTCCTATAGGCTGTGGTGGAGCAGCACATATTTGGCTTTCAGTACTAACTAAATCAAGTTCTGCTTCACAGGCAGTATTACTTTGTTCAGTTGGAAGCCCTTGTGTGTTGTCAGAATACAGAACAATATGGTTAGTTTCTCCAGGGGAGCCACAGGAAATTTCAGTACCATTTTCCAAATCATTCACTTTCAGGGGAGTAAAAGAATCACTTGCAGAAGCTGAAGGATTATACTCTAGAAGATTTTGGTTCAGCTCATAAGGAACTCCTGAATGGCCAACATCAAGATTAGAGATCTGCTTTTCATCATCAGCATTTTTTGATTTAATCAAAAATGCATTTGATGATTTACAAGAATTCCCAGATGTCCAAACTCGATAAGCTGTAGTCTTTTTGTGGCTTTCAGCTTGCAGGTGCATCCCAAACCTAGAGAACATGTTAAAGAATCGAGAATAGCTTCTTTTCTTGTCAATTCCAAGCCTCTCACATACCTGCTCATACCATATATGAACATGAGAGAGTTACCAGTTTGGAAACAAATGAAATACATTTGAGGGAACTTCATGCAAAATCAGACATTGAAAAGGCACAGATAATTAAAGGTTTAAAACTACACACAATAATATGATTAAAACATAAAAAGAAAACTAGTAAAAAGCTGAAATAACTATAAAATAGATCATTACAGCTATCTACCAGTTACAGCATTTTCAGGCATAAATCAGTATACTGTAGTACATTAAAATCAGTATGCTTCTTTCGGACAAATGAGTGGTAGCAAGTGCTGCCAAGCACACACATGTCATGAATAATATACATGCATATCGAGTTTTGAATCATCTGCGTAGCATCAAAGCGCAAAGACACTACAATTATATTGAGGCAGTATATTGCTGATCTCACAATTCCCTGACAACAAAATCTTAGCCTAGGGGGAAGAAGCTTATGTGGTATTAGAGCTAAGGTTCGAACCCTAGTGTCCCAACCCATCCCCCAATTAACCAATGTACCAAAAGAAAAATAAAAACTATATCACCATCTTGATGGAAGTAAGAGTCTTAACATAATTGAACTAGATGATAACCATAAATCCAAGTGAATCTCTTCAGCTAAGTTGGAAAAAGAACAAGCTGTAAGACTTGCTAAGACTTGATTGAATAAACAGCTTGTTTATGCTTTTTCTACTCCATTAACAGTATGCAGTACATATTTGAATTGAATTTCATCTTTCTTAAAGCATGATTAGTAAATATCTAAAGGCCTTGATTTACATTTTAAGATCCACTCTTCAGCTTACAACAAACTAATATTTGTCAAAAACACAGCATCATAGCCATTAAGATCAACAAGATCATAACAAAGAAAAGTCAAGAAAATATTTATGCACCGTCATAACCGGTAAACCCTCAGATCCTTCAGCATCGACCATATCATAAATTTGATTATCAATGGGAAGCTCTACAATCTGGTCTACATTCAGAATTGACTTTCCAAACTTCAGCTGTTGTCCTTTGTCAAGATTAGCATCACACCTGAGAAGTTTTGGCTCAAAATTCTTTTCAGGAAAGCTCTTCACCAACCTTAGGCAAAATTCAACCTAAAGAAAATAGAAACAAATCACAAATGAACACTCACTTAGATAGTGCAGAAGTAGACAGAATATTTTTCCATAAAATATAATCTAGAATGTTTTACATGATTTTATATGGTATAATTGACTGCAAGGATCTGTATTGGTAATACTGGCCAAGAAAGCACAACCAAAGGCATGGAATAGTTTATCAACTTCATATAAAAGAAATCTTATCTTGCGCATCAAGGCAAAAAATACTCTTCATAAAAGATGTATAACCTTGTTTACTTAGTTTATCTAAAGCTTATGATATTGAATAAATTTTATTAATTAGTCAACAGTTACAAAGTTATATAAGGTTAGAAAGAATACACAACATTAAAAACATAATCAGGAATAGAAGGTTAAACAATTACACATCAGCTATTAGGGAACATATATAAACAGGAATAAAAAAAATAAAATAAGAAAAGGTTGTAATAAAGAAGGATTCAGCAGCTCCTCGCCAGTTGGAGAATAGAACGAAAGAATCCATTTTAACTAACTGCCCCAAAATGCTTAAAACTTAGATGAGTCGATTTGAGCATGATTTGAAAATAGACAAACTTCAACCAGAAAAAGAAGAGAGAAAGAAAGAGACAGGAAGAAGACTTTCTAGAAAAGCTTATTAGAAATCCTCACAAGGTGTAAGCCCATCAACATAACTTTTTCTGGAAATTTCTATTCAGCATAAATGAAGAAAAAGTAAAATGGAATCTTGCAAAAGCATGAACTAAGAACTATATAGTTTACATCACCTTCTCATTCACAACAGCATGCAAATCCTCGACGAGACCAGCATCTTTTAACCTGCGGTAGATCTAATGGCATATATGCAGCACATGGTATGAGGAAGACAAATTCAAAAAATCACTAGAGAGGAGCAGATTGTGGACTAGACAAAATTAAAATGAAGCCCCCCCCCCCCCTTTTTCTCTGGCCCTTTTGAGAGAGAAATAAAGATAGCAATCTTACATTTCTCCAGGCTTTGTGGCCTCTGGATCTTGTATAACCTAAGTCTCGTTTAATATCTGAGACAACAAGAACCTTCAATAGAACGAAAATCAGCATAATGGCATAACATCAAATCCATGAATCTAACAACATTCTGAATATGATTGACCTTTCCATTGGCTTCTTCCAGTTTATCACAAACAACTTTCATTGCAGGTTGATAATCAGTCACAGAAATATTTTCTTTCCCATTTTCTGTAGCAAATCCATAGTCATCTGAAGCATTTTCTTCACCGTATGCAAGGGTTTCAACAGTTTGTTCTTCTTTATTAATCTCAAACTTCTGTTGAGAGCCCAAACGCTTCGCGTATCTATGCAAGTATATCAAATTGGTGGTCACAGATGAACTGATTTTGGAGTCCCCTTCACTGCAATGTTCTTTCTTCCTAACAAGTGCCGGTTGTTTCACAATCAACCCTCTACATTCAAGGTTTTTTAATATATAAAAGAAGTTCTTCCCTTCAATACCAAATTCCTTTGCAAGCTGACTTTGTGTCACTCCATTTGTTCTGCAAGTACCATCTGTTAATAACCTATCTCTCTTTAACATCACTACAAATGTGGCTTCACAAAGAAGTGAATAAGACTTAAGATTTTACCAACCAAGTTACGCTTACCAATATTAATCACTAACTGCAAAATCATAAACCCTAATGCAATAACACTTTCTGGAGTACATAACAATTATATATCTCTATGTATTTCCAGTAGTTATTAGTCCTCCCCTCTTCCCATCAATTTTCTACACTTCAATCCATATCATAAAGGACTACATAAGCCTCATATAAAAATAAAAAGGACGAATGAATTCACTTCATGTTGTAGTACTTTAACAATCAGGTCATGTAGCTAATAATTAAAAGAGTATATAGCTGCAATACACCGAATTTTGAATTTCAAGGTGATTAATCAGAATAATCTGCATAACTTATTAGTTCATCCTAGACAATCTAAATACAAAATTCTCATAAACCCACCATTTTGAAAATTAGCTTACCTTGAGAACTTCAATTTGAGAGAAGGTATTTAGATTTCAAATTTAGTATAAATTGTGTGACAAGACAAACATAAATAGTACCTTCAAATTTATTTTCCCTGAATGATGCCTATTGAATGGTAAATGTTAAGTAAGTATTATTTGAGATTTTGGAATTCACCTTCTTATACCTTTTGCAATATGAGGGAATATAACCCCTTAACTAATTTATGCATAGTATGTGCTTTCTGTTCTCGCAAATTGTCCAACTAATCAATTGAAAATCTTATCCTCTAAATTCATCAGAAAAACATAGTATCACAAGTAACTTCACAAGATTCCAAAAAGAAAAATCAGATAACAAAAGGAAACTAAACCTAGCAACAGCGAGTCTTTCCAGAGTGCGACGTTGTTGAGATGAGATTTGAACATTTTCATCATAAAGGCCAACGAAGTTATTTCTAAGCGTTTCATGGGCTAAGATTATGATATCGAGTTTCTCGGCACCTTCAGCGCATTGAATGGAGGCATCGGTAGGGCTAAGAAACGCGGCGTTTCGCGGCATGAACCGAAGACCGGGGATGGAGAGGAGATTTTTCCAAAGGGAGGCTTTGAGAGGAGGAGGGATGTCGAGATTGGTGCAGAGAGAGGAAAGAGAAATGCCTAGCTGCCCGTGGAAGCATATTTCTTCCAGAGCTGAGGTGATGATGGAATCCATCTTGGTCGGTTGCTCTTTGGAAGTCCCAAAAGAGGAAACAGTTTTGCACGAACATGAAAGAACAATTTTTTAGTAAGAGAACGGACAAAACCCAGTTGGCTTGCAGCAGTGTTCGCCGCAGACGGCGAGCTAGAGGGAGATAGACACGGGATATGCGAGGAAGTCAGTCGGATAGAGAAAGAATTAGATCCCGAACTGACCGGACCGGATCCGATGGATACAAAATTGAAGGCGGTGGGCTGGCCCATATCAGTTGATAACTAACTTGCTCCATATTTGGTAATTGGTCAAGAGTCCATCAAACCCGTCAATGCACTACTTTTTTGGGGATTCGGAAGGAACAACCACTCTCCCAACTGTTAAGTTTTAGTTTAATATTACTTCTTACTAGTATTTTTAAATTAAAAATACTTTTGAATAAAATTTAAAATTTTTATTTTTATTTTTAGTTAAAAAAGGTACTATTATAAAATATTTTTTAACACTTTTAAAAACTTAAAAGTATTTTATCCTAAAAATACTTCTTAAAAATAATATTAAACTCGCTCTAAATCCAAAAATTCCTCCAAACCTCCTATCATTAATCAATTTATTCCCCATTCCGACGACTGGCTGATCCAATAAATATCCTCCCATGGCCTAATTTTTTTATTTGAAAAATATCATAACAATAAATGTAATAAAAATGTCCATAATTAAACTAAATTTTGAAATTTGAAAAGTGAAGTGAGTAAATTAATGTTGGTGAAGTCAAACATCAATATCCATGAAAGTCAGGCCAACAACTTTCCCACCCAATGCATGTAAATAAACTCAGGATACATGTCATGTCCCAACGCTCATTCCCAGCAACAAGAAAACGATTTTCAGCCGTTTTCCATTACCTCCAATTTAGTAACTCAATTTACCAACTAAAGCAAACCCATGCTTTCTTTCTGAAAACTGTGCGTAAGCCCCAGTACTCCCATTTCTTAACTCTTTTCCTCGATAAGCAATTACATGTATCTGGTGACAATCTCTGCTACGCCCGCCACGTGTTCGATCAAATACCCAACTGTAGAAACCAATTCCTTTGGACTTCCCTCATACGCTCCCATGTTTTCAACGGTTATTTTATCCAAGCTATCATATTGTACTCTAGAATGCTGTGTAAAAGCATATCCCCCTCTGGGTTCACCTTCTCCTCTGTTCTTAATGCCTGTGCTCGCGTCCCGGCAGTGTTCGAAGGCAAGCAAGTTCATGCGAGAGTCGAAAAATCAGGACTCTTGGGGAACAATGTTGTGCAAACAGCATTGCTTGATATGTACACAAAGTGTGGATTCGTGTTGGACGCCGAAAGAGTGTTCAATGGTATGGAAGAGAAAGATGCGGTTGCTTGGACAGCTATGATTTGTGGTTACACTAAGGTGGGATTAATGGATAAAGCGCGGTTCTTATTTGATGACATGGAGGGACGCAATATGGTTTCTTGGACAACTATGGTTGCTGGATATGCAAATTATGGTGACATGGAAGCAGCCAAGGACTTGTATGACAGGATGATGGAGAAGAATTCGGTTGCTTGGCTTGCTATGATCGCAGGCTATGGGAAGTGCGGTGATGTTAGTAAGGCTAGAAGAATATTTGATGGAATAGTAAAGCCAGACGCTTCGTGTTGGGCAGCAATGTTGGCTTGCTATGCACAGAATGGATATGCAAAGGAAGCTATAGAGATTTATAGGGCAATGAGAGGGCAAAATGTCAGAATTACGGAGGTTGGAATGGTGGGTGTTATTTCTGCTTGTACTCAAATTGGAGATGTTAGTATGGCGGAGGCATTGGCTAAGGAATTGGAAGAAGGATGCTGTGGTAAGTCGTGCTTGTATGTATTAGTAATTGCTAGTGTGGTACTATAATTAAATGCTTCTTTTTTCCCCTCATTGCATGATAAATATAGGTAGGACGCTCTTTGTGTCAAATGCGTTAATAAACATGCATGCAAGATGTGGATGCATGGAGCAGGCCTGGATGGAATTCTGTAGAATGAAGCAGAGGGATGTAGTATCTTACAGCACAATGATCACAGCCCTTGCTGACCATGGAGAGTGCCAGGTAGCTTTGGCTTTATTCTCAAAGATGCACAAGGAAGGAATCAAACCAAACCAAGTTACATTCATAGGCGTCCTTAATGCCTGTAGTCACGGTGGATTGGTTGAGGAAGGATGCAAACTCTTTGAGCTAATGACAGTTGTTTTTGGCATAGTGCCCTTAAGTCAACACCTTACTTGCATGGTTGACCTCCTTGGAAGGGCAGGCCACCTTGAGAAGGCATATAATCTTATCATTGAATATGGAGATGCCTGGGATGCTGGAATTTGGGGTGCTTTGCTTGGAGCTTGTAAGGTTTACGGTAATGCTGCACTGGGTGAGATTGCCTCTAATCATCTCTTTGAAATTGAGCCTGAAAATGCTGGAAATTATGTGCTTTTGGCCAATATTTATGCTTCACTAAATAAATGGGAGGACGCAGAGAAACTGAAGAAGATGATTTCTGAAAAGGGAAAGAGGAAATCTCCTGGTTGTAGCTGGGTGCCAAGTTGAGGAAATCTTGTGCATTATTTTTGCATTACATGATTGCTTAAGGTTCACTCCTTTTCGATCTTAAGCAAGCATGGCCCGCATGCATGTGTTCGGCCATTACAAGTAACTAAATTAGCCCATGGAATTGATTTGATGATCCAATGCGCACGGATTTGGGTTCTACGATGTAATTGACTGAAAAAAAGGGGGGCAAATGCACCTCCTTGCTATCCACTGGCAAGCTAAATCTATAATTTATATAATCTATAATATGTATAGAAAAGCAATTTTGAATTGAGGAGAATTACTTTATTATTAATTATATCTTTTAATTTAATTTTAATTTAAAAATATCACATGTCACAAAATGATTGACAAAAAGATATTTTTTAATGGCTGAGGTAATTTGTGTAATGAAATATAGTTACCACTTGGTGTAATAGAGTATAGTTTGGGTACCATTTGTGACAGGGACCAAGAAATAAGTTGTATATTTCTATGATAGCAAAAGTAAAATTTTACCATTTTAATAACCTATATCTTTATAATTTTAAAAGATTTAATTAATTTTTTTTCATTTTAGAGGGTCAAAGTGTAATTTTATTATATATTAATTTAAATTTTTTAAATTATAAAAAGATTAAAACGAAATTTTTCATTTTAAGAGAAGCCGAGTTCTTCTCCAGCCCCTTAGCTCCTGATATCAACTTAAGGAAAAACAGTATAATTTTATGGTTTAAACCTAATATTTTTATGTTGAGTACAGAAAAATACAAAGCTGACCGCTTGAATCTTAACAAAACCTCCAAAGTGTCGCCAAATTATTGAGAAGAGAGGAGGGGAACTGAAAATTACCTAACACCTTAAAGCAGAATACCAACAAAATCTAAGGCTCAAACTCACTCGTGGTTGGAGACAAAAAACGATTTCTGCTACACTATATGTGTATACATATATTTAAAGAAATGATTAGTTACTGCATTTTGGTTGACCCAGCATGCACCCCTTTTGCATGGACAGCTATAAAGGTTGTCGAGCCAATTATGAAAGCAATTTGTGGTGAACTCCGCCCCTAATCTAATTCCAAACTGGTTGGGACTGGTTAATCCATATCGGCTATACAAGCCAAGGTGCCACCTGCCCCGCCGGTGCTTAATATATGTTTATGCATGGTTGGTGAGTGACATGGCTTTTCTACATCTACCTAGCCCTAATTAAGCTGATGATAGTTACAATTCCATCTTTCTATTTATTAGTTGATTTGTGTTGTTTCGTTATCCGAATAAACACAAAAGGGCTCCCTTCATTCTCCTGATCAATATATTTTAAAGTACAATTAAATTAAAAATAAAAATATATTTTGATAATGACAATTTCAATCAATCTCAATTTGTCTACATGAAAACAAGCATTGGATCAGCACCTAAAAACAAGCAACTAGTTGGCCTCAACTCAAATCAACAAATATATGATTAAGGTTTATGGTTATAGCTGAAGCTTGAAGGAGGCACGTTCACCATCTCATGATTGTCGTCAACTACTTCCCCCACCTCACTAACCATTTGTAAAATAAAGAAATATTTCATGAAGGAAAATTAATTAAAAATTTATTAAATTCAAAGAAAATCTTAATTAGATACTCAATCAATTAATTTTATTAAAAAATGTAAAGTAATAGTGAAATATTATTTTCTTTGAAACCCCCAACAACATATCGGTGGTTGCATGATAAATTGCTTTAGTTTGACAATGTCATGTCTTATGCTTAGTTATTACCATACAAAATAGATGGACCCCTGAATATCATTGCTACTGTTTACTTTTCTGTTGGTAATATATATATATATAGTTGCATAGGCAATATAGAGCCTACAACACTTTTTGAATATAGGGTAGGATAGAACAGCCTTTTAATTTATTTACCTATAGTTCAAGCTAAGTTCAAAAATTTTGCCTTAATTTAATCAATTAGGATATCAATACTGTTAAGATCTGGTGGTTCTCTTAATGAAATGTATCTTCAACGTGTTGCTTATTCTTATGGTATTTTCCGTTATCGATCCGAAATTTGAATATAACTTTGAACTATCGATCTATAATCCGAGTAGATATGGAGGAACTTGGACCCCACAAGATAGAGATATTAAAAACTCGCATGTTCTTGGGTGTTCGCACACAGACGATACAAAGTCAAGTGGGTAGTTCGATGAACACATGTTAAATCTAAAACAGTATACATGTTGACATATATGGAACATACCCAAAACGTCATTTTCATAAATAGTAATCATATCTTAAAAATTCTCAATTCCCCTCACTGAGAGAACGAGCAACAAAACACTTACTTAAATTTTTAGAGGGGTGATGATTTGTACCCAAAAGAAAAAAATTATACCTCTGATGCCTTTTGCTTAACATTCAGAGAGAACAACAACATATAGAATACAGAGAGAGAGAGAGAGATTTTTCATGCACAATGGTTTTAGGATCATTCTATCCTATGTAACTAATCTTTTTGAGGTCAAACTACAACTTAGTAAATAAAATTATTTTATCAATGTTAAATTTAACCAGAATGTTTATCCATTTTGTTATTTTGGTTTTGATTTTGTTATTATTTTGGTGTTCAATTTTAAATTTTAGTTAAATTATTTTTGTTGGATAAAAAATTGACTAAATTATTAAAATTTTAGTTACACTAACATGACAACTTAGTTCAAGTGTATTTCATAATTTTTTTATAAATATTTAAAATTCAACGAATTTTAAAAATCATAAATTTTATTTTAAATTATCCACGTCGAAATGATGTAAACATAGATATCACTTGGGCTACCACATCAATACTATCAAAATTTTAATAGTTCAATTAATTTTTCGTCTAACAAAAAATAGTTTGATTAAATTTTAAAGGTTGAAACCAAAAGGGTAGAAAAAGAATTATGATAAAAGTAAAAAAAAAGTAAATATTAGGAGGTAAAATTTTCATTATACCAATTTAAAAACGCATGAATATAAATAAAAATTTTAATTAGGTAATGTTGCGAATATGGTCGCCAAATAGAGCAAAATTGCAACTGATAATTTGAGAGAATAACAGTGAGAATAAAGAAACACAAATTTTACTTGGAAAAACCCCTAATTAATATAGAGAAAAAACCACGGGTAAGGATAAAAGAGTTTCACTATGAGAAAATTAGGAATTATAACTTCTCTCACTTTAATAAGGAGAAAACAATGAAAATTCTCTGTTGATAAGGGGAAACAACACTCTCTAAAACTCTCTAACATTTTGGAATTGAGATAATTTTAAATGCTAAAATAGTTAGGCTATTTACAGTTGAGTTTCAGGGACTAAATTATAAATAACCCATTAATGTAAGAGACTATATATGTAACGACCCAAAAGTCAGTGGTGTGGAAAAATACAATTTCGGGACCCCATTAAATATTTACAGGGCTATGTTATAGGTGAATTGAATTTTGAATAGGTATTTTTTTCTCAATTGATTGTTAATTAGGGTTTAGGGACTAAATTGTAAAGTTCAATCGCTAAAGATTTTAAATTAAAAAATAACTTGAGGACTGAAATTATAATTTACCAAAGGTCTAAAATAATAATTAGAGCATGTTAAATTAATCCTTTGTTGACGGTATAACATGGCTATGCTTAAAATTAATTAATTAATTAAAAATGTTAATATAGGTATATATATTGGAAATGGTGGGAAGTGAGAGAAGACATCTTCTTCCCCACCAAAATTGAGAGAAATTTGAAGGAAAAAAATGCCATAACCGAACATCAAGCTTTTATTCAACAAAAATTTGTAAGTGTAATTTAGTTTTCTTCTTGTATTTTTTATGTTTTTGACATCATGAGAGCTTAATCTAGCTAGCCCATGTATTAATTTGTAAAACTGTGAAAGTTCTGAAAATTTTCATTTTTGAGAATTGAAAGTTTTAGGTGAAAAATTGATAGATTTTAAGCTTAGATATGAAAAATGATAAAACTGTAAAGCTAATTGATAGTTTCGTATATTAGGCATCAAATTGAATAAATTATAAAATTGGATGTAAAAATAAGAAATAAAAGGTCCCTAATGGAAAATAGTGAAATCGAATTTCAATTTGAAGTTTTAAGTAGAAAGTTAAGTTAGTCCCGATTTTAGGGACTAAATTGAATAAAATGAATATCATGCCCACAATTAACATATTGCACAAATACTATCTCTAGCATGTGTCACATGTCATATTAGCACATCATATTACACAATCCACATCACATTACCACATGTCACACAAAATAAACAAGGGATATAAAAAAAACTTACACTCGAAACTTAGAGTAAAGGTTTAGGCTACTCTTAAACTTCCAATTAACACTATGAATAGTGTCTACAAGTATCGATTCCAAATATTCATTGTTCTTGTTTTTGCCTTATCGCCGAAAGCTTAAACTAGCTTTTCCTTACCTTTATCTTTACTCGAAAAAGATCCTAATGATTCCAAAGCTTCACCATAATAGTTCACACAATACACACAATTATCATTTAGCCAAGGACTCACCAAAATTAACTAAAAACACAAGCCTAAGCTAAATTCTTATGAAATTAAAATTTCGACAAGCTTAGTCGAAACATAAAAATCTCAACACCTACTCGCTCAAATTAGATGAAACTGATTCCAATAGACCTATTATACATTTAAGAACAATTCCCAACCTTCAAACTACTCAAAACTACACAATTTCATGGTTCCTGTAACACCCCCTACCCGTATTCATTGCCGGAATAGGGTACGAGGCATTACCGGAGTTTACTGAACATTTTCAGATAATTTTGAGTCATTTATTATTCATATTTTGAAATAATCATAACGTCTCTCTATTGGGCCTTCGAAGCCCAAAACATACATTAGAAACCAACTGGAATAAAATCGAGATCATAAAAAAATTTTGCAAAATCTTAAATTATATTTTCATCTAAGTACTTACCATTTCAATGCTCCTTATAATTAAACATGTTACCATTCAATCAATAGCTTGGCACTTGTCTAAGCGTCGAACAACAACATTGTTAGTATACTTGCACATATTTCATATAAATTCAACAATGATATACCTATTTTCTCAACATATCACACTTGAGTTTAATAATAGTCTCAACTTACATAATTTTCTTGTATCAACATATCAAAGATAATTATATATGTACATGTCACAAAATATATTATTCTCTTACTGTTTCTTCATAAGCATATATCATTCATTTCGTTGTATCAATATTTCATGCACCATCATTTCCTTATATCTTGTATATATTTATTTCGGTAATAGTTCAGTATTAAACTTAACATAAATTAAATTCCATGTACCTATACTTATTTCATTTATCTATCTTCTTAATTATTTCTTACAACTATTTTGTACATATATTTCCATATGACCAATTCTTGTAAACATTTCACACAGACATTTCATATAACCATTGCATCTGATACATATTACCTGAATATCGATTGTTCAATAGATATCTTGGCGTTTCTCTTCCTCGATCTTATTTATCTTCGACATGATGTCATAGTATCTTTCAACTATGGTTTTACTCGTTTTCTGTCATGTTGCCATGGTATCTTTCAACCATGGTCTTATTCATTTTCCCGTCATGTTGCCATGGTATCTTTCAACCATGGTCTTACTCATTTCATGTCAGGTTGCATCTTTCAACCATGGTCTTATTCATTTCATATCACGTTGCCATGGTATCTTTCAACCATGGTCTTACACATTTTCATATCACGTTGCCATGCTAGCTGGATATTCATATATATTTTCCTCCTCCTCCTTTCCATTCCACATCCTTAATGTATATAACACACTTGTAAGTAACATTATCTATAATCTTTATTATTTACTTTTATGAATATTCAAGCTGTCCATCTGTGTCATAGTTACTAAATTATTTATATCTGGAGCTATATAACTCCAAATTAAGATCCGATAATTTTCCCTGAAACTAGACTCATATATCTTCTTACCTTTAAATTTTCAGAATTTTTGGTTCAGCCAATAAATACAGTTTATTCTTTAAAGTTACCCCTATTCTGCTGTCTAATAGTTCCGACTCTTCTTCACTAAAAATTAATTTTATCCTCGTATAAGATTCAAATGATGTTGTCGTTTGTTTCTATGGAAAATAGGCTCATTAAGGATTCTAAACATATAAATTTAATCCCCTAATTATTTTTATCCAATTTTTTATGATTTTCCAAAGTCAAAATAGGGGAACCTGAAATCATTCTGACCTTATCTTATAAAATTTATTATATCTCATAATTCACAATTCCATTGCTTACATCATTTCTTTTATAAGAAACTAGACTCAATAAGATTTAATTTCATATTTTATTCATCCTCTAATTCAATTTATACAATTTTTGGTGATTTTTCAAAGTTACACTACTGCTGCTGTCCAAAACAGTTTTAGTGAAAAATGTTGATTTCCATTTTGTCCCAAATTTCACAGTTTATACAATTCAGTCCTTGCTCAATTAACCCCTCAATTAAGCTAATTTTTCTCAATTAATACTTTAGTCTATCATTTTAAACTTCTTCATAACCCATAAAAATCAGAACTTTAGCATTAGACATTAATTCCAAACTCTTTCTTAATTAGGTCCTAAAATGAATTTCCATCAATTTTACTTGATAAAATCATCATATACCAAAAGTAAAGCTTCAATTCTATGATTATTCATCATATTATTTCAGCACTCATCCATAAAAACTTTAAAAATTAGCCATGGAATCAAAAACTAATGAAATAGTAAGTTAGACCCAATTGTAAAATTCCAAAAACATAGAAATTTCAAGGAGAAAGCAAGAATTAAACTTACATGAAGCTAGAGTATGAAAACCAGCTTTAACCCCCTTCCATGTCTGTTTTTCAGCTGATGAATATGAAGAGAAATGAAGAGAATTTTAGATATTCCAATTTAGTCCCATTTTTCAATTTTCCAATTTTGCCTTTATTTCACCCATTTCCTGGTTTTTCTCAGCTATTGCCGTCCAAATTTGGCAAGAGAATATTATCAAGGCTGTAAATGAATTGCTTGGTTCGTCGTATAAATGATAGGACGGTATGATATTTCTACTAAAAGATTCAATTTACCAAAGGTGGAAAATATTGATTTATGCTGTAACTATGAAAGGGTTATTTGGAATTTTCTAAAATGAGTTCTGAAAGAAATATATGTTAGTCAGAGATTTCCTGATTAGAAATGCAAAGAAATTTTTGAAGCTTAAACAGGGTCATATGATTGTCACTGAGTATGAAGGGAATTTGTTTGATTGAATAAGTATATCAAAGGGTATATTCCAATAGAAACCATAATGTACAAGTAGTTTGAAGATGGTTTAAATGAAAACATAAAGTCGAAGAATGTAGAATAAAGAGCGGAATATGAGTTAGATATGATTCTTCTGATCATTATCTTAGTGATTGATTGAAGAGAGTTGAAAGAGATATTATTTAAATTTCAAGACAAAATACCACAGTTATTAGAGGTAGATTACTCTGTAACCTAGAAATGCGAGTGGTAGTCGAAGTGTGATAAAGGATTTCACTATAAAATCTGGAGAATGAATATCAGCCAGGGCATATGTTAATTGTATATAAGAAGATGTTTCTCTACCGGATGTCATTATAGGTACCTTCTTCTTTTATCGGCACTGATATGATTATTTTAAATTGATATTGGTTTTATTTATTCGTATGATTGCATGAATTTAGCACTTATTGAAGAGTTTTCTATTCAGTTCGACGAATTATTGGTTGAAGTATCAAATTTTTCGGATCAGTATTTATTGATTGATAAAATTACAAGAACTGTTTGATAATGATATTAGGGTACTGTTTCCTGATTAATTTGATGTTATTATTATTTTATGTGATTTCAAGAACGGAATGGTTAATTCTACATGATATGGTGGTGAATTGTAAGCAAAAGTGCATTATACTGCAAGGTTAGAACGATGAAAATTGAACTAATTGTTTATTGTGATATTGAACATGTCAACACAGAAGTGTGCTAGAAAAGGGTTGTGGTATTTACTTTGCTTATGAATTGGATATTAAAGTATTTGAGTCAAATTTTAAATCAATGGCAATTTTGATGTGTTTCCGGAAGAGTTACCCGAATTACTGTTGGTTGAAGAAGCTGAATTTATTATAGATCTTGTGCCTGAAATAATATTGAAAAATGTATCTGAAATCAAAGAATTTCTGAGATTTGTCGGTTATTATCAGAAAGTTAGAAAAATTTTTTTGAAATATATGGTTACCATAGAAAGATATGGCATTGGAATGATATGATAAATGTCAGTAAAGTTTTAATCAGTTGAAAACTCAGTAAACTGAAGTACTAGTTCTGGTTTAGCCTAAAATCCAGTAAAGAAACTTGTGATTTACAGGGATAGCAGTGTTTGACGCAAAAAAATGAATTAACGGTTTATGTTTTGGAAAGTTAGAACTACATGAGAAGAATTATTTGATACATGATTCGAAAGTGATAGCTATTGTCTTTGTATTAAAGGATCATGATTTTATAATTGAATATCATCCAGGAAAAAAAAAAAAAAGCAAATGGAGTTATGAACACTCTATTGTCATTATCTGATGATCGCTTTATTCTAATTGAAATAAAGGTTAAACTTACTTCTCTACAGCAGGTCTACAAAGTTCAGAAATGTGATAATGAATTAATGGTTAAATGGGTGTGAACAAATGATTTTGATTGAAAATTTCAGATTGAATTTGATGATTATTTGCTGTTTAGAAATAGAAGCTGTATTGAAGAATTCAGAGCTTAGACAGAAGAATTTGTATGAAATTTATAGCAATACTATGTTTATGCATTCTGGAAGAAATAAAATGTATAGTGATTTGAGGAAGATGTGTTGAACACTGGGAAAGAAAAGTAGTACTTTGAAATTGTATATAAATGTTTATATCAGATACAGATATCTTCAGAACTGTTACAGCTAGAAAGGATATCAGAATGGAAGTGGGATATAATTTCTATGGGTTTGAATTGGAATTATCTCGATCTTTGAAAAAGAAAGACGGTATTTGAATAATCGTCGAAGGTATGGTAAAGTCTGCAAATTCTATTCAGGTATGAATAAATTTCTTAATAATTTTCTGAAATATAGGTTTCTGAAATTATCAGATTTCATGGTATGGTGGTTTCTATTATTTTTTTTATTGAGATACGTGGTTTATACTCTGATTATAGAACAAGTACAAAAAGTTTTGGGTACGTGATAACAGTTTTCAGCGCTTTATGAAGTTCTGAATGATTATGATGTAAAACTGCATGAGATCTGATTAAATACAATGAGAAAAAGAATATGCGGAACTGTTTAATTTGTGAAATTGAAGAAAAGTAGAAGTGATTCGAGATAGATTGAAAGCAGTTTTGACAGACAGGAATTATATGTGGACTTGAAACGTTAGGATATCGAGTATTTTGTTAGTGATATGATATTTCTTAAAGATTCAGTTTGAAAGAAAATTTTGAAGATCAGGTTGAAAAAGAAATTGAGTTCTTATTCTGTCGGGCCATGTGAAGTTGTAGAAAAGTCGGATCGGTAAAATATTGTTTGGTTTTTCTTCTGAAGTTACAGAAAGTTTATGATAATTTTTCCATGATTTGAAGCTTAGAAAATGATATAGATCAGATCTGTTACATGTTATATCGACAAAGGATATTGAGATTTGACGCAATCTATCGTATGAGAAAGAGCCGGTTGAGATACTAGCCTGAGCGGTAATGTCATAATATTGAGGAAACAATACAGGAACCGAGAGAAACAGCGAAATCTTTATACTTGTACTCCCACCTCTCTTAGGAAAATTTCAAGGACGAAATTTATTAAAGGGGGGAGAAATGTAATGACCCGAACTTTAAGGTTTTTAGAAAAGTTTATTTTCGGGTCATCGTTTCTGAAAAATGGATTAGAAAATATTTATTAAAAAAAAAGTAAAAATATTTATGAAGTTAAGTAAGTGATTAATTAAAGTTTAATTAAGTAAATTTAGCTTAATTAGGGATAATTGGATAAAAGATTAAATTGAATATAATGTGAAAGTTTAGTTTTAAAGTAATAGAAAATAAAAGGATCAAAATGGCAATTAAGCCATACCCATGAAATGAGGCGGTGAATGGAAGAAAAATCAAGATTTTTCTTGAATTATGTATATTATTAAATTATTAAATATATATGTATATATATATATAAAAAGAAGAAAAACAAGTGTATAAAATGATTGGTACAAGTGTTAAATAAATATTTGTTATTAAATAGATTTTTATAATAGTTATTATTGTCATTATATATATATATAAAAGAAACAAAAGAAAGAAACAAAAGAATAAAAGGAGGAAAGAAACAGAATAGTAGGGGACGAGGACGAAACAGAGAAGGGAGAAAGGAAGAAAAGAAAAAGGGAAAAATAAGGTTTTAAAGGTTCCAAGTTAATTTGGTAAGTCAATTTAGCCCCTTTTCTTATGATTTTTGAGTTTTTGGAATCCTAGAGATAAATACTACTTGTTTTAAGTAGAAATTTTGAAAGTCATTAGATTTCTAAGTATGGTTCATGTTGAATAAAATGATGGAATTGGGGGTTTATTTGATAGAAATTTTGATTGGAATTGAATAAAGGATTGAATCGTAAACTAAGCTATAAGTTTTGAGTTTTAGGGATTAAATGGAAATAAATTCGAAATTATGAAAATATGCTGGAAATTTAATAGTTAAGTATGAGTTTGGACAAAATTTGAATAGAAATGAAGTATGAATTGAGATAGAAAAAGTAAGTGAATCTAGTTAAGATTAAATTGAAATTAAAGTAGAAATTGAATAAAATTGTATTAATTAGATATAAATTAGTAGTGAATTAACGAATATGAATTGTTTTAATTCCGTAGCTAATGTTGTCTCGGAAACCTCGGCTAAGCAAGGAAAAAAATGGCAAAGACAAAGGAAGTTAGCTCGAGAAAATACGGTTTGTATTTCTATAATCGAACCTAGTTATTAATTGTTATATTTTTTTATTCAATGCATTTAATAAATGTTGAAGTGAGAATTATTGTGTTTATAATGGAAATGGATTAATTTGGTATGTGATGAATTTATATTGATCGAATTAAATTGAATTATATATTATAAATATATATATATATATATATGTGTGTGTGTGTGTGTGTGTGTGTGTGTGTGTGTGAATGAGATATTATGCAATTATGATAATTGAATTTTGGATAAATATTATGATAAATAATTAAGATGGGAATTATATGTATTGTGTCTTTATAATTGAAATGAATTGATTTAGTGTGTGATAAATTTATATTGAATTGATTTATGAATATCTGTTTTATTGAATTTCTATTGATTGAAATTATTTTAATTGAATTTATATTGATTGAATTATATAATATATATGATTTATGTAGAAATTTGAATATTTGATATTGAAAAATGAATTGAATTGTACTGAATTATGAATTAATGTGAATAATTGAAATATATTGTTAAATTGAATGAAATTGTATGAATTGTGAAAATGGATAAATATATGTAATTATCTGAATGAGATATTGATGAAAGAATTATTAAATTGAGAAAGTGAATGAAATACCCTATTAACTAGTCGGGCTAAGTCGGATATAATTGGCATGCCATAGGATCTGAAAGTGTACGGGATTTGCCGGCTTTACCGATTAGGCACTTTATGTGTCGTATTTCAGGCACCTCGTGTGTCGTTTTAGGCACTTTATGTGTCGATATCTTGATCGGTACTATGTACCGTTTAGGCACAATGTGCCGTCTTGGTGTGTTTGGGTTGGAATCCGTGTATCCGTCAAAGTCCGGGTTTGTTAATAGGGTAAATAAGTGAAAAGATAAATCGAGTGAATTTGATTGATTGAACTATTGGAATGAAATGAGAAATTGAATTGAGAATTGAAATTGAGATATGAGATTGAAAACATGAACCAAAAGGTTCATGAAATGAGTGAAATTCAAATGGATGATGATTGATGTTAGAATGAATTAAAATGGTATATTGTTAAGAAGTAAAGTGTGAATACAAGTGAATTGTGAATATATTGAAAGAATTTATACAGTAAGCAAATGAAAAGAATTGAGCAAATATGTTGTTGTGTTTTGTTATATGGCTTGTATAGAATTTTTATGGTAAGTAAATGAAACTTATCTATAAAATAAATAAATGAGTTATATTTATCATTGTGATTTTAAGTTTAATTGCTATATTACCAAGTGTTCGGATTATAGAAATACCACTGAGTATACCATACTCAGCGTACGGTTTGTTTCCGTGCGCAGGTTAAGTAAAGATAGTACGTTGAATCAGCATCCCAGTCCGATCCCGAATTCATTAAGGTAAAGTGTGTTAATTATTGGTAATGGCATGTACCTAGGATGTCTTATGTGAATGTCATTTTGAAATTGTAAATGTAAGGATAAAATAAATAAATTTAGATTTGGCTAATTTGGTATGAATTTGAATTTTTGTGAGACAATGTCAGATTGATTTTGGAATTCCCTATTCTGAATTGGGAAAATCATTAAAAATTGTATAAAAATAATTACAGGCTATAATTTATATTCTTAGAATCTTTAATGAGTCTATTTTCAAGAGAAATAAACGGGAACATCATCCAAGTCCTGTGCTATGAGATAATTAAATTTTAGTAAAGAAAGGTCGAAACTGTCAAACAGCAGATCAGGGGTAACTTTGAGGAATAAACTGTACTAATTGGCTAAACCAAAAATTCTGAAAATTTTATGGTAGAAAGGTATATGAGTCTAGTTTTAAAAAAAATTAACGGAACTTAATTTGGAGTTTCGTAACTCTAGATATAAATATTTTAGTGACTGTTACTCAAGAAGACAGTTTTGACATGAACATAAGAAAGTAAATGAAATTGTGTGTAATTATTCTGTAAACTCCGGTAATGCTCCATAACTCTCTTCCGGGACGGTTTGGGGTTAGGGGGTGTTACAGGCCCAATTTTAGGGTGTGACATATTTCAAAGCTTCCAAGCATGCCTATCAAATTGATCAATAAAAAATCACTTTTTCTTGATTCAAAACTTACCAAATCATGCTAAATAACTCAAACATTCAATCTAACCTTTAAAAAAAATTCAATCCAATCTTAAACAAACATTCAATACATAATTGCCAGTTATACTCAACATTTCACATGAAATCTCATTTTAACATTTAACCATTTAAATACCAAACCTTATCTATGTCAAACCAATTTGAAACATGTCATTTCACCTTATATTCATACATTTATGTTTATTTTGTACTTTAATGGTTCATATGAACCAATTCATCTATTCAATAATACATATTTCAAGCTTACTAGTCAAACATATCATCTCAACTTTGTTCCATGCCATTTTACATACCAAGCCTATGGTTATAGTTCATCACACTCTTTAGCACAATAAAAAACATATATGCTCAACAACATGTATGATTCAAATCATCAAGTCAACATGATAAGTAAGGTCAAAGCAAACTTGCCATAAGTTAGTATATTTACATACTAAGTAGTAACATAAGACACATTATATACATGCCATAATCTACGACTCAAAATGATCAAAAGCTACCAATTTAGTGATAGGATAGCGTGCGCTTCAAGGCAATTTCGCTTGACGTGTTCCGCAACGTGACGATATATAAGGAAAAAGGGAAAACAAATGGGATAACCATATAGGATGCTTAATAAGCCCATGTGGAAACTAAAGCTTACCTTGAGCATTAAAGCATAAACGATCATTCTATTAGGCTATCAATTTAACTTTCCTTGGCACTTGAATATATATCTATACATGCAACATCATCACTAATTGAATACATTAGTTGCATTCTCGAATCACAATACCGTCGTCAAGTATCATCAATACCATTTCATTTTCAATTCATGATCTAACTTCTATTTTCAATCAATTGAACATCACCCGGTGGAACTATAGTAAAACAGACTCAGATACACTAGAATGTAATGTTCATACAAGCTGACAGTATTTCAGGGTTGCTCACACAAGCTGACATTATATTGAGGTTACCCGACCGAGCTAAACCTACGATACATATACTTCAAGAATCTACAACATATGCTAGATCTCGTAATAACCGATAAAATCTCTGATTAATCGTATGTATAACCATACGTATCCTAGCCTTTTACTGAGTTCACTCGGGCATCATTTCCGTATAAATAACATTATCATTTGTTGTATATCATTTCATATCTCATATAAGACATATATTCAATCAATATTCTCATTTATGTTCCATTCTAATTTCATAATCAATATTCTCCTAAATTTGTAATTCAGTCCTTCTTGTGTTATAAATGCCAAGTTCACCAATTCATTTCAATCTAATACATAAATAAAATAGAACACAATCAACATAACATAAAGTAAAGAAGTAAGTTCCATATAAATTTACCTAGTCTAACACAGAAAATAACCAAAACTAATTGACAATTTTAGTTTTTCATCGATTATCACCGATTTGATTTAGTTCTCGGTTTATACAATTATTCCATTCCATTCATCAATATTAAAAATTTATACATTGTATAATGTCATGAATGAACCTATGAAATTTCATTTTTCAATACCCTTAAAATTTTACATTTTATTCAATTTAGTTCCTAATACCAAAATAGCCATAACTCTCAAATTTGAGTCTCGGTTTGAAAACCGATCTCAATTACATTCATTAAAGACCCTCCACTATCTATTATTATTGAAATTTCACATCAATTTCACAATATATTCACTTTAGTCCTTATGTACAAAACTAACAACTGAACCTTATAATTTAGTCCTTTTTCATAATCTAAGCTTAAAATCTATCTATTTAACATCAATTTCTTCATGAAAGAAATAATGAAAACTTTCAAAAACTTTAACATCTTTATAAATTGGTACATGAGTAAGCTAAAAAAAGCTCTCATAACCTCAAAAACATAAAAAATTACAAGAAAATGACTTGGTTACCAATTTGAGGACTGATTGAAAAACCTCAAAAGGGGATTTTTCCTTCTTTAACATATAGTATGAAAAAGAATGAAGGAAGAAAGATAACAAAAAACCACTAATTCATCCTTTTATACTTTAATCACAACTAACTAAAATTAGTGGATGTTAACATCATTTTCCACTATTGGATGACACAAAATGGTTTAATTACCATTTGGAAACTTTAGCTATTTAAAAAGCTATAGCGATAGGACTTTTACAATTTAGTCCTTATACCTTAATTAAGCAATTAATAGGCAAAATTGAAGGACTAAACTTTAATATTCTTTTATACCTTAAATATAAATATATATTTAATATTTACGGACCTGGTTTACAAAAATGGGGTTTCGAAACCTTTTTTTCTGACACCACTAAAAATCAAGCTATTACAACTAATATGATTTTTGCCAAAACAGGGGCAACGTCGCGACAACTAGTCCCCAATGAGTGACTTAGATCAATAGTGAGAGGCGTTACGACATCGAGATTTCTGAAGTCGCAACGAAACTCATTGATTGAGGAGGTCGCGATATGATAGCCATGATGTCGCAAAGCCAACCCGTAAATTTTGGAAACTTTTCAATTAAGTCCTCAACTGACATCGAGTTAGCAAAAGAGCGTTTTTAAGCTTGTATAAGATCTAGAAATGATTGCACAACACTTTGTGAATGTGTTTATACTTGTTAACATGTTGGTATGGTTATATCGTATAGAAATCAATTGTAGTTTCTCCAATAATGAATGTGACATCCTGTAACTCCGACCCGGTGATCAGATCAGATAAGGGGTGTCACATGAACTAATGATGAAAAAGAATAATTTTCATGTCGTTTTTTAACTGTAGATGTTAACTTCGTTACACCTTTACTTTATTTGATTATTTTTAATAGTATAGAAATTAAAATGATATATTTAGTAATAGAGAAACTAATTAGATTTATTGAATAATATATATTGGGTTGAAGTGGAAGGGGGGTTTCGGAGTAGGAATACATTAGCAGGTGAAAGCAGAAGCATTTTGTGCTCCCTCTCTTTCTATCACATAACTTGGAAGCCAACCAGATTTGACGTGAAGGCCTTGGAGGATCAAACATGATATCCTTTTGTCCACTGCTTTTGCGACCATGTATCTATCCCCTTCCCTTGCCATTGCAAAATTTTATCATTTAAAGTTTGAATGAATATAATCAATATTGAAGCATGAACAGTCTTTCTTTCACTAAGACCGAAATGGATGTATGGTTGGAGAGTGGTGTTATGTTGAAGCAATGAAGGACCCACTCATATTGACAGCAAGCAAAAGAAAAAGGCTTCAGTTGGATGATAATTGAGTAGAAAATCTGCCCTTGCTTTTCTCCTCATCTTCATCTTCTTCTCTCTCTCTCTCTCTCTCCTGTTGATTTGTTTGCGTTGCGTGTGAACACGGTTTCAGAATCTTCAATCACTTGTTTCTATCTTAGCTAGCTGCTACTTACTTTATTTAATTTTTTTTTTCTTTTAGACAATCATCATCATATCGTTTCTCTTTCTTTTTTCTCTGTTTCTGCTCATCAATGGTTGCTCATTGTTTAAGGAAACCAAAATGAATCACGCATAATAAAGCAACCATCATATAAAATCAACAGAAAGAGGGTAAATTCACTTCAGTACGGCTCTACCAAAACAGAAATTTGTATTACTTCTAGTTGTAAACCCCCCAGACCATTTAACTAATTTAATTAATAAAACTAGCTAGTTAACTAGTACTAATAGTTTTGTTGCTGTATGCATGCATTTAGGGGTGATCACACAATCAAACTATTTGCAATGGCTCGATTAGTATCGAGGTGGGTTGTCTCATACACAGGCAACTCTTGCCGATACCTTTCAATACCTATAGCTGAAAGATTATCCAATTCGAAAAGTTCGGAGCTTGCGTAACTAGCTGCGTCTTCCTCCTCCTCCTCCTCCTCATCATCATCACTATACTCTTCAATATTGCCGTACTCTTCCTTTTTCTTCTGGTAATTCTTTAAAAGATCCTTAGCAGCTTCCACAACTCGACGATTTTCTTCCATGATGCGCAACTCTAGCTCTTTGTCGATTGGTTTTCTTATGGATGCTTGACTTTGATGGTGATCATTTTTATGCCCACAGGGCCTGGAATAATCCTCATGATCAAGACAAAACCTGACTGACCTTTTTGTCCCGTTGCCTCTTGAAGATGGAGTCTTACTCAAACAGGATCTTGAAAACGAGGAAGCTGAAGAACATGTTGACGATGTTGGTTGCTCAGATTTTGACTTCCTTTCCTCGTATCCTCCTGCCGACGATGTAATATTTTTCTTCTTTGCATTCCCCGCAGTGAAAAGTGAGTTAAGAAAGGCTGCAAACCGACCACCTGGAGATATTGGATGCTTAACCTTTTTGAGATCGCTGTAAATCTTCAAGGCCTTGGATTTTGTTCTTACAAAACCCCCTTCATGCTTTGGCTTTTTTTGTGTAGCACTAGCAGCTGCACGGCCATGGCCATGGAAACTGTCTTCAACGCTCGTCCGAATAGGCTTAGGCCTATGGCTATGGCTATGGCTATGGCTATGGCTATGGCTATGGCTATGGCTATGGCTATGGCTATGAGTAGTGTAATGACTTGGCGATGATGATGACCATGACCTTGATTTTTCACGATAAAAGGAATCTGATTCTGAGGAAGAAAACCTACCACCGCAGCTAGAATCAGAAGAGCTGGAAGTGAACATGGGATCATCAAACTCATTTCGATAGATCCTTTCAGAATCCGCCATGGATTTTCGTCGTCTATCACAACAAACTTTCTTTTCCATCCATTTCTGGACCATGCAAGCACTTTGCATTTCATCTTCTTTCAGTGAAGGGTTACTGCCGTGCTTCTTCCCGTACAAAATCAGCTCTCCCTCTCCTTTAGTACTGCCATTGGATTCATCAATGGAACGGTAGATGGCATCAAGAAGAGTTGAAGAGAAGGATGGGTTTTCTCTCCTGTTTCGGTACCCATCTTCTCTTGGTAGCTTATCCCACATATTCATACCTGATTTATGGGTTGAAATCAAAATAAGCTGAATACCAAGTGAAACAAGAAAGAGATTACAAACGGCAGCGGCAACGATGAGTTATTTATATTACATATGTGAAACAAACAAAGACAACCGACTCACTCACTCACTCACTCACTTCATTCTTTGTCTTTGCAGAAAAAAAAAAGACATATATTTAGTATTAGAAAAAGAAAGCATACATTTCCATTGATGGTGGCTTCCAAATGAAAAAGGAGTGAGAGAGTAATGAAAGCCAAAAGCCGGCCTGAACTCGAGACCGAAATACAGAGGAGATGATTTGAAGCCTAAAATGCACTACAAACAAATATTTGTGTTTTCTCTTTCTTTCGCAAGCACATATAAATCCTCACACACACTTCGCCAACTGGGTCCTAGCTGCAACAAATCATACTTTTTTTTTAGAGCATGTTTAGAAAAATTGATATCATTTACATTTTATTGCATTCGAACTCACATTCTTTTATATTAATAATAATGCTTATACTAATTAAATTAAGATTCAATCGACTATATAAAAAGATTTTAACTTTAACCATCATTATAAGTTCTGAGTATTTATTTTTTCTACACAATGTCTAGAACTACTCATAGTACCTTCACAACTCATAAATAGAAGAATAATACACTTCAACTCATTCGAACTTACTTTCTTCTATATTGACAATAATATTCATATCAATCAAATTAAAACTTAATTAAATGTTAAAAAGATGAATTTTGAAGTGTTGTTAATTAAAAATGAGATGCACCCTTGAAGTTTTGTATAAATCCCCCCTCACATGAAGTGACCTAAGATCCTTGCTTTTCTTTGCAAAAGATAAAGATGAAAAGGAAAGAAAAGATAAATAAATGTAATTAATGGGTATCATGATTGTTAAATTTGCACATATAGATAGATAGATATTGATTGTTGATTCTAACAGCAAAGCCAAGATTGATCTGCTGGGTCCATTTATTTTAATTGCCTTCTTTTCTTTTTCTTATTACTGTTCTCCTTAAATTAATCTTTCAAATCATTTATCTATTATATATATAGGAGTAGATCTTTGTGGTTGCTTTGCCTTAGCCTTAGCCTTTGCTGCTCTACTTCTAGCACTAGTTGTCTCTACAGTCTACACTCAAGTATTAATGAGGCTGAATGGGTGTTTTGACTTCTGTTAACTCATTATTTGGAATATAAATTCACATAATTTTTTTCACATTTAATTCAAGTTAGATACTAAACTTGATAATTGTTCTTATATTAAGATCTAAATTTGATAATATTTTTCACAAAAGATTACGAGACAATACGAAGATCAGCAATAATGTATACTATACTTAATTCTACTTTTTGGGAAGTTTAATCGTGACCTTCAAAAAGTATATAAAAATTTTCAGGTTTATTAATTTTTTAAATTTACTATAAATTTTAACTTACATCAATATTCAAATTTCTCAGGTTAAAAATTTTGATAAACCTAAGAAATGTCCACGTTAGTAATAACATAATTGTGAAATAATAATAAAATAGTAGAAAAAACAACAAAAAATAGTAAGAAAATAATAAAAAAGCAAAAAATAGTAAAAAAAATAGCAATTTTTTTTTCATATTCAGGCCGGGCTTGGGTCAAAAAAACATTACCCGAGGCTCGGCCTATTTTCTAATTGGGCCTTTTTTTTTGCTCAATCCCATTTTTCGAGTTTATATTTTTACCCAAATACTCCTACTTTTCGGGCAGGCCTCCAATTCGAGTGGCCTGACCCATGGACAGGTCTAGTCCACACCCTTTTTCCTATTTTTTCGATACATTCAAATGTATAATTTGCAACAATACTAGCATGTATTAATTTCCTACTTAAGCTTCTATTATTTTTAACAGTATTCAATATTCTCTGTATAAATTTAAAAAATCGAATATTTGATACATAAGTAAAGTTGATTAGTTAATTTTACATGATAATTTTTTTTCTTTTCATTTTCTTTCCTTAAAAAAAATCCTAAACAAGTTTGTAAATTAGGTTCAATAGTACAATTTATGGGAAAATATTCACTCCTGATATATATGGGTGATTACAATTGCGGAGTAGTAATAAAACCCTTAAATCACATTTTGGGCTTAAACTTGGTAATATTTTTATATTGAGGGTTTAAATTTTTATTAGTTTAAATTAGGCCTTAAACTTGATAACTGTTCTTACATTGGGACCTAAACTTTTTTTTGTCCAAATTAGGCCATAAACTTGACAAATGTTCCCACATTGGAACTTGAACTTTTTTTTTATCTAAGTTAGTCCTTGAAAATCCTAAAGTTCAAGGCCCAATGTAGGAACAATTTCTATGTTTATGCCCCAATATGAGAACAATTGTCAAGTTCAATGCCTAACTTGGACCCAAAAAAAGTTCAGGCCCCAATATGAGAAAAATTGCCAATATCTAGTCCCAATGTAGGAACAATTGTTAAATTTAGGACCTAACTTGGACATAAAAAATTTCAGACTCCAATGTGGAAAAGGTTGCCAAGTTTAGGATCCAAATAGTGATTTAACCCAAATAAAACATAATATCTTTAACTACATCTCTCTCGATTAGGGGAAATGATCAAAATATAGGTCGAATTTTAATAAAATATCATCATTTTATAAAGTAATTTATATTATTTTAAGAGTGCCTTTTATCTTTTTTTGTATTTTTATATTAAAAGTAAAAAATATACCTCCATAACAAGATATGAACTTAAAATTGTCACATCCCAAGTCTGGTAGGTCCAAGATTTTGGTGTATTCTACTAAAATAATCTATTTGGCGAAGTGTAATCTGCCTAATTGTTTCTTTCAGCGCATATGTGCGGGCGTATAATAATCATCATGTAAGTAAGAAATGATTCTATTTCAGACTATTTTGCTATTTACAGAGAAAGGTTTTGTTAAGTGAAAAAGTAATTATGGTATGAGTTAATGTCAAAGGTATAGTACGTCTCGTTTGTTTGAAATACTATGTTAGTTAAGTTGTAAAGTAACCTAGTTAGGAACCAACTGGATAAACTAGTTTGATATCTATACTGTAGAATTCTTATTTATGTTTCTCTCAGAAACTATAGGCAATTAAGAAAGACAAATTATGAAGTTTGTGACACTTAAGTTCCACTAAGTAAGATGGGTCATATTTATATGTGTGAGAAAGGTTCCGAAAGAGGTTCTTCTTCTTCCTTCAACGTTACTCTCTGATTCTTTTTCTTAAGTCTAATTGTATCTCTTCCTCGTTGAGCTGGAAGCTATAATTCTTAGTTAATAAGTGATTATTCCATCTCCGAGTAAGTATTACAGCTCTACATGTTATATTCTAAAAGGTTTAAATCTGTAAAAGGTATATGAACAACAAGTTGTAAGTGCAAGGTTTTGCATGGAGGTTATCAGTGATTGAGATGATAGTAATTTGTATGTAAATGAGTTTTAATTTGGTAATTCTATGTTCTGTAAACAGTTGTTGCTGCTGGTTCAAGACAGATATCTGAGTCTGGAGCTTCGAACTATAGTAGGTGGGTATCATGTGAGTCTTTACCCTGACTCTTCTGTGTGAACTGTTCAAGTAGAAGTATATATATAAAGGATGATGACATCTATGATAATTGGTAAGTGTATGAGTATAGTAAAGATGAGATATGTGTTATGATGATATATATAGAGAGAGAGTTTCGTTGAAAAGAATGTTGATTGATAAGCATTCAGGTAAAGTTTGATATACAAAAAGTATGGATCAGTCAGAAATACAAACAATTCTGGGTAAGTGAATGTTGAGCAATGTCCCTCTGTGAAGCCTCTGGTAGGGTAGTTATATTGCTAACCAAATTGGTAGATCACAATGTGAAAACAAGTGTAAGACCATGAGGTTGAAACCATGGCATCTTATGATACGAAAACACTCATGGTGTATGTAACGCCCCCACGCCCGAAACCGTCACCGGAGTCAAGCTTGAGGTGTTACTAAACTTATCTTACCTTTTAAACAACTCTAAATCACTTATTTTAATTTTCGGAATAAACTGTTTTCTGCATCATGGTTACTTAAAATTCATTTCTCGAGTTTCAAAACTCGAAATTAAGATCCGTAAATTTTTCATGAAACTAGACTCATATATATATCTACTAATTTTTTCTAGAATTTTGACTTAGCCAATTAGTACAGTTTATTAGTTAAATTTTTCCCTGTTTCAAAACTCGACTGCACTGACCTCTTCTTATTTCGAACCATTTTTCTTCCTGTACAAAATTCATATGACTAAGTCGTTTGTTTCTCTCAAAACTAGATTCAACAAGCATTCTAACCATATAAATTATACCTTCTAATTAGTTTTGTACAATTTATGGTGAATTTCCAAAGTTGAAACAGGGATCCAGAAATCGCTCTGACCCTGTTTCACTAAAACTCAGATATATCATAAAATATAATACTTTTACCTGTTTTGCTTATTCCATAAGAAAATATACATAATAAGCTTTAATTTCTTATATTATTCATCTTCAAACTATGTTTTTACAATTTTAGTGATTTTTCAAAGTTACATCATTTCATTACTTGAATCTGTTTTTAGGTTACTTTCACATTTTTCATAATTTTCATGTGATAATCATCATTCAATCATACATATTAATAAACATGTATATCATCAGCTATTTTCTTAGCTAATCACTAGCAAGTATTTACACATCATTCATTATTCATATTATACCAAAAGTAGCTAAGTTTCTATACATGCCATACCCAAAACAAAACGACTAGTTATACCGAGTTATTTCTTTGATAGTGTGATCGGCCTCCGACATTTCCTTCGATCCCGAGTGACTAGATAAGTACTATAAGAAGAAGAAAATAAAGAGATTAAGCACTAGGCTTAGTAAGCTTACAAGCAAATAAATCACAACATTCAACATAATGGATAATTATGCATAATATCATCTAACATCATAAATTTCTTTACTTCTCAATTTCTATCTTATTCTTTATTCCCTTACCTTCTTTCTTACCCCGACCTTTCCTTTTCATAAGTATAATCTACTTTTCCTTTGCTGTTAATTCACTGTAATTTAACTCGTATCCTGACCCGTTGAACCACTCGGAATACTAAGGATACTAGGGCCGTTCTGTCTATCAATATCTCGCCAATGCCATGTCTTTGACATGGACTTACATGAATTATTCTGTCTCTAATGCCATATATAATATGGACTTACATGGCTCAATCCTGTCTCCAAAGCCATATTTCTAATATGGACTTACATGGCTCATTTCATTACATCTGTCAAACCCTAATATCCTAACATTCCTAGGGTTCAACCGGGCTTTCTAACAGTTTTCCTCTCATCACTTCACCTTAAATTCGACTTTAAATATTTTCATAACATAAATATATAAATGCTGAAATTGACAATAATAATGTAAAATAAAAGAATATTGCATTTATTTACTGTAAACTTACCTTGATACAAAATGTGACTAAACCTTACACTTTAGTCCTTTACTTTTTCTTTTCCTCGTTCTTCTTTGGATTCTTGATCTATAATATAAAATATTTCTACCCATTAGCATTTATTTGATTTCTATTTCACTTCACAATTTATGCTGTTCAAAATTTGAAATTGCACTTTTACCCCAAAATTTACAGTTTTTACAATTTAGTCCCTACTCAATTCACCCATCAATTAAACTAATTTTTTCTAAATTAACACTTTTATTTTATCATTATAAACTATTTCACAGCCTTTGATATTCTGAATTTCAACACCAACATCTAATTCACAATTTTGCTCACAATTAGGTCCTAAATACCATTTTCTATCAAAATGACTTAATAAAACAATCTTAATATGAAATTAGAACTTCAATTTCATAATAATTCATCATAAACTACCCTTACTCAGCCAGGGTAACTTCCAATTTCACCCACCAAATCAAAAACTAATGAATTAGATGATTGGACCTAATTGTAAAAGTCACAAAACATAAAATTACTAAGAAATAGTAAAATTGAACTTACATGGTGCAAAAATATGAAAACCAGCATAGGAGACCTATTACGGTGTTTCGGCTGAGAAAGATGAAGAAATGTCTAGATTTTCAATCACATCATTTTTTAACTATTAACTTTTATGCTAATTCCAATTTTGTCCCTTGTTCACATTGTTTTCTTGCTTATTTCATACCCAAACCGTCCAGCCATTAACCTTTGGGTCTAATTGCTCTTTAAATCCATCTTTTAAATACTTAAGCTATTTACTCACAATTTAATAAATTTTGAGTTATTTTCGCTTAGTCCTTTTAATTAATTAGCTATCCAAACATCAAAATTTTCTAACGAAACTTTAATACTAACTCAATGACACTTCATAAATATTTATAAAAATATTTATAGCTCGATTTTCAAATTCGAGGTCTCGATACCTCGCTTTTTGACCCGTCGACCTAATAAATTATTTTAATTCACTAATTTCACCATTTCACAAATTCTTCTAAATTCTTACTTGACTCATAAATATTAAGTTACTATCTTGTTCAATCTTATTTGTCCGATTTAGTGATCTGAAATCACCATTTTTGACACCACTGAAAATTAGGCCGTTACATTCTACCTCGGATTTGTGGTTTCGCAACCACTGTTCCATTTAGGCCCTATTTCGGGATGTTACATTTCTCCCCCCCTTTAGGGATTTTCGTCCCGAAAATCTTACCTGTGAAGAGATTTTGGTACTATTTTCGCATAGCCTCTTGAGTTCCCATGTAGCCTCATCTACCCCGTGTCTATTCCATAGTACTTTCACAAGTGCAATACTTTTATTCCTTAATTGCTTTACCTCTCGAGCTAGAATCTTTACTGGTTCTTCACCGTAAGTCATGTCTGGTTGAATCTCAACCTTTGTCTAAGAAATCACATGTGACGGATCTGAATGATAACGACGTAGCATAGACACATGAAATACATTTTGAATCTTCTCTAACTCAATCGGGAAAGCTAACCAATATGCTAATGGTCCGACTCTCTCAATCACTTCAAACGGTCCAATAAAACATGGACTTAGTTTGCCTTTCTTGCCAAATCTGAGAACTTTCTTCCACGGGGATACTTTCAAAAAAAAAACTTTGTCACCAACTTGATATTCGATCTCTTTTCTTTTAAATCAGATATGACTTCGCACATCTCAAGTCGCTTTTAAACAATTTCGATAACTTTCACTTTTCTTCTGTTTTTTAACTAGATCAACCTCGAAATCCGGCTTTCTTTAAGCTCATCCAATATAAAGGTGTGCGACATTTACGTCCATACAAAGCTTCATAAGGTGCCATCTTCAAACTCGACTGATAACTATTATTGTAGGCAAACTCTACTAATGGTAAATATTTTTCCCAACTACCTTGAAATTCTAATACACAACATCTAAGCATATCTTCAACTACCTGAATAACTCTCTTTGACTGACCGTCGGTTTGAGGGTGGAAAGCTATACTAAAACTCAACTTTGTGCCCAAAGCCTTCTGTAATTTCTTCCAAAACCGTGAAGTAAATCTTGGATCTCTGTCTGAAATGATCGATAATGGTACCCTGTGTAGTTTGACTATCTCTGACATATACAACTCGGCCAACTTGTCAAGTGAATAATCCATACTGATGGGATAAAATGAGCCGACTTCGTTAACTTATCAATCACAACCTATATGCATCTTTCTTTCTCGGTAAACGGCAATCTGTCACAAAATCCATAGTAACTCGATCCCATTTCCACTCAGGGACTAGCACAGGCTGCAATAAACCTGAAGGTACCTGATGTTCGGCCTTTACCCGCTGACAGATCAAACATCTAAAAACAAACTCTGAAATGTCCCTTTTCATTCCTACCCACCAGTACATTTTTTTTTTAAATCATTATACATCTTTATACTACCTGGATGAATAGACAAAGAACTACTATGTGCTTCCTGTAAAATCTTTCGAATAAGCTCATCATTCTTGGTATGCATACCTGTCTCGAACATCAAACAACCGTCGAATCGATCCGAAAATCGACTCTACATCCGACTCAGACTTGATCTCTTTTGGTTAACAACTCATCATCATTTTTTTTTTGAGCTTCACAAATTTCTTCAAGAAACATCGGTTTAGCTCTCAACTCAGCTAAGATAAAACCATCATCGATAAGGCTAGACTAGTGTTCAAAGCTCTTAATGCAAATAAAGATTTCCTACTCAAAGCATCAAGAACAACATTTGCCTTACGGGTGATAATCGATCACTAGCTCATAATCTTTAATCAACTCTAACCATCTTCTTTGCCTCAAATTCAAATCTTTTGAGTCATCAAATATTTCAAACTTTTGTGATCGGTGAATATGTGGCACTTCTCACCGTACAAATGATGTCTCCAAATTTTCAGCAAAAAACAATGGCGCTAGCTCTAAATCATGTGTCGGATAGTTCTTCTCATGTGGCTTTAGTTGTCTAGAGGCATAAGCAATTACCTTCCTTCCTGCATAAGTACACAACCAAGTCCATTCATGGACGATCATCAGAATCACAAACTCCTTACACGGTTCTAGTTGCACTAAAAGCAGAGCTTTAGTCAACAATGCTTTTAACTTGTCAAAACTCGTTGACACTTCTCGATCCATTCAAACTTAACATCCTTTCGCGACAATCTTGTCAACGGGTAGCTATCATGGAAAATCCTCTACAAATCGCCTATAATATCCGTGAAGACCAAGAAAACTTCTAACTTTTGATACATTTCTAGGAGGCTTCCAATCAACAATGGCTGAAATCTTACTCGGATCAACCTTAATACCTTCACCTGAAACAATATGTCTAAGAAAACCAACTTCTCGTAACGAACTCACTTTTGCTGAACTTGACATACAACCGATTATCTTTCGAATCAGAAAGCGTTCTCAAATGCTCGCATGCTCGGTCTCATCATGAGAATAAATCAAGATATCATCAATAAACAAAACTACAAACTTATCCAAGTGCGGTCTGAAAATTCGGTTCATTAAGTCCATGAAAATGGCAGGAGCATTAGTCAAGTCAAATGGCATCACAAGGAACTCATAATGACCATACCAAGTCGAAAGCGATCTTCAAGACATCCGACTCTTTAACTCACAACCGATAATATCCGAATCTCAAATCTATCTTGAAAAACACAAGAGCTCCTTCAATTGATCAAACAGATCATCAATTCTAGGCAATTGATACTTGTTCTTTCTTGTTACCTTGTTAAGTTGCCGATAATTTAAGCGAATCTCATCGATCCGTCATATTACCTTGTTTCAATTCCAGAATTCCTTTCTCTTCGGTCAATAAACCTCTGATGATGTACTTTTACGAAATTCCTCCCGAAAGAAATCCCAAGTGACCCTCTCCTTTGGTACAACCGATACAAGTGTCTTCCACCAGTAGTAGGTGAGTCTCTAAGAAGTGATACTACACATTCCATACATTCCTCGGTGTACAAGATAACTCATCAAAGACTCGATAGTATTTTCTAACCAAAATTCGCTCTTTCGCATCATCATCTTTTGTTGCTCAAACTCTTCGCCCTTTGTTTCTGATTCTATCAACTGGTGGCTTTTCTCTTATCACTGCACTGTGATTGGGGAGCTTGAGCTACATGGGTAGCCCGAGAATCATGAGGGGTGGAGGTCTAACTGCCGGATTCGCATGCGACGAACTCGGCAAACAAATCATTCAAAGCTTGGAAGAGAGCTTCTCAGTCACTCCTCCCCGATTAATCATTCTCGGCCTATTCTCGATGGCGCTACCCCTTCTACGGAGCAGCGCATTACTTTCTACATCATCATCACCAGCTCACTCGGGATCCATTACAATAAAACAAAATATTTAAAAATCGTCGAGTCGTCACACTATCAAAATACAAGTATGGCATGTATAGCTAGACTTTTTCTCACACTAGCTGTTCCGAGAACCGACTAAACCTGCTCGATACCAATAAATGTAACGCCCCACGCCTAAACCGTCACCGGAGTCAAGCTTGAGGTGTTACTAAACTTATCTTACCTTTTAAACAACTCTAAATCACTTATTTTAATTTTCGGAATAAACTGTTTTTCTGCATCATGGTTACTTAAAAATTCATTTCTCGAGTTTCAAAACTCGAAATTAAGATCCGTAAATTTTTCATGAAACTAGACTCATATATATATCTACTAATTTTTTTCTAGAATTTTTGACTTAGCCAATTAGTACAGTTTATTAGTTAAATTTTTCCCTGTTTCAAAACTCGACTGCACTGACCTCTTCTTATTTCGAACCATTTTTCTTCCTGTACAAAATTCATATGACTAAGTCGTTTGTTTCTCTCAAAACTAGATTCAACAAGCATTCTAACCATATAAATTATACCTTCTAATTAGTTTTGTACAATTTATGGTGAATTTCCAAAGTTGAAACAGGGATCCAGAAATCGCTCTGACCCTGTTTCACTAAAACTCAGATATATCATAAAATATAATACTTTTACCTGTTTTGCTTATTCCATAAGAAAATATACATAATAAGCTTTAATTTCTTATATTATTCATCTTCAAACTATGTTTTACAATTTTTAGTGATTTTCAAAGTTACATCATTTCTGTTACTTGAATCTGTTTTTAGGTTACTTTCACATTTTCATAATTTTCATGTGATAATCATCATTCAATCATACATATTAATAAACATGTATATCATCAGCTATTTTCTTAGCTAATCACTAGCAAGTATTTACACATCATTCATTATTCATATTATACCAAAAGTAGCTAAGTTTCTATACATGCCATACCCAAAACAAAACGACTAGTTATACGGAGTTATTTCTTTGATAGTGTGATCGGCCTCCGACATTTCCTTCGATCCCCGAGTGACTAGATAAGTACTATAAGAAGAAGAAAATAAAGAGATTAAGCACTAGGCTTAGTAAGCTTACAAGCAAATAAATCACAACATTCAACATAATGGATAATTATGCATAATATCATCTAACATCATAAATTTCTTTACTTCTCAATTTCTATCTTATTCTTTATTCCCTTACCTTCTTTCTTACCTGACCTTTCCTTTTTCATAAGTATAATCTACTTTTCCTTTGCTGTTAATTCACTGTAATTTAACTCGTATCCTGACCCGTTGAACCACTCGGAATACTAAGGATACTAGGGCCGTTCCTGTCTATCAATATCCTGCCAATGCCATGTCTTTGACATGGACTTACATGAATTATTCCTGTCTCTAATGCCATATATAATATGGACTTACATGGCTCAATCCTGTCTCCAAAGCCATATTTCTAATATGGACTTACATGGCTCATTTCTGTTCTGTCCTGTCAACCCTAATATCCTAACATTCCTAGGGTTCAACCGGGGCTTTCTAACAGTTTTCCTCTGTCACTTCACCTTAAATTCGACTTTAAATATTTTCATAACATAAATATATAAATGCTGGAAATTGACAATAATAATGTAAAATAAAAGAATATTGCATTTATTTACTGTAAACTTACCTTGATACAAAATGTGACTAAACCTTACACTTTAGTCCTTTACTTTTTCTTTTCCTCGTTCTTCTTTGGATTCTTGATCTATAATATAAAATATTTCTACCCATTAGCATTTATTTGATTTCTATTTCACTTCACAATTTATGCTGTTCAAAATTTGAAATTGCACTTTTACCCCAAAATTTACAGTTTTTACAATTTAGTCCCTACTCAATTCACCCATCAATTAAACTAATTTTTTCTAAATTAACACTTTTATTTTATCATTATAAACTATTTCACAGCCTTTGATATTCTGAATTTCAACACCAACATCTAATTCACAATTTTGCTCACAATTAGGTCCTAAATACCATTTTCTATCAAAATGACTTAATAAAACAATCTTAATATGAAATTAGAACTTCAATTTCATAATAATTCATCATAAACTACCCTTACTCAGCCAGGGTAACTTCCAATTTCACCCACCAAATCAAAAACTAATGAATTAGATGATTGGACCTAATTGTAAAAGTCACAAAAACATAAAAATTACTAAGAAATAGTAAAAATTGAACTTACATGGTGCAAAAATATGAAAAACCAGCATAGGAGACCTATTACGGTGTTTCTGGCTGAGAAAGATGAAGAAATGTCTAGATTTTCAATCACATCATTTTTTTAACTATTAACTTTTATGCTAATTCCAATTTTGTCCCTTGTTCACATTGTTTTCTTGCTTATTTCATACCCAAACCGTCCAGCCATTAACCTTTGGGTCTAATTGCTCTTTAAATCCATCTTTTTAAATACTTAAGCTATTTACTCACAATTTAATAAATTTTGAGTTATTTTCGATTAGTCCTTTTTAATTAATTAGCTATCCAAACATCAAAATTTTCTAACGAAACTTTAATACTAACTCAATGACACTTCATAAATATTTATAAAAATATTTATAGCTCGATTTTCAAATTCGAGGTCTCGATACCTCGTTTTTTGACCCGTCGACCTAATAAATTATTTTAATTCACTAATTTCACCATTTCACAAATTCTTCTAAATTCTTACTTGACTCATAAATATTAAGTTACTATCTTGTTCAATCTTATTTGTCCGATTTAGTGATCTGAAATCACCATTTTTGACACCACTGAAAATTAGGCCGTTACATTCTACCTCGGATTTGTGGTTTCGCAACCACTGTTCCATTTAGGCCCTATTTCGGGATGTTACAGTGTAGCCTCTGGTACAATGAAAACTGGACTAATCACAATACATAAATGTGTGTAAGTCCATGCGGCCCGAATTTGCAAAAAGAATTGTTGTTTTCCCACTGTTTTGCTATTTTTTTCCTACTGTTTTGTTGTAATTTCACTATTTTGTTCCTACAATCTTGTTGTTATTGTTTGGATATTGTATAACTCTTATTATTATATTGTCAATTTTGCTACTATTTTTCAATTTGTTAGGAAACATTTATTTTAATATTTTTAGTATTTTTATGTATTATATTTTTAAAAATTATATAAAAAAATAAAATACAAAAATTTTAACACGAGCGGGTTATACTTAAGTTTTAACATTTTTATCTGAGTCGAATTTAGGCAAAAAATTAGACCCATTTTTCAAACCAAGTCGAACTCAAACCTATCAATCATACCTAAAATTTTATTAGGCCAGGCCAGATGATAACTCTATGTCTATTAGAAGAATGTTCAGCCGCATTAAAGCTACAGGTCATACCGTAATTCCTCATTGAATTGGCTTAAGTTTTATGTCTTGAATGTATTTATAGATAATTTAGCAATGGAAAGAACGTTGTAACGTCCAGTTATTTAATTAATTTTTTACACAAAAATTCAGCTTTTAATTTCCTTAAAATTGAGGGTAAATTATATATATAGTCATCTAATTATGAAAAATTGTAAATTTGGTCATTTAGGTGTTCGATTTTTTTTTCTTTTTGGTCACCAATTGTTAAACGGTTGACTGAAAGATTACTTGACAATTTTTAAATTGGCATAATAGTAACTTTAACACTTAATATTTGTACATTGTGTCAATTTAGTCTTGATTCTAAAAAATTTAACCCTAAAAGTTTTTACATTATGTAATTTGGTCTTTTTTTTTATACAATATGTAAATATTGAGGGTTAAATTTGATTCAAGATATGCTCTTATTCGGTCACCAAATCAAACAACTGTAACAATCCGTTTCTATTGGCTAAAGCCCATAGCAACCCCAATAAAGAACAATAGTTTACTCAACACACATCAAAAGCAACTCTCAAACTCCACTCAAGAGTTTTCACCAACAACCAACAAAACAAACTAAACCCTCAACACAAGGAAAGAACAAAGTGGGTTGAAAGTGTTGTAAATTTCTACCTCTCCAAGCTGTGAATCACCAAGGGAGAATGACGCCTATTCATAGGCTGAAATACCAGCAAGATAATCTCCTCTAAACAACAAATAAATCTTTAAAAAATTCATTGAGAAAATATAATAATTATCTCTTAATTAATCATTCAACAAAGTGATAATGATAAGAGTTAAATCCTTATCCAATTAATCACATGTCCATCACAAGGATAGATCGAAACTCTTGAGAGTCCCAACCGAACCATGTTAATATTTTATCAAATATGTAACACTTTTTGTAGATCATAAACAACTAGCATCAATTGGGTAATTGGGTCGAAACCTTCCCATAACCCAAGTAGAAATTTGTTCTCGTTCTAATAGAACATGAAATGGGCAAACCAAATTTCTGTTTCATTAAGAAAGAGAGCTAGTTGGGATGGATATAATTGGAAGAATTAGGGTTTGTGATGTGTAAATGATACATGGAGTAGGGAAAGCTTAGTAAGAGTATTAATGGAAGAAAAAGACAAGGAGTGGATCATAATCTTAAAACGTTCAAATCAGAGTGTATGGAAAGAAGCTGGAGTAGCTATGATTATCTGCTTATTGGCTGCCTTAATCGGACTTTTTAACATTTAATAAAGCCAATAATGACACGTGAAACACTCACTGGTGGGAAAAGAAAGAGCACTTAAATCCTTTCTTGTCATTCACAGGATCTGACACTTTGCATCCATTTTAAGGTTTAGGTTTCTCTTTTTCTTTTTAAAAGATAAATTAATCAATTAATTACTTACATGCATAAAAATGGACGAATATATTAGTTTGGAGTGCATTTGAAATGTAGTAAGAATTTGAAGTTCCGCACGAAAGAAAGAGATGGAGAGGCAATTGGCATTGGTAGGAGATAAAGCATAAAGAAAAGATCATTATTCCTCCACATCCAAGAGAATTAAGAAAGGAAGAAAAGAGTGGGGTACGGCCTCTTGGCTTCGTGCTTGGTCTTAAATGGAGGATTGTGAGTAAGGGCCACCAATCAACGAAGCTCAGTTCATAGAAAGGTATGTATGGTAATGGCAGTAGGCAGGCAGGTCATCAAAAGTGTTGGTGATCCCAAGGAAGAAAGCACCTATGGCTATACCCACACCAAAGTTAGATTCCCCCTCGCTTTCCCTTTTCTCCCTCTCTATGCAATTAAACTTCAACACAAACAAAAAGAAACGTATTTTAAAATGATAAAATACAACAAAAGCATAGAAAGATACATAGGCACATAATGCCTGGATCTTGTTGATATAAGATACACCAATTTTACTATCGCAAAAATTACGTAGGCCTTAGTTCTAAGCCATGAGATACACCATCTTTTAGAGTAAATTAGCTAGTGAGTGGCTAAGTTGAGAGTAAATGTATAATAGCTCTTGGGTAATTTTTTGAGCGAGACTTGTAAGCTTTTTCGGTTGTGTTTTGAGGGTCAAAACACTTGTAATCTTCATCTTCTTGATATGGTGAAATTTCTTGTCGTCCCTACCCATGGAGGTAAGCTTTGAAGCCAAACAATGTGCATCCTTGTGTCTCTTTCTTTATTCTTTTTCGCACATTATTTCCTCAATCAGTTTAATAAATTAAAATATTCCTATCTTTTTTTATTTCATATTGAAGTATCTATTTTAAATTTCTCTCAATAATATCACTTATTAATTTAAACATTTTCTTAAAATAATTTATCTATATTTTTTTCAAAATAATACAGTTAATAAAACTAGTTATTATTATATTTTAAACTGATGCATTTAGTATTCATTTTTTATCCTATTTGCGCTACAACTGCTTATGGATCTAAACACATGTTACATCACTAATTTTAATTTCACCGTCAATATTATTTTTTAATCTTATCACAATCAACGGATTAACCTCACCGCCTATTTGAAGAACTTCAAGCCCAAATTCGGAGAATCTTTTACAACAGCAAATAACTTTCCAGAAATATTATTTTTATATTATGATCACTTGTATCCTTGAGTTGTATTTTATGAGACAAAATCATATAACTTTGGGATCAAGATGGAGAATGTCACACATTTAGGTTGAATCTCTCTATATGTTTAGAATGCCAAAAATAAAAAAACAAAAAACAGTGGCTTGAGAGACAAGAAAAAAATATAGTTGAGTGAGAGGAAAAATAAGTAAGGTTGAAACTCAACTTGGATGATTACGAAATAGTGAGCTGACACTTGGAAACATTGAAGAGGCAGATATGGACCAGAAAGGACAAATTATTGATTTGCTAAACACCATGGGAGACAAATTGCCACTATCCCACTGATTTGCTGTTAAATCTCACACTAAGCAGAGTTGATACATGTAAAAAGACAAGCTTTTGTGATTAGTTGTGCCCAAAGCACACAGAATAGTCTAAAACAGTACCAACATAAAAGGAGACAAATTGCCACCATCCCATTGATTTGCTAAATCTCACGATAAGTAGTGTTGCTGTATCCTGGCTCGATTTTCATCCCACCACATCCTTGCCTGCATTTCTCCAAACCTTTCTCGGCTGCAATGTATCAGTCATACATATCAAGAAGCAAAAATTGATTTCTTTTTATTACTATTAACACTTGAATCAAATATTAAGCTCTCTTCTACTGTTTGCAAATGGAGCCGTCGAGAAGCGGAAAAATTGGACTCCTGGCTCTTCAAAAGGAAAACAAACTCATAGCGGGATAAGCAGGGTCAGGGAGGTGAGGGGATCAGCATCCAACTCATACTAGCAATAATATGGACTAGGTTTTTGGATCATATGCACTACACAAGTTGGTTGCACTCCCAGAGTAACCAAACTAATCTATCTAATCGTTTGCTCCTGTCAGCATTGTTCCATTTCTTCACTCAAAGCAAGGAAGAGTTGGGGTCTCATGCTTCAGTCAAATAAACAAAGAGCAAACTGAATCCCTAGGTCTACTCTGCATTTTAGATTTAACATACATACAAGCTGTTTATCCTAGTTTTGAAAAGCGCAGTGCTATTTTTATTTGACCCATGACCATCTCACAAATGACATAGAACAACTAATTCACTAGCATTACCTCTAGTAGTCTGAGAATCAGAATTTCAAGCATTTCAGCATTTTAGAGTTTAAGACTACTACTAATAACGCCTATCCTAAATGGTACAAAGCTTACTCCAGAGCAAAGAAGGATCAAATGACCGGTTGGTAATAATCAGCACGAAAACATAAGACCATAATAACATTTTGGCTTTTATTCCATCCATTCTCATGTCTGGAACCAAGAAAACAGCAACCAACTAGTTACATACCTGAACCGGACACGTCTAAGCTCCCGGGAGCCACCTGGAACTGCTCTAATAGTGAGGTAAACCCCTGGTTCATCCTGCTCAACCCATTCAGTTTCCATGTCACTGGCATTACTGATAGAGAGCTCTCCAGAACGATCTGCTTCTCTTGATGAACTACTCCTTGCAGAGCCATCTATAGATGATGTCTCAGTCTTGGCTCCACTAATACTGGAGAGTTTTGGTGTTGAAGCAAGTGCAGCTGAGTCATAGTATTGACGGGATTGAATGGGTTGATGGTCTAGGGAATCTGATGAAGAGTACCCCATTCCTGTTGGTCGCACAAAGTTGCGTGGCTGCTCTTTGTTCAGTGGTGGAGTCGCAGGACTATTCTTAGCTGATTCAATTCTTGAGCCCTATAAGAGATGTAAAAAAACCCATTTGAAAATGAAAAGCCCTAAAACGCTTATGGACTGTTGGAAACTTAGGAACTAGGACTTTACTGACTCATGCTAAGGGCAACATGGAGAGAAGAAGCTTACTTCATCTTCAGATCTGGGGGGGGTTGAAACTGGGACTGCTTGATGGTTGAAGCGTTGAACATTGTATAATTCCATGACCTTGTCATAGTTCTCTGCCCACCACCTTTGAGCTTGCCATTTATTAAACATTTCACGACTGATTAAATTAAGAAAAGGATAGATTAGCACTCCAAGCAATTGGTAAGAAACTATAGAATGAAAAAAAGAGCAGAAGTTGATAATTGCAGTACTGAAGTGTCAAAATCCTTGAAATAACAAGTATGCAGCACAAGAAATGAATAAACAGTTGGTTATTAACAGATCTACAGAAGCCTAATGCCTCAATAAGCCTAGTGCCTCAATAGTATCACTTGAACCCATTCATAAGATGATAAGAATCGAGAACATCAGTTGCCAATCAAAATGCCATCAAAAGGAATCAGGTGATCACCTCGCAGAGTCATATATTTTTAAGTTCCCAACGGATAGCATAAAAGCTAAAATGCTCTTTATGCTATATTTTCAAAAAATAGTTTTAAACAATAATTATCAGAACTATATATCCCATCAATGTATCAGCTTACTATGCAGATAAAAGGTGGGTCTTTTAGAAGGGCCTGGAACCATTGCAGATTTGCAATCTTTGGCTTTCACTCCGGTATAACCACTATTTTCTAGATAAAAGGTAGACATAAGAATGTTTCAAAGTGCAATACAAGGATAAAATTAATAGAAAAGAAGAAAGAAGGAACTGAAGAAAAGGCTGACTTTTCCCTTTTAAAATTTCTGATAAATATATTATCATCATTTCTATAAATTATGCAATGTGATCTCCATATTCATCCATTCCTAATAGCTAATTACGATTATCAAAACACTAGCATACAAAGAAAAAATGCAATAAAATAAGTCGGTAAACAAGGAATGACTTGATGTGCAAAAGGACAATTTCTTGAGATTCTATTAAAAGCTTTGTTTGGTCACCACTATCATCAAATAATGTAAATTTTGCCGGTGAACTCCATGGGAGAGAAAAGGGAATTGTATGTACCTACATAGCATGTGAAGAAAACATTTATTTAGGCCTTTAATGTTTATGTCACAGTAGATTCGACAATCACTGTACTGCCTACACAACGAGAAAACAAACTTGGCCACAAGTGTCATCTCAAGTTCCACTTACGCACAAGACCAATTTGACAACCCACTGTCCAAGGAATAAGAACCACATACAGGTCGAATTGAGGTTATATGTCCATGAGACAAACGATTTATTGCCCTTGCTATTGCATGATTAAGTGGCAATGCAAGAAAAGCAATAATGCCAAGTGGGTCAACCCATATACGGTGGCCACTTAAATGATGATAAAGCCTCTCATGAAAATTTAGAGAGACAGTCACACAGAAATTTAGTGCAAAGGATAATGTCAAAATGTTACCACCACCATATTTGCTACATGCAATAACAATCCTACAAGCTGAAACCTCCTATGTCGAACACAAGAGCAAAGAATGGCAACCAAACTGAAACAATATAAACACTTAAAAAGCACATATTCGATATACAAAGAAAAGTTAAAGAGTCAAAGAGGGAATATACAAAAATGGCTACCATTTCAATACCCCAAACGAAAATCATGTGATCACACATCCAGACAAATCAGAACCGTCACTATCATATATACCAATAACAAAATAAAGTACCTGAATCGAATTCGTTTCAGATCATTCCCTCCTTCAGGCAATGAGACGAAAGTGATTAAAACACCGGGCTCCACTTGAGCAACCCACTCCTTAGGCTCATCTTCCTCCATAAACACCACTGATTCTGTACGGCCACTAACGGATGTTGGGGTACCTTCTGCACTGGAAAGTGCTTTTAGTCTTGATTCCATCTCTTTGCCCCACATTCGAGGAGTGGGGCTTCCTGTTCTTCGGTAAGGGCAATGGAAACGTGCCGAGTCTGAGGCGGCGTCCGAGTCGGCATAGTTCCGGTTATGGTTTGATGAACCAGAGCAAGGCTTGCAGTTTTTATAAGCCCCTGATGCTTTCAATGCAATGTCCTTGATCTGATAATTATATAAAATGGAAAAGTCCTCTGTCACTAAAGGGCTAGAGAAACAAAACAAATTCAGGGTTGTTTTTTTTAGCTTTTCCCATTTTTTTCTGATCCAGAATTTCGATGTTTGGTTGCTAAACATAACAGAGAAAAAAAAAACTTATTCCCGGCTTATTTTCCAATCAAAAACAACATAGAACCCATCAAAGTCAAATTATTACTAGTCTCCTTTTCCCGCATTTTCCCAGGAAACAAACACAAAAGCACGTATTCAAATTTCTATTTGTAGATAGAAACTAATAAAAATACCTGAGAAGTGAGAGCCTTAATGGCTTGCCTAGTCCTAGGTGTTTCCAAAGTATCTTCATCCTGTTGACGACCAACAGATCCATTGTTATCGTTTAGCTGCTTTGAACAAGCTATGCACGTTAACATCTTTCCTTCTCTAACTATAACAAAAACCCAGATCAGATTCAACAACCCAATTTCATAAACAAATATAAATGGCTATGTCAACGAGAGCAGGAAGCTTGCTTATGGGAAATTTTTGCTGGTTACGTCAAGGCCCCTTTTTTTATAATATATTTATGCTTCAAAACGAATGGGTCGGCTGTGAAATTTTCATAATGTGAAAGAAGAGTAAAAGGAAAGAAAGGAAGAGAAGAATCAGAGAGATCCCAGGCAGGTTGATATATAATAATGATTTTGGATATTAACGAAGGAATTTAAAAAAAAAAAAAGTGACCGTTAATGGAGGAAAGAGGGCATGGATTTTTGGTTGGAAATGAAAAAAAAAATGCTCTGTTTTTCTGCCTGTGCCAGTGGATCTTTTTCCTGAAGAAGGCTATTGAGATTTGGGCTAATTGGGAACTGGTACTCTATTTGATATGCTAACCTTTTTTTTCTTTCTTATTTTTAAGGCTTAATTTACAAATTAGCCCTTCAACTTTTTCTTTATTTTATTATTTAAACTATCATTTTGTCTCATTTTTAAAATATTATTAAATTAAATTAAAATGATAGTTTAAATATTAAAATTGAATTTTTAAATATACAAATTAATTTAGATTATTCTTTTAAAAATTTTCTTTTTAATAAAAATAATAAAAATTCAAATATAGTAAGAACTAAAATGGGCAATACAAATATGGTATAATGCCAATTTTGATCTGCTACTTGAAAAAATTGGAATACACTTTAATTTGCACATTAATTTTAATTCAATAAGGTAAATTTTATTTGATGAAATTTAAGAGAATCAAATGAAATAAATTTGTAGTATTTATGGAATGAAATTAAATTCCATATTTGAATTTAAATATTTTATTTAAGAGAATTAAATAATTTGTGATATCTGTCATTGTGGTTAACGCCTATCAATGCAGCCTATTGCTTATCGTCTATCAATGTTAAACCCTAATAACAAATTAACAACGCGATTAACGTGACTCAAACTATACGTGAGGCGAGTTAGGTGCATTAATAAGCAAATTTCTTATTTTTGGTTGATAATGATTTTGGAAATAAGGCGGTCACCAGCATTTAGAAAAGGAAAAAAGATTTTTTTTGCTTCAAAAATCTCAATTGTATTATTGTATTAGTGTAAAACAAAAATAGTTTTATAATTTTTTGTATTTTTGTATTATTAATATTTTAACGATTCAATTGTTAAATTTATTGTATTTTTTATGTATGTAAATTTTCGAACGGATTCGATATCTCTATTGTATTGATCTGAATATTGTATATATTAATATTTATTGAACAATCAAAAAATTTAATTAAAAAATTAATTTATGTCAAAAATATGACTAGTTGTATAAAAATATAAAAATAATTACATTAGTAAATGAATCATTCCCACTTATAATAATAATAATAATAATAATAATAATAATAATAATAATTGGCCTTAGGTAATCTAATTTCTAAACCTATGTATAATTTTATTTTATTATTTTTAATTCTGGAATAATGATATTTTATCATTAATTTGATAATATACACATTTTTAACTTTTAAAATTTGTCATTCTTTTAATTGTTTTTTAGAAAAAAACATAAACAATTAATTAATTCGATTATTAAAATGAAGTTCAAAGAAATATAAATCAATGAACATTGTACAAATACTAGACTAAAAATGTAAGTCTTATCGTAACATTTGATCCTAGTAAAAAAATGACATATACAAGTCACTTTATAAGCGATAGGCCGCATTGATAGGCGTTAATCACCATAATGGATATGTCACATATTATTACACATAACTGTCATCAATAGTCTTGTCTTTCTTAAAAATCTTTCAAAGCTTCTTCAAATGTAAAATTCCATCGAATCATGCATAGAAAAAAATGAGTGGTTTGGGCTCGAGAACTCGAGGTATCTAGGAAAAAGAACAAAAAAAAGTGAAGGGGAAGAAGAGATAGTGGAGAAAAGGAATGGCAATTATTATCGGTAGGTAGGCGATTTTGGTTGCAATGTCGATAGTCACATGACATTGAGGAGCCAAAAGAAAAAAAAAAGAATAAACTAAATTTTATATTTTTTATAATTAAATGATTGAAAGAAAACTTAAATATAATTGAATGACTTGTAGTTAGGGGTGAGTATTCGATTGAATCGAGTAAAAAATTTTTGAGTTAGTCGAGTTCACAAATCCTATTTTAGCCACCAAACTTAATTTGAATTATTTTCAAATCGAATCAAATCGAGTAAAAGAATTTCGAGTCAAATCGAGTCGAATTAATGAATCTTATTGTTTATACTTAATGTTGCATTTAGATGAACCGATTATTTAACTAGTAGACGAAGTACAAGATTATTTAATTACATGAACAATATAATGATTTTACATTTTAACTTAATTATTTTGAATTTTAACTTTTAAAAAAGTAAACATTTATCAAAACGATGTTGTTTTGTCTCTTCTTATTCGGATTTTCAGTTAACTCGAATTGTGTAATTCATATTAGAGTAAAATCAAAAAACTTAAATTTTTATTCGAGTTGATCCGAATAACTTGAATAACTCAAATAACTCGAACTATTTAATTCAAAATTTAATTTTTTATTGAATTTTTCGAATCGAATCGGATTTTGCTCACCCTTATTTATAGCGTAGTTTATTTAAAGGGAAAAAAAACCGAGGGAAAAGGAAGAAAGGGGAAGGGAAAATGACAAGTAGCTAATTGGCTGAAAAACAAAGAGTGAGATTTGAAGTGTGAAAAAGGAAAGAGTTTTCGAACAGAAGATATTAATGTTTGGGTTTTCTAAAAGAAGATACTATTTGATATCTAAGTTTAGTTTTTGGTATTTGAAATTTTTTTGGGTCCAATTAAATACTTAATTTTGGTTTCCATTACAAAAATTGGTAGCCACACCAAATGGTGATAACTTATGTCAATGTGGCTTAATTATTTTTGGGTAAATTATCAGAATGGTCACCCAATAATGTTCATATTCTTATTTTAGTCACCCAATTTTAAAAAAATTTCAATTTGGCATTAACGTTTGAATTCATTATTGTTATGGTCACTCGCCGTTAAAATTGATTACGGAAACCTTTTTCTAACTGGTATAATAACACATTTAGTCCTCAATACTTACATATTCTATCATTTTGATCCTAATTCTAAATAATTCAGTAAATTTAACCCTTCATATTTACAAATTCTATCAATTTGATTCTCAAATTTCCTAATCAAAACTTTCAACTTTTAAAACAGAAACATTTCACATCTATAAATTTGAAAAACCCAAAAAAGAAAAAAAAGTTTCTCTCAACTAACGAGTCATTTTCCAAGCCAATTCTTAATACCATGAGTTTATCCTGAAACTTTATTTCCTTTTTTTTTTCCATTAGTTTTCTTCTAAATATAATATTTTATAACCCTTTGATTGATAAAATTTTGGCTAAACAAAATGGAAAAACCTTAAAAAAAAAACACTTTAGTTTTACTCTTATTGTTAACAGTATAATTTTTCCGTCAAGGTTAGTAAAAATAGTCCTCAAAGTTGGTCATTGGAATTGGAAATTAAATCTAAGAGTTAAAAAATATGGCTTTGAAAAATCCAATTGTTCAATAAATAATTATATAAGAAAAAATTACGAAAATTTAATTTTCATAAGAAAAAGTGTGAAAGAATTAATGGAATTTCCTTTTATTATATTGAAAATGATTTTTTAAAAATTATGAATTGATTAAGAGATTATTATGTGTTCTATTTTTAATTATTTTTTAATTTTAAATTCACAATAAGCAATATGTATTACTAATAATCTGATTTAGTGTCAAATCATTACCAAATTAATTAAAATTAAAATTATGTTGGTCAGAATGAAATATTATTTTTTACAAATATTTTATATAATTTTATTATATATTACATTTTTAAAATATATATTTTTTATTATTTTTAATAGTGTTTAGTTAATTTCTAACATTGATTTCTTAAAAATATAAACAAAAAGAATTATGTACCAAATTGAATAATTTCAACCGTAAATAAAACAATTAATATATGTGGACTGCTTCTGTTTTAAAAGTTGAAAGCTTCGGTTAGGAAGTTTAAGGATCAAATTGATAAAATTTGTAAATGTGAAAGGTTAAATTTATTGAATTAGGATAAAATTGATAGAATAGGTAAGTATTGAGGACTAAAACAGGAACAAATTTAACTACGGGTGACCAAAGCAAAAACGAATTTAAAAATTAGTGACTAAATTAAAATTTTTTAAAGTTGAGTGACCAAAACAAAATCACAGACATAATCGAGTAACCATTTATATAGTTTACCTATTATTTCTTAAATATATTACATATTTATTGTTGAAACTATCATTTTGACAAAATTAAAATCTCTAAATTCTTAAAATTTCTTACTTAAGATTGAGCTAAAAAAGCCAAATTGATAAAAAATACAAATGTTGAAGTCTAAATTTAACATTATGTCTTTTCACGATCTAAATAAAATATAATAAAATAGGTTTCCACATTTTCTTTTTAATTTATTTTTATGATAAAATTATACCATAGTCACTCAATTATCAGCAAGTTTACAGTTTGCTACCCAATTATGAATAGTTACAATTTAATCACTTAACTATTTGAAATTGGATCATTTGTCAATCTTTCGTTAACCTGCTAACGAATGTCAACATGGATGGTTAAGTCACTATTTCTTAAGTACATTTTCGTTTTGATCACTCAACTATAAAAGGAAGTAAAATGAACGCTAATAGAATGATAACATGACACGTTAACTCATTTAGTTATTAAACTATAACTAAAACATCAATTTCATACATTTAGAACTTTTTAAAGGAATAATGACTTAACGGCCCTTGTTGATGCTATTAATAAATTAACAAATAAATAACTTAAATGTTTGATTTTAAATAATTGAAGTGATCAAATTGTAATTTTTTAAGAATTACCTATAAACTTACAAATAGTTGAAGTAATTAAAACAAAAAGCGAGTTGCATGAAAACTGGAAAAGTGAAAAAAGAGATTAGGGAGAGTGGAGATAGGTTGTCTTTATGGGGGCTGGCGCCACCCGATGGATCAGATCACCGCGGAGATTGGGTTAACAGAAAAAGAAAGCAAAAGCCGAAGTTAAAAAGAGAGGCCTAAACCAACGGTCCCATGGGTGGGGTTTTCGATTCTGCTGACGGTAACTGATACGTGAGTTTTTGGGGAAATTTTGTCATGCGTGGGGGTGTCTCTTTAACTTTATTTATTCTCAATCACTTCTTTCCCACGGTCGCCTGTTATCTATCATTGATTCCTTCTTGACGTTAAATCTGTTTATTGATGAAATTCCAAAAATTATTATTATTTTAATCAATGAATCTAAAGATTCCAACTCACATTATACTGCCATCTGTCTACAAAAAAGTTTTGCTTTTTTAGTTTATTCTAAAATTATTTAAATGGAATTACACGTAGTCATGGTTAGATCGGTTCGGATCGAGTTTAAGTATAATAATAATATATTTTATATTTGTTTAAATCTAGTTTGAAATATAGGTTTAAAATTTTGCTCAAACTTGTTTATATTTACAAAAGACTAACTAAGTCCATTTTAGGTTCACTCATATTATTTTTAAATTTTTATTAAAAATATTTATATTATATTTTTAATATTTAATAATTTTATATTTTTTCATTTATTGAAAATTTTATATCTTTAGTATAGGTTTTTTTATAATATGTTATAAATTACATAATATATAAAATAAAATAATATAAAGTATTATAAACTTAAAAGTGGGTTGGGCCAAACTTGGCCCAAATTTTAAACGAGTCTAATTTTTTTGTCCAAGCTAATTTTTCGGATATAATATTTTTATCCAAACTCTCTCAAATTTCGAGTCTAATTAATTATAATAAAATTATAATTTACTCAAATATAAAGTATCCTAACTTTCACGTGTTATTATTATTAGCATAATACCAAATTATTATTATTTTGGTATTAACAAATATTCAACCAACTATCCCATAATCATATAGATCCCTATGTTGATTAGGAATGTTACCCCTCCACCATAGTTTCTCAAATTTCTATCAAACACTATTAACAGTTTAACAAGCACAGTAATTTTAGGGATTCCATTCCAACCAAGAAGCTACTATATGACAATCTGAGTTCAATTGCGTTACCTGTTTTTTGTGCAGCCACTGGGAAATGTTTAGCTTCCATTTGAAGGCTGAGAAAATCTTTGCATCCATGTATGGATTATAGGCTGCTCCCCAAAAAAGCAGATAGAATTCTTGTGATTCTATAACTACCAAAGGATCAAGACATAGGTACAATAAAGTTGTTTACTTTCATTGTTTGAAGAAGAGAGATCATCTAACCATTGTTGAATTCAGAAAAAGATTATCTAAAGTCTCCTCCACTTTGGAGCAAAAAGGGAAGCATCTAGTTGTTTCGATACTCGAAGCTCAAACTGAAAAGGTAAGTAGATTGTTGCAGAGAAGTTTTTAGATTACATAGGGCATTCCATGGAAATGCATGAGAGCTAGATTGCTCTATACCATAGCAGCATTTAAAAATAAACATGTACACTGTTTTGACGATGAATTGAGGAGGAAAATTATGCTTCCACACTTATTAGTCATTCCCATTTAGTAGCGAGAAACTTCTGGTGAGCAACTCACGTGCTCAACTCTCTCCCATTTGATTCTAGATAAAATCCAATTTCCACGTATAATGACCCAGGGTTTGAAAAGATCGTACGGGATAATCGGGTAAACATTGCAGTGCCATTGGTTAGATCATGAAGGAGTTATCGATGATAGAAATGTTGTACTCTCTCCAAGTTTGGCTTATTAGAATGCCGGTACAACCCGTGGCAGAGTGGAAAAAATGTTCCGACGATCACAACTCATAGATCCGAAATCAAGTTGAAAAGAGGGTGCGAAAGTATATCTAAATCGATCTTAACAAAAAATATTGATGGCAGAAAGTGATGTAAACAATGACAGAACCAAAAATAACCACAATCTTCAAGTTTCAGTCTCTATCATGTCCACCTGCTTGGAGAAACGATTGAAAAAACCTCCCTGGGCTTTTTCAAAGATTTTTCGAAAAACTTTCTGCTAGACAAGTCAATTTCGAGTGATAGAATAAAAGCATGATATATATCATTTCCATAAAGGATATTAGTTTATTTTCACCATTAAATGTATCTTTGACAGAAATAAATTAAAATCATTTTAATAATTACGGTAGATTTACACAATTAAAATTTTATGAAACCCATTTCATATTTATTTTAGTTGGATCCTCTTTGTATGTGCATCAAGCATGCACACATACGGTGTTTAATATTTAACTCTATCAAATTAATTATACAGACATTTCTATAATTAATTTAACCAATATGACAGTTAAATATAACCCAAACTTGTTTTTTATTCTGATAATTTAAACCATAGGGTGAGACCCTATAGAATTCTCTAACGTTGATAGTAATATTAAAACACTTATAATATCATGAATAATGAATGTCATCTAGCTATGCATTACTATTGCCCAAGCTAAAGGAAAGCATGGTTTTATATAACCTTCCTGTGATAATATTATAATATATTATATCCCTTTGTCCTTGATATCTAGAAAGAACACAAGTTATAAAACAATCACACTTGTATAGTCCAATATATTATTTCTTAATTCCCGAGAAGACTAAGATAAACAAATGAATGTAATATCTCAAATGAACTCATTTGAGCATATTCATACATTTCTAGTTTCACTTGATCAAGAGGCCTGAGATATTGCTCTCATTTTATGTAGAAGGGAAAAATCCTGTCTTGATCTCTCACATGTCACTACACAAATTGTGGCATACCTAATCTCAGTCTTTATAGTACAACCACTTATGAAAAACATTTAATTGTGTCAAAGCATACGAGTCCCAATGTTGGGCCTATGAAGATCTCAAGTTTGAAGATCATACATACAATTATCACTGTAAGAAAAGTTATGGCTACTACATAATAATCGACTTTATCATTATATAGTTTATTTTAACACAAAAAAAGTACTGATAACAATAATGCCAATGCCTTTATTAATAAACCATGTAACAAGTATGTGTTGGACCTCGTGCCCTAATTGTAGTATTTTCGTCTATGTACACTTCTAATTTTTTCGAACAGATTGGTTAATAAAATTATTTATGAATTACACAAATACCTTTGAATATTTTGCTTACGTGGTTTTTGCATGCAAAGCAAAATAGAAGCAAATATTGGCTCACAGGTTGTCTAATATTTAAACTAATACTAAGTAGTATTATGTGGTCGGATCGTAATACGAAAAGATAACTTATATTAGTAAATGAACCAAAACATGCCCTTAGCCTAATAAAAACGAGCAAATCGATTGAAAGACTAATATATCATCTATCAAGTCCAATTGGAGAGATGCCTTGTCTTGGGCATCAGCATGAGAAACTCCCAAAAGATAGACATATGGATGTGACTTGTTAGATTGACAGTACATCAAACTAGACCCAAGAAGAATAGATCCTAAATCTTTTTATGGATTTATTCACTTGTGACGTTCAAAGTGTGACATACATTAATTCGCTTATGGATGTAAGTAAAAGCTTGAGTTCAAATAGATAAAAAAAATCGAAAGTTGGTGGGTTGAGTATACGACTTCTGCTATATGTAGCGTCATGTACAACAGTGGAACTCATAGCCTAAGATATGGGTAAATGATATCCTTTCATTGGCATTACAGGGTAAACATGGCAACAGGTCATTCATCTTTGTGATGAATGACTTGATTACTATTTAATAATAATTGACTTTTCATAAAGGATGATGTAATAGTTACTGTGAGACAAAATAAGATCATATTGGTAGAACAGATTTATCCCAAAGATATTAAGGATATCTTATTAGGGTAATATACTTATGACAAGGTCATTGAACGAGCACTGATCGAGTTGCTTTTGTAATGGTATGCTGTTGGGGAGAGCTCAGTCACGATACTAAAGTGGAATAACTTCGTGACAAAATGAGTTTATAATTAATAGGCAAAAAGTTGGAAGTTAATTATAAATCAATGATAAATCATTTGAGCCCTAATCACATATATTCAAATGGTCCCTCTTCTATCTCGTTGAAACCATAAATGAATTGAATATTGAATCAAATGAACAAAAATAAATGGAAATGGTAAAGTTAGAGAAATGAGAAACATTTGGAAATGAATGTGGATTTTTCTAAATTGAAATGAAAATTATCTGAAAATGAATTTATGGTTTTTTAAAAATAATTGAAGTTCGAAAATGGAAATAAATTTATTGGTCACAATGAATCTATTGGATGTAGAAATATTAAATATATTTTCTCATATATTTTTTACGGTAAAGTCATCATGATTTTAACTGGGTTGAGAAAATTATTTAATTGGGAAATTAATTTAAGATGTTTATTTTGAAAAATAGAAAAACAAATATCGAGTTGGATCGAATTATAAAATATTGGGTTAAAAGTCCAGAAAACACTTGTAATTGGACCTGATATGGGAGAGGCCCAAAAGCCCCTAATATTTATAGCAAGAGACGAGAAACCCTAATTTATTTAACTTAGGTTTTCACCCCACCTAATCTTAGTCGGACTAGGAGTTTGTTTTTCTATTTGAAATAAATTTCTACAATTCACCAAGTGTTTTACTCATTCTTCTTAAAAATAGTTGGCACCGACAGGGCTAAATATACAACTTTGAGATATTGTTATTGTAACACCCCTCGCCCGCATCCGACGTTGGGACAGGGTTCGAGGTGCTACCTGACTTTTACTAACACTTCCATACTAAACAGGGCCATGAAATCTCAAATAATTAAAAACTTTTCTTTTCACATGCAATTTGTCCCTTATGCGAGCTTACGAGGCCCAATACATGCATTCGAGGCGGTTCAGAACCCAATCGAGAACTCATAAAAACTTAGAAAAATCTCTTGCGTTAAGGCTTCACACACCCATGTGCTCAGGACGTGTGGCCAGAAATAGTCTAATTATCAAGCCTTTTGTCACTCTCACACCACATGCATAGATACATACTTATCCAATAACATACAACGTGGCATAAATGAGCTCTTAAACATCTACAAACATGTTATGCTCGAGTTATTTTCTTATGTAATAAATATTATAGAATTTGCCCATATCATTACCACATACTAGACATAACTATCATTACATCACAAACCATTCATGAAGCATTATTAACTATTTACCAATCACTTAATCCTGCATTAGTTACTAGCTCATCAATGAATCTCAATTCAATCTCTAGGCATACATGTTGTAAGCCACATCACAAGAGATAATAACATACATGCATAAGAATAATCATATGGGCCTATAACGTCATTAGCCGACATAGGCCAATTTACATGACTAATACTACCTTAATAACAAGCCAATGCCTTTGGCTAAATCATAATATTACATACTCACATTAAAACCCTATACATGCCATAGACTCGAATCACTTGAGTTTACTTACTCCGATAACGTTAACTCGATAGGGTGATAATATCTCGACGACCTCCAACCCGAGCTAACCTGGAAACTCTAGAAAACATGGGAAAGAAGGGGGGTAAGCTTTCACTTAGTAAGTTCATATGAAAACAATTAGCAACTCATTAACTTGTTTTATCAATGTTTACAACATATGTTCAAGTTCACTACAAGCTGTCTTTCTGAGCAACGGTCACTAAATTATTTATATCTGGAGCTACGAAACTCGAATTAAGTTCCGTTAATTTTCCTGAAACTAGACTTATTTTCCTTTCTTCCATAAAATTTCCAGAATTTTGGTTAAGCCAAATAGTACAGTTTATTAGTTAAAGTATCCCTGTTTCAGGGTATGACCACTCTGACCCTGTGTACTACAAACAGAATTTATCCCTGTACAAAATTCCAACGACCATGTCGTTTATTTCCCTAAAATAGACTCAATAAGGAATCCATTCATATAAGGTATGACTCTTAATAATTTTTGTACAATTTTGGTGAATTTCTAAAGTCAGAACAGGGATCTCGAATTCATTCAGACCCTATTTCACAAGAATTCAAATATCACACAATATGGAATTCTTTTTCTTCCCCTGTTTCTTTCATGTGAAAATAGACTCATTAAGCTTTAATCCCATATTTTATTCTGCCTCTAACTCATTTTCCACTATTTTTAGTGTATTATTAAAGTTACACTACTGCAGTAACTCAAATCTGTCAAGGCTAAATTACTCATCCATGATCATTGTTCACAAAATTAATACAACATCGTTTGTATAATCATCACCGAGACATTCATATCACATTTTCATTTACCATCTTACCATATTGTTGTTATGTCGAGTTTTCAACCCGAGGGTTAAGTACACACCTGTTCAAAGTATTCATTTTACAACATTTACCAATACGTCCCTTTCATCTCGAGTATTCCTCCATTTGAGTAGAATTTTACCCGTTGAACACATTGGAATATAATTTGGATACATGGAAAGTTTGCACATAAGTGCCACATATGTAGCCAAGCTACCATGTAACCCGCCCATAAGTGAACTCGGACTCAACTCAACGAGCTCGGGCGTTCGCATCCATAAGTGAACTCGGACTCAACTCAACGAGCTCGGATGCCTAGTTACATCTCACGAACTCGGACTCAACTCAACGAGTTCGAACATTCGCATCCATAAGTGAACTCGGACTCAACTCGACGAGTTCGGATGCTCAACCATCCTAGTGACATGTCACTTGTATCCTAATCTATTCCTAAGGTTCAAACGGGATTTTCCTCGAACACATATCCTTGCCATCTTAGTAAAATACCGAAACCAATACTCGGTAGCACTTTATATTTAACAGATAATACACATATCTTGCATTTTATTCGAAAATAACCACAAAGCATATATTTCATGATAAAAATCAGCATATCATATATTTAACATCAATAACTTAAAAATAACAATTATGCTACATTATTTACACATGAACTTACCTCGATACCACAAAGGTGAAAAGGACATACTCGTCCATAAATCGATTTCTTTCCGTTCTAGGTCCAAGTCTCAATTTTCATCATCTATAACATCACATTTAGCCTACCAATCAGTCACAATATTCATATGGGTCTAAAATCATATTTTACAAATTTTCATTTTGACCCTAAACTTTTGCATATTTGCACTTTTGCCCCAATGCTCGTAAATTAATTTTATTCAATTTCTATAAGGTTTAAGACATGCTGAACATTTTTCTCTTCTATGGAAACTCTAAATTTTCACTAATTCACACACTTATGACCAATTTGTAACTTTCACAATTTAACCCCTTTTTGACATTTTTACCGAAATTCATTGAATAAAACTCATATTTAACACATCAAACATTCATTATCCACTATAAATCATCAAAACACAACCATATCATGAATGGGTAAATTTTTAAACTCTAATTTCTCTTCAATCAATTTGTAGAAATAGAAAATTTAAGCTTCGGGGATCTCAAAAATACGAAAATCATTAAAAACGGGACAAAAACCGTACCTATATAAGCCATAGAAGCTTGGCTGAATGGAGCTCATCCATGGCTGCCATTTTCAGTTCTTTCCACGGTTGAAGAAGAAAGAATGAAAAAAAATGATAGCTTTTATCATTTGTCTAATATATTTTAATTAATTTACAAAATTACCCTTTTTATTTCAACCAAATTTCAAAAATACCAAACAAATATCCATTCACTAACTTATTAAAGGAATAATTGTCACATAAGGACTTTCAATTTAAAACTCATAACAATTAGGCACCTCATATATAAAGAACTCAACTTTTGCACTTTTTACAATTTAGTCCTTTTGACTAAATTGAGTGCTCAAACGTCAAAATTTTCGAATGAAATTTTTACAAAATATTTTCATAAATTTATAGACTATAAAAATATAATAAAAATAATTTTTTTTCGTCAGGTTTGTGGTCCCGAAACTACTGTTCCGACTAGACCCAAAATCGGGCTATTACAGTTATTCTACCTGAAAATAGTGAGAGTTTATTCGCTAAGTATTAACTTTATTTTTCAAAATAAAAATTCTGTCAATTTCTATTAAGAGAAGTTTTACTTTCACACTACAAGTAAAAAATTATTCTGGGTTCTGTGTTTGATTCGATTCGTTTGAGTTCACACTCGAAGCAATTCATGGTACGAGAATAGCGGAGAAGGTTGTTCGATTGAAAGTCGGGAACGACAAGTATCCGTCTAATAAAAAACACAGGTGCAATTTTTGTAAAGGGTTTATTGCTATAAATATCACAAATTGGCTCTATTTTCAAAATTATATTTTTTCCGCTGTGCAAGAAAACCATTTTCGAACTGGATATTTCGTACTACTTTCTATAGCTATCTAAAGCTTCAATTATGTTATAATTTTTTTGGGTGCACATATGTTAGTTCATTCCAACTTCCTACAAGTCCATAAGTTATATATTTTTTTTTGTTTCTTTATAGCTCACAACCTTGCTCTCTATAGCTCATAATCCTACTATATACCTTTATGGTGGAGATGTTGTTAGACAACCTATATAGCTCGACCCCTCATATTAGTTATACTAATCATCTATTGACATTAACATCAAATTTAATCTCCGCGGAAGTATTATGGATACTTTCCAAATATACAAGTTTTCTTACATGTCATCTTCAAAACCATAAGTCATCTTTAAACCTTCAAGTTGTTTCCAATCCCCTAGATAATGTTCAAACCCTCAAGTAATTTCCAAACCCATAGATCATCTTTAGACATTCCAAACCCATAGATCATAGCCGGACCCTTAAGTCATATCCAGACCTACAGATCATCTTTAGTCCCTTAGGTGGCCTTCAAACAACTTAAATCTAGCATCACAATTATTTTATAGAGTTGTAAGTCTTCCTTAGGGTATTGATACATTTATAAGACATTTTTGAACTTTAAGTATTTCTGTGAGGTCTTCATCAGGCAACTTGTTTTCTACATAAATCTCTCGGGGGATAAAAAAATCCTTCAAGGGATGCAATTAAATCTTTGACATTCTCCAAAGATATTATTACAAAGTTCGACGCCCATAGAATTGGTTGAGCACAAATCCTCGAGGAATACAACTAAACCTCTAACATTCTCCACATCCTCAATTTACTCATTTAGCAGTATATTTTGTTTGTTTTGGTCACACCTAGTCGCTTTATAGCGAACTTCAAACTTAGAGAGACTTGTTATGACTATAATATGAATAAGGACAAAACATGCTAATTGTCAAGCACTACCAACTCTACTTAGTACAATGTCGAACCATTCTTTACACCAACAACTAATAATAAGAAAAGCTTAGGTCCTAAGTTTAGGACTACGAGGTGTTATCCCATTCTCATCTTGATTTTTATTTTCTTCATCTTCTTCATTTACTAACCTTATACTTTTAACTCCCCCTGCAACCATAAATCTTTTACTAAATTAAGCATTGTTAAGCGATCAGAGTGCCAATTCTAACACCCCCATACTTCACGTTTTATCCTTTTTGTACACTTTTTCGTCTCCATAAATCCTATCCAAGCCTAAACACACGTAGACTCATTATATCAATGTTACATATCTTCAATCTATGCCTTTAATAGACCTTTCAAAGTATTGTATAAGTTCAATTTTATAAAATAAAACTAATAATTAATTAATATGAGAAATAGCTTAAAAATGCATGCTTATTTCAACTAGAATGACATAAGAATATTTTAAAATATATTGACATTTTATATACATTTGGTATAATTTAGTGAAATATTGGCAAGTTTAATAATTGTTTAAAAATTTATAATGAAAAAAATAATATTGTTTATATCGTTTTAAAATTGAATGTTAATATTGAAATAATTATTGAACTTAATAAATAAAACTAAAAGTGAGGGCTTAACCGCATAGAACAGAAACTATGGAGGACTGATCATGAAGTTATCCCATTATAAAAACCACATGAATCGAATTGGAAAGTGTGTGATGGACGGTGGTTCGATGATTATAACATAATTTTTAGAAAAATATTTTCACTTTTAACTCTTTTGTTTTCTTTTTAATCTTTTCATGCTTTTCCATTTGTTTCATTTATTTAAATAAATTAAATGGAAAAATTAACATATTTTAAATTTTTATTTATCTATTTATCTATTTACTTTACATATAAAATTCAAAAATAATGCTAGTATATAATATAAATATATAATGTAATAAATAAAATTATTTAATTTTAAATTAAATGGAAAATTTTTTTATCAAGTTAAAAGTTTATCTAATTTTTAAATTTATTTTTATCTAATTAAGTATTTATTTTAAACTTAAAATTAATTATAAATTTTTTAAATTACATTAAATTTTTAATAAACATTTTAAATATATAAGACAGAATAATATTTACTATTTATTATAAATATCTTTATTATATTATTTACATAATTCTATAAAATATAAAAGGTAAATTATAGAATTAGTTACTCAACAATTAATATATTTCTATTTTGATCACCAAATTATAAAATTTTAATTTCGTCACTAAAGTTTTAAATTTTTTTATTTTGGTCACTCTCTATTAAATGGACGAGAGAAGTGATGATGTGACCTTTTATAACTGGTATAATAGCATATTTAGTCCTTAATACTTATACATTCTATTAATTTAATTCTAATTCTAAATAATCAATAAATTTATCCCTTTATATTTACAAATTCTATCAATTGAGTTTAACCATCGTTCATCGATGATGGTTTAGCCTTAGTCATTTCCTCGGACGGGGAATTCGTCGAGGCGGATGGCAATTTTTGGGCCTCTTCGATGGTAAGGGTCAAGCCTTGGGGTTTGTTGTCGTGGAATTCGACATTCTGGTTTCTACAATAGAAGGAGATGAAGTTGAAGCTTCAATTTTTCAAGGTTTTAAAGGACCCACAACGGTGAATTTTGGATTTTATTTTATTTTTCCAATAATTTATATGGAACTTGTATTTTTATTTTATGTTTAAAAATTTATGTCATGTACTTAATGGGTGGCGTTAGTGATTTAACGGAAATGGAGTCAAAATAAAATTGATTTGAATCATATTTTATAATTTTTTAAAGTAGAGTGACTTAACTAAAAATTATTAATAGTCGAGTGACTATTTATGTAGTTTATCCTATATTTAATTATATATGTTTAAGGATCAAATTGATAGAATTTATAAATGTAAAGGTTTATTGAATTAGAATTAAGATCAAATTGATAGGATGTGTAAGTATTGAAGATTAAATAAGCTATTATATTAGTTAAAAAAGTCACATCTTCACTTTCGTTAACCATTTAACAAATAGTGAGCAAAACAAAATGATCTAAAACATTAGTGACGAAATTGAAATTTTTTATAATTTGGTGACCAAAATAGAAACATACTTATAATTGCATGACTAATTCTATAATTTACTAAAATACAAAATAATTCAAATATGGTTTTATCAATAAATTTAATTAATATATTATTATTTAAATAATAATAAATTTAGAAAATACAGTCCTGCAATGGGATACAAAACTAATTTTTGAATAATCAACAGGTGATCTACCATAAAATAAGGCAAAACTGTAGGAGTATAGAATTTATGCCTGTAAAAGTATCAGAGAAATCCCCGTATTTAGCAGTAGAATGTATTTTGACTTTTTTACTAAAAAATGGATAAATTAATTTTTATACATTTTAAAACGTGTAAATTGGCCCCTCTATTAATTTTAAAAAATTAAAATGATATTTTAGTTATAGTTTAGGGACCAAATTAACAATTAATCATTTAAGTTAATGTTCCGCTTTATTATTTAATATATAAAATTTACACATTTCGAAATGTATAAAGGGCTAATTTGCCTATTTTTTTTCAGTAGAGGGCCGAAATGTAATCTGCCCTAAATACAGGGGCCGATTTACGTCGTTAATACAGCCGGGTAGAGAGAACCCTCACCGCTTTCCCCTCGTAAATGCATACTGCATATATTTCTTTTATTAATTTTCACCCCTTTTCTCTTGAAAATCAAAATCTAATAATATCTGAAACTCTCTCCAGTTGTTCTCTCGATCACAAGCGCTAGCCCTCTCTTCCTTACTCTCCAGCTTCGATCTATCTCTTCTTTCTTTATTTTTCTTTTAAAACCCTACATGTTAGCCCTAACTCACTGAGTCCAAGTCCCATTCCTCCTAACTCTGATAATCATCGTTTTCCAACCAAAATTGCCGATTAATTAAACCTAATAAATTAAGGATACTATTTCCTATCTCTCTTTTAAGGTTTTCTTTTTATTTCTCTCTAATTTGTTTTATTATAGTTTTTTTTCTATCTCTTGTTGATTTTTTTAATGCGAATGCTTTTAGCAGTTCTATGCTTAATCTTGGCTGCTATTATATAGGGTTTTAGATGTGAAAATTCTCTATTTCAGTAATTTTTTGTATGTAATATTTATATTCTTTTAACTCTGTGTTGATGCTTATATCTTACCTGGATTTGATTTTCTTTGATTTCTTAGTTGACACAATTTGCGTTTCTGACTTTGATCTTTGATTTTCGGTAATTCTTTGTGATGCAGGTATATTTTATCAAGATTCTGTAGAAGATTTTGCCGGTGTCACTGATAAAAAAGGTAGCTATCTTGTTTCCTCTGGAGTAGGCTGTTAAGTTCTTCAGGTTATTGAATGGGGCTAGTTTTGTTTTAAGTAGTAAAGTCTTGATTGGACTTGGTGTTTATAATAGTTTTATTTGTTTATATTGAAGAGGTTATAGTCAGGGTTTCAAATAGCGCGCCTAAATAGTGGTATAGAGGCCACCACTTGCCAAAGTGGTTGTGAATTTAAATCAAAACAGTAGCTGCAAATGGCGGTGAACACCGGCAATCACAGCCCACTATTCCCGTTTTCAGGCTAATTCTGAATGTTAAACTACAAAAGAAAATAAAGCGCAGAGAGAGTGCTGCTGTTAGAGTCCTCTTAGCAATAAGATAGAGAGAAGTTGAAGAAGATAAATGCAAAGTAAAAAATGAAATGAATTACAGAAAATAAAGAAATTAATGTTACATGGAAAGATTTAGGTGTTTTGTGCTTTAGTCTTTTAGGGACACATGTTAGAAAAAACCTAGAATGAAATAGAAAGTTCAGGCCTGAGGGGAAAAAGAGGAAGAAAAGAAAGAAAAGAAAATAGAAAGAAAGGGTTATAATATTTACAAAATCTTAATGGTTCTATTTTTATGTATTTTTATATTTATTTTAAGGATGGTAGGCATATTTATATTTTTATATATGTAAAATATAATATAATATTTTAGAATTATTTAGATAGTATAAATTTCAAAAGAACTCAATTCATTTTCATGTTTATTTATGTTAGTATATAAAAATATTAAATCAAATAAAATATCATAGAATATCATAAAATATTTTAAAATTATGAAATAAAGTACTTTTATGATTGTATGATTATTAAATTTTACAATAAATAATGCATAAATTAAAAAAAAATTCACGACGGCAGTTAGCGTAATGATAGTGATAACCTCAGACCTGCAATAGTGATAAATGCGACATGTCTGAAAATGCGACTGCAACTGCAATTTAAATCCCTGGTTTATAGTTATAGCAGTTCTAATAACTTCCTTAGACATAAGATTTCAAATGTTGATGTTGGTTAAGTTCAACTTGCTGCTATAGGTGCACATGTTTTTGGAAGCTATATTTCTAGCTAATTGCTAATGGCTGTGCAGTCTGTCAACTTCTAACTAAAGGATGGCAAATATTATCTCCATTTAGGCTGTATGTCGCCTAGTTTTGACATTTTGATCATCATTTGGTTAGGGAACATGCATTTGTCTCTAAGGCCAAATATTTTTGAAATTTTGAACCACAAAAGTTTTGTGCACTTAATCATTTCAAGCATGAGTATTGTTAAAATATGTGGTCTGGTATCCTTCACAAGTTGATTAAGAGCCCTGCTGATTTTGTGAGGTTTTGGTTGCATCATTTCTGTTCTATTCTCAACCAATTTCTGGCTTCATATGCTAACCTTGATTTCTCTTGATTGCTGTATTTCGCATTTGGATTTTGTTCAAGTGATCTAAAAGACGAAAACCTTTGCTAGGCTAGAAAATATAATAATTTCTGCTTTAGCAGCTTTGTCACTTTGATGCCTAAAGCTGTTGGGGTTCACTTGTAGGCTAAGATTTGTTATATATTTCTTTGAACTTCTTCACGAAGATCAGGATTGGACTTTGTCTTTTGAATACACGATGAGAATTCTACATTGTAAACATATAACAAGCAGAATTCATTGAGATGGTCCTTTAATTGTTGTTACCCCATGAGGTTTAAGTTACATTTCTAGTCTGAAAGTTTTGGATTAACAATATATGGATAAAGTATTTGATTTATTGTTGAAAGCTCAATACAGTCTTAAAGATAAACTTTTATGGTGAATGAGATTGACTGATAGAGAAACAAGAAATTTTAGCACTGGTATGGCTGCCTAGTAAAGGCACCTTTTTCATTATATAAATGCGAATGCTTTTATACATGGGTTTTATTGAACAATTAAGAGATAGGGGAGATATGCTCTTTTATTGGTGCAATTTTGTATTTAATGGTTTTAGGTTTCTTAATACTTAAGTTGAAAAATTAAGTGCTAGTGTTTTAGAATTGGATTTTGGGATTATTGAATTCATTAAGAGCTTTTCCTTCAGGTTCTTTTTCTTCTGAGATGAATATGCAACAAGTTGTGTTTCCAAAATCTTCTGCTAATGGATTTGGCCGTCAAAGGGGTGATAGAGAGGTTGGGGCTAGGTTGGAGAATAAGATGCAGCTGGGAAAATCCAATCAAGGCAGAATACAAACTACAGGTGAACATTTTCTAATCTGAATATCTCTTATTGAAATTTACCCTTCATCTAATACTACTTGGTATAGGTGCACTGGCTGCTGGGAAGACTGTAGGTAATGAGAGTTTTTCCCGTGATCGGTTAGTTTATCTGACAACATGTCTTATTGGGCATCCGGTGGAAGTCCATGTGAAAAGCGGATCAATTTACACTGGAATATTTCATGCAACTGATGCAGAAAATGATTTTGGTATGGTCCGTTATCTGTTTTCTTTGTACTAATTATGCATATGTAATTAGCATTGCAAATTGGCCGTGGTTCCCTTTGAAATAAAACAAATAATCTTGACATCCACTTGCTTATTTAGGAATCATCTTGAAAATGGCTCGCTTGATAAAAGATGGTACTTTGTGTGGTTACAAGTCTACTACAGAGTTTGTTAGCAAGGCACCCTCAAAGATTTTAATTATACCTGACAAAGAACTTGTGCAAATTATAGCAAAGGTTTGGCTGATTTTCTTTTCTTTGGAGTTCCATCCCTAGTCCAGTTACTAGTGAAAGATAAAAGTTCAAGTCTGCGTGGGACTTTCATACGGTTAAAGAGTTTGTTTCAGTTGGATAATTGTGAATGGTACTTGAAACTTGGTAAATGTGACTTATTTCATCTTTCATTTTGGTATTACTAATTTGGCTATTTAAAAATGATTCCAGGATGTGGCTGTAACCAGGGATGGATTTGCAAGTGATCCCCAAAATGAAAAATATCAGGAGATTTTGATAGATTCTGCAATATCACAGTCCCGACATGTTGAGGTTGAGAGGGAATTGGAGCCCTGGGTTCCTGACGAAGATGATCTGCAGTGTCCTGAGCTAGAAAATATTTTTGATGGACCATGGAATAGGTTGTGATAAAGTTCTCTCCTTTCAAAAATGTCTTACAATAGTTTTATGGTTCCAGAGCTTAATTACTTCATCCCACTTGACTGAAATTGTGTGTATTATTTATATTGCGGTCTCTGGGTTCTATATATCAGACTCGATATCTTTGTTTTTAATTCTCTTGCTTGTTATTCCCTTCAATAAATTGCTTGGGAGAAAAGATGTTAGGAATTTCGGATGAGATAGTACTCGGATAAATGTTGTTTATTGGCTTTCTTATTGAAAGAATTAAGGATATGAGAAAAAGCATTCTATTTCGATAATTATTTATGCAACATAAGTTTGATATGGAGATGATGTTTGAGCCTTAAAGTTTGTTATGGTAATCTAGTTTGTCAAGAAATTTTATATTCTTTATATTCTTGATAATTAGAGTCTGATTTAGTTGCCAGGGGTAGGTAGAAAGGAGATGCTAGTATTTTGCTGAAAGCTTGACATTTGATTGTCATTATGTGTTGCTTTTATTTACTTTTTCACTTGATATCTTTAATGTTGTGCTTTGTCAGATTAGCATTGTCTTGATATATGTACTTGTACTATTAGGAACTGGGATCAGTTTGAAACCAATCAAAAACTATTTGGTGTAAAAAGTACTTTCAATGAGGAACTTTACACGACAAAACTCGAGAGAGGTCCTCAGACGAGGGAATTGGAGAAGGAAGCAATGAGAATAGCAAGAGAGATCGAGGGTGAGGACACCCAAGACCTTCATTTAGCTGAGGTAGGATTTTCCTAATATCCATTGTTTGCCTCTTAAGGTTCTTTCTTTGTTATTTTCTCTGAAGTTTCCTCATGCTTTCATATTGAATTTTTGATAGGAGAGAGGCGTTGATCTTCATGATGATTTTGATATTGATGAGGAGATGAGATATTCGTCGGTCTACAGGGGTAGAGGGGTTGATGATAGTGGTTATGAGGAAGACGAGGACATTTTGTTGGATTCCCACAATATTGAGACATTTGGAGATTCATATGATTCTCTTAGTAGAAGCGCTGATGGAGTTCGAATGCCATCAAGCTCTTCCTTAGTGGTAGTTATCGACCTCTGGAATTTGAGCTATTCTAGTTATTTCTTTTTTGAATGCAAATCCATATTATGATTAGTCGTGCCTAAAATTTTGACCATTTTTAGGTTGTGTATATTTCATTTTCAGGCTACTTTTGCTTGAGATTATACACGTAAGATAACAATTTGACCTTAGCTTATCTGTTCTCTAGGAGATTATTATATTCTAATGCACTGTGCCTTTTCAAATGAATTCTTACTCAATGAATTCTGTATATATTTTATTAAGTTTAGGGGCTATAAATGTTGTAAAAACATATATTCTTAATGTAAGCATAACGGCTTGTTCTATGATCTGGAAATTTGAGCTTCAATTACATTTCTTTCTATTTTTTATGAATATTATGTTATGTTGAGGGTAGATATAGCTAGAGGAATGGTTATTCTGTTCCATGTTGCCCAGGATTTGTGTTCAAGCTCCACTTTTCGGCAAAAATGTTTTCTTTTGCATGGAAAGGAATATATGGGTGTTAAATAGGTTTGCACTGCCAATACTCTGAAGGAGTGTAACGAAAATAATAAGACTAGAACTATCCTGAATTTTGATTTTTTTCATGAAGAAAATAAATTATTGGATCTTATGGTGAGCAATATATCTTCCTAATTGTTCTTTACTCAAATAATACTCTTGTGCAAGGTTGATTAATTTTGTGCAATGGATCTTGTGGCTAAAGAATTTACTTCAACTTTTGGGTACTGGCTTAACTGTGCCACTATTGTTAAGTTTTTCTTCTCAAAACTTGTCTTTCATCATAGCTTTCCCTAACTATAATATTCTCTCTCTGCACTTTGATGGTTATTTCAATTTTAAGGTTGGACAATAGTGAAAGATTTTTTTTATACCTTCCTGATAGTTGTTGCATGTCAGGAGCAAAGTGGTATAAAAAAGATACTTCTATTTCCACTGGCTGTGCTTGTTTTTACTTCTTTGTGTGACCCTTCCCTGTTATAACATACTCCCTTTATATTTTTGTTTTTCTTTTGTAGGATGATGCACCATCTTCCCAGGCAGCCATTAGTGAAGATTTGAATTGCTCTCGACCTAATGATCAGGCGAGACAGTTAGCATCTGAACTCCCTTCTAAAAGTTTCTCTGTATCTGCCAGTGAAAGCAGGTATTTTATCTTTTTCCGCTGGACATGCCAGCCTGATTTATGTTTTCTGATTAGATTCTGATTCCTTGTTTCTGTTTGTTTAAAGCAATATTAAAAGTAGTTAGTTTAAGGATATGTGTTGTATTAGCTCTTTATATTTCCTGATTTAAACACTTCATGTAGGATCCGAGACAAGTTGCTTGGTGAACATGGTGGAAGCAGTGATGGTAATGAGTTTCCAGAAAAGCAGTCTGTAAGTTGATTTTCCATAGATAAGCAAATCTTGTAGAATGAACGTGGAGCGCCTTGTTTTGTTGCTTTAACTTCCATATCTGATTTATATCTCCACTGGAGTTCCCTGTTCTATGCTTCTAGTTTTAGTCTATACGCTTCTAACATGTATGTTTTCTGTTTGAATTCCTGTTCATATTAATGGAGCCATCTGAGGACTTGCAATTGTCAAAATCTGTTGGTGAGTGTGATTTACTATCTAGGTGCTTGGTGTTCTTAAACAATTGCAATCGTCTTTTTTGTCATGTTACGCCACATTCAATTGCACATAGTCTTGCTGCTACAGCTAATTATTTTAATGCACTGACAGCAAATTTTAATGCCAGATTCTGGGTCATTATTGAATGACAAAATTGATGGGTCTGATAAAGCTAGACGATCCGCAAATCCTACTAATGCTCCATCTAATGCTTTGTCAAAGGTTAGTGAAAAGCCAAGTTCTTCAGGTAAACTCTCGGAAGGTCCAGCTTCTAGCAAAGCAACTGATGAGATGCATTCTGCAAGTTCCCATGGACCACCTGATAGTTCTACATCATCAAATTCAGATTGTGTTGGTACTGTCTCAGCATCTGGTGGCTTTGGCTTATCACCGAGTTCATCGATGGGTTCATTGTCCTCTGAGAAGTCAACACTGAATCCCCACGCAAAGGTCTGTTATCTTTAACTTTTCCCCTTTAACATAATAAACCGACTCCAATATGTACACAGTTATGAACTTTGACGAGTCTTGAGTATTCTTTTGTTTAGATTTTAATCTGGTTTGTTACTTTCTTTTGGTTGTCACTTCACTCGTCTAACATGCTTAATTCTGTCAGGAATTCAAACTCAACCCTAATGCAAAGAGTTTCACACCATCTCAGACACCTGTCAGGCCTCTATCCCCAGTGTCTGATGGTTCTTTCTACTATCAGACACAGATGTCTCCTTTACCACATATGCACATGCCTGTTAGTTTTGGGGTAAGTTGCTTAAAAGTAATTACAATTTTTATGAACACTACTTTGCAAGCAAGAAGTGCATTTGTCTACCATTCTAAAAACTCCTGATGTTGCTATGGACTGAAACGAATAAATCTTGTTCCCTAATGTTTCCCTTTGGTTACTTATGTTTTATGTATCTGCTAATACTCGAATTCTGAATTATGACATGACCTCTGAGCTACTAGGGGGAGCTTTGGTACTGTGCATTGATTCTTTAATAGCACTTGTCTGGCATCATGACAACGCTTTCAGGGAAACAGTAAAAGGAATTGAAACATAGCTTTCCAATCCTTCCATGCCTTGTTGCATTTATGGTTCAATGGTTTTTATGTTTGTGGGGCAATTGCGGGGGTAGATGGTCTAGGTGGGGTTAAGTTTGTTTGATTAGAATTAATATGGAAAAAGTACTCGCTGAATTAAGGTTAGGTGTATCTGTGCAGGCGTGATATTGCTTTCCAGGTCCATAGGATATCTGCTACAACCTGTAACTTTTACATAAATTATCTTGTATTTTGTGGTCTTTAACCGGATGGAACTTGATGAAGCAACATATATTTTAGTAAATGAGGGTAAATTTTGGTTTATGATCTTAGCTATTACTATTAGTAGTCATATCCATTCTTACACCTGGTGCTTAATTTCATTTTGGATTTTCTTTCTGTTTAAATCCAAAATGTATTCTCCTTAGTTTACCTATGAAATGTTGTTCGATGATATGGCTTTTGCAGATTGGGCCCTCCTTTCCTGGGCACCAACCTGTTATATTCAACCCACAAGTGGCACCAATACAATCACCGCAAGCATATTTTCATCCAAATGGACCTCAGGTGCAACCTTTGCCTTAAATTATTATTATTATCTTCATTGACCCATCCTAATGTTCATATTTATCATTTATATGCGGTGTTTTAAAACTGCAGTATGGGCAGCAGATGGTACTTGGGCAACGGCAAGTGGTGTATTGCCAACCTGTAAGTGGTTCGGAAAACTCCTGGAATTTGGTTTATGTTTCTCGGGCTTGATAGTTGTGACACTCTTTTAAGTTAGCATTCTACTAAGTTATAAAATTTCCAAGGCAACTGGGATCTTGATAGAACTGAAGCTAACGGATTTGCAGGAAATGCAATACAAAGGACGGGATTATTAAATAATAAGTGTGTCGACATCCTTCTCCGAAGCTTGCTTGCTATTCTCGCAAAGAGTAAAAACTTTTTGGGAGGCTTCTTGGATCAATTTTTTCTTTCACAAAACAAAGCCTAGTCCTACCGGTCCAAGAAAGAACCTATATATATATAGGGGATGGGGATGATGTTTTCTGGTTTTGTGGGGGATAATTTTATAAACCCTCATGACTCTTTGGACTTTCTAGCTTTTGTTAACTAACCTCCACCTTTGTCTGATTGGATAGTTTTTTAATCTTTGATAGTACTGGAATTGTATCAATTTTGTGGTGCAAAGATAGTGTTGCGTTCTACTCCTATGTACCTTAAAAAAAAAAAAAAATTTCTGGTGAGATGTATGTGTGCGCCTTGGGGGGCTGGGCTACACAATTTTGATAGTGAAAGAGATTGATGCAGTTTATTGACAGGTAGTGTCGTTCTATTGATTGAATAAGGCTGATTAAAACATCTAATAAATATTAGAAGGCATTTCAAACTTAATTTTTGAATGTTGAATTTTATTAAAATTATTAATTTCACCATCTTGGTCTACTTTAATCCATTAATCTTTTATATGATATGATCCTTAATGACATCACATACATGAATAATATATATAAATATATAGGTATAATGTCAATTTTAGCTATCAATATTTATATTCTTTTTGTCAATTTAATCATTATTATTTTTATCTAAATTTGACAACATTAAATTTTTAATAATGCTAGCATGACAATTTGTGCTATTTGTTTATATGTCATATTAACAAGTGATTAAGAAAACTATAAAATATTCAAAATTTTTAAAAATATATAAATTTTTATAATTTTTTTAAAAAAAGGTATGAAGTATACGTTGATGTCTATGTAAGCTGTTAATTTAAAATTTAAAGATTTAGTCAATATTTTTGTTAGAAAATAACAATTTGATTCTTTTGAAAGATTGATGGTCAAATTTAATTTTTTTTTAAAAGTTGAAAATTAAATTTAATCAAAAAAAAAGAGTTAAATTGAGAAAAGTGTAAACTTTGAGAATTAAATTTGGGAGTTATAGCCATTAAACTCTCAAGGCAATGAGAGAATGAGAAGGCAACCTAAGGTTTTAAGCTTCATTTCATTGTCATCTTTAGATAGTCCATCTTTAATCTTATCAATCCAATCATGAGGATTACATACAAATAGAATAAAATGAGATGAGAATTGCATGGGGAAAATAGAGAGGCAGGACTCGCTTTCCATACTTTAAAAATTATAAAACTATAATGAGAATGCACTTTGCTAAACAACAAATTTGCATATTTAGATTTTCATGATCATCAAGTTTAACTTTCAAACAAAACCACATTTTCATGTCCCTTTAAAACCCTAAAAGCCAGACACAACTGCATATCTGTTGCTTTGGAAAAACTATCAACAAAATTTCCTGAAATATGAACCTTTCAGATTTCAAACTTATCACCAAAATTTCCTTCCAACAACTTTTGATCTGTCCTTTCTCTTGTATTCGAAATCTTTTCTAATGTGGTAGCAGATGAATTGCAACTAAGAGATGGGATGATGGTATTGTAGTTTATTTAGGTCCATGTTGGAGATTTGTAGCTGTTTCTCTCAACACGTTTTAAAAAAAGATAAGGAAGTTTTTAAAAAATGACACCCTTTTAAGTTTTTTAAAAAATCTCTTTAACCGAAACTATTAAATATCTTAATATTTGGTAAAATAATATTTTACTCCAATTAGAATCACTAAAAATTCACTAAAACATATTTTACGCGGTTTTAATTGAACCCTTTAAATATATGCGTCAAGCATGCATATATTGTATACAAATTTTAGCCTTGTCAAAGTAAATTAAGTAAATGAACGTTTTATATAATTAATTTAACTTATGAAAAAGGTAAATGGGATCTCAATATTTCTTAAAATTCCAACCGTTTTGGTTATAAGGTGTGATCTTATAGAATCTTGTAATGTTGGTAGTAAAATTAAAACATTTCTAATATTATAAACAGTGACTGAAATTTAGCAACGTATTACTGTTATCTAAGTTGCAAAAGGTCGTGGTTTGACATAACCTTCTTGTGACATTGTTACTATGTAGTCTTTCTCTATACCCATGATATCTAGATTGAACACGAGTCATAGAACAATTACACTTACATAGTCCAATCTTTTTATTTCTTGAATCTCAAATAGACTAATATACAAATGAGTTCGATATCTCATATTGACTCATTTGAGCACGACAATGTATTTCTATTCAACTTCTAATAGGAGGCCTAATATATCACTCACATTATGTAAGGTATACCGAACAATGGCCTTTATAGTACATCCAATTATGGAAGATGTTTGACTAAATCAAAATCTACCACTCCTTATGCTTAGAACTATGATGACTTCAAGTTTAAGGATAACATACACCATTATCACTATGAGAATTGTAGTGGCTTTCATGTAATAATCCAAAAGCATTCTTATGGTTGGTGGGTCCATTGCATTGTTCTCTAATTTGTACACATGCATTTGATTTGGCATCTAATATTAATGGCAACGCCTTGTCATTACTTAATCATATACTAGTCTCAATGTATTATTATTGCCTCAACCAACAATAATTCTTGGCCAAAGACAATTCAGAATAGTCATACTATTTTTTGGATGTTATTATTATTCAAATTATTTAATAAACAAAAACAAAGACCGGATGAACTTATTAATAAAACAAGGTGACAAATGAATAATAATCATCTCATGATTAAGTCTTTCGTATACAAAAGATCGTTTTTATGCAATATTTCATTTGCATGTTTAACTTAAGTAATCAATGAGCCATGTTTGTCTGACTTGCACACTAATTATAGATATTCTAACAAAGAAATATGAATGAGATTTATTTCATTTCCATTGATAATTAGTTAAAAAGCTCCTATAAATGATCAAACATGATGAAATTACAACACTTAAACACAAATGCCTAACAGTGAGTCATCAAGAATTTGCTCCTATAATATTTTCAAATTCAAGGACCTTAAGTTTTTGTTTGGGACCAAGCTTTAACTCGTTTCCATCCAAATTCTCGAAAGAGTCCACGCCCTTGATAGCTTAATTCTTGCCTTTACTCGCACGTCTTCTTCTTGCTTGAATATGTTCGCTGGTAATTTTTCTTGCTCTAACTGGTCATCAAGATTAGGAAAGATAACATGATTAAAGAGGCTTGCCCCTGGGGTTCAATGCAATTTGACATTCGCTTGGTGACTGTTATCGTGCTAGCATGCAGTAGCAAACATAGGGTTGTTCTTCTTCGTTGTGTAATATCCTAAACTAGTATGCATTAAGCGCCATTTGAGGTAGAGGTGGAGTAAACCCAAGTGGGTAAATTGGATCTTCATTGTTATATTTCCATTAATTTGATCAAGGTTTTTCCCTAGTGATTGTCCTTTCTGTAGCTTCTTTTCCTCGAGTAAGAGTCATCATGATCTTCTCCATCATTTTGGCTATATATTGTTGAAATTCTTGTCATGACATTCCCATGTCCTGATGAAACCTAGTTAAATGTTGAACTCTTATTGTATCCTTTCCATTCTCTCCATCCTTCTTGTTTGTTCGCTTTCCATTGTTTTAGCTTGTAAATTAGTAATGTTGCGTGGGCAATTTTGGACATTTGTGAAATATTTACTTGAAATACATTGTATGATACATATAGATTATAGATTATATACGACTAGACGGATAAATGGATTTGGATAAAAAAAAAAAAGAGGCTCATTTTTTAAACGGGTCGGATCTCGGGTAAGTTTTTTTTTGCTCAAGTCTGGCCTGACATGACTCGAATTTACAAAAAAAAAAAAACTTGCTACTGTTTTTACTGTTTTGCTATCGTTTTGCTATTACATTGTTACTATTTTGTTGTTATTGTTTGGGTATTGTATAACTCCTATTTCATTGTTAAGTTTGCTACTATTTTAAAAGCATTTGTTTGCTAAATTGCATTTATCTTAGTGTTATTTAAGTATAAATAACTTTTTAATTTATTTTCAATTTATTGAGAAATATTTATTTTAATGTTTTAATGTATTTGATGTATTATATTTTTAAATTTGTTTTATCTAATAATAATAATAATATAAAAAGTAATACGGACAAGCCGAGCTCATATTTTAACATTTTTATCCATACCAAATTTAAACAAAATTTTAAACCCATTTTTTAAGTCGGACCAAACCTTTTTCAATGTTTGTTTCATATAAAATTGGATGGTCAACGTAAAAGATTTTTTAGTCAATGTAAATTTACTCCAGTATTCCAGTAAAATGTCTTATCAAATCTTTTTTGATAAAATATTTTCAAAATTGATAAGACTCTGTTCATTGTTTTCACCGTAGAAGAAATAACCCATCTCCAACACCGTCACCTCTCCCTCTTTGATGGCAACAACTCAGGTAATGATACCATCTTTTCTTCAACCTCTCTGCTGTAAAAGAAACATTTTTCATAAATTGAGTCCTTTTCTATTGTTCTACATTTTTAAGCATGTCTCTGACCCCTTGGTCTACGTTTCTACTATTCTTCGGAGCTTCTATGTTTTTACCATATTTCGTTTTTCATATTTTACAAAATATTTTCAAAAAATTTACCAAACAATAAAAAAATATTTTAAACAAATTCATCAAAGTACTAAAAAATATTAATTTTCCCGAAAAGATAAATTATTTTTTAGAAACCATTTTCAGTGAAACAAACGAAATTTAAACGAATATTTTTCTTTGATTTAAAGTTTGTTTTTCCTTAAAAAAAAATTTTACTACGTTTTCACGTGTAAAATATGGAACATAAACAAGCATTGCAAAAGGTCAACACGTTCCTGCAAAGAATTTTTGTGTAGTCAATAGGAAGAATATTCAGTAATAGTAGGTGCAGTTTATAGTAGACTTGATCAACTTCTCAATGGTGATTTCATATAAACAACCATTTTAGCTTTCAGACAAAACAATAAAACAATCATTCATTCCTTTACAAATACATATGACTCAATGACCTTTTTTTTTAAATATTTAAAATTGTTTCACATTCCTTCTTAATTTTATTAATTAATATATTTATATAAATTGACATAAATAGAATAAACGAGACTTTAGTAGAAAAGGTAAAATAAAGATGTTAAAAGACGATAACATTTTCACAATAATTTAGTTTGTATGATAATGGGAGGGTAAACTATAAAAATAGTCACTTATGTTTGAAATGTTACGTTTTAACCACTTACGTTATCGTTTTGTTACAAAGTGATCATTCTACTGTTAAGCTGCGTTACCTCCCTAATGATGATCCTACGTGGTAGTCCAAATGGATTTTAAATGCCAGCTTGAATGTCATACGTTGCAGTTCAAAGTAAATTTATTTAATTAAAAACTTATTTTCTTTCCAGCAACTGGACAATCAAGTGGGCATTTAAAATGCATTTGGGCTGTCACATAGGACTATTGTTAAGGAGATAACGGAGTTTAAAGGTAGAATAATCACTTCGTAACAAAACGATAATGTAAGTGACTAAAACGTAACATTTCAAACGTAAGTGACTATTTTTGTAGTTTGCCCATAATGGTATTTTAGTTATTACTTAATTAAGTTAGTACATGATTGACTCGTGACAACAACTCAATTAAATATTTAGCCTTTTTTTATGATATAATGCTTAAACTAACTTGTTCGAAAAAATAAATGTCTAAACTATCCATAACCCTCTAACCTCTAAAGTGGAAAGAAAGTGCGTACAAACTCACATTTGCAACCAAGGGGGAAGCCAAGAATTTGATCTTTAAGGGTCCAGTTAAAATTTTGTGTCAAAATGGTTTAAAATGAATTATTATTTCTTAAGAGAAGCCAAAAATGCAAATATTCCATTTTAGTAATAGGGCTAAAATGAATTACTAAAGGTCCTACACCTTTGGCTTCATCTTAGGCTAAAACAACAAAAGATAAGTGTACATATACCAAACTTGAAGTCTTTGCAGTAGACAGTATTTGACCAGGACAAGGTCGGATGATCAGTGTTTGACAATTTCACACAACATGTCTGATTTCCAATATTTGGGAAAAAGAAATCCTTCAATTTTTCCTATAAATTGGGTTGTAATGACCTTTGATTTTTTATATCGATAATTGAGGTTTAACAATGGCTACTGCAATTATCACGACTACTTCTCTTCTTCTTACTTGTTCAGCGCTTCTTCTGGGTTTTCTTCCAACAACTGCTCATGCTAGACCCTTTCCAACAGGTAATAATAATTTAGAAACTACGGTAACATTGCGAATCAATACTGCTAATCTGATAAATATTCCTTTTTTGTTTTTCAGAACATTCAGTTGACAAGTTCATGGAGATGATAATACGGAAGAATATTTGGATAAGTACTTCAACTGAAACCGCCATGGAAATAACCGGGAATGATGACCGTGATGACAAAGGAAAGGTGGTTCCATCGCCACCAGTGACAGCCTATTCTCTTCCATCTCAAAAGCTAGAAACACCATGTGGTGTGGGAAGTACATGCAATGGTTTAATTTCCATGGTTACTAACTTCGGAAAGACCGCAAAATCACCGCCATCTCCAAATCCAGCACCATCAAAACATCAAGGAACGATTGAGCAGCCGATACAACAAAGTCCGTTGGCTCCAGATTTTGAGTTTAAATCCGTGGCTGCTGCACAATCACCACCTCATCCAGCACCCTCCAAAGGTCAAGGAATAATCGAGCAACCAATACAACAAAGATCATCTCATGATTTTCAAGTACTGGCTTCATTTTGAGTTTGATTTCTGTAAATTAACATGTCTGTCACACTAGCTCTAGTCTGTGCCCACGCAAGTGAGGTTCACCATTCACTTTATGTATCAAAACCTAGAAATTATATATTGAGGGTCCAATAAGACGATAAGTTTGCACCCATAGTTTGGATCATAGACATGGTACCAAGAGAATTGAAACCCACACACGTCAATACCACTAATTTGGCATTACAAAAACCCTAATTTAGTCTATGTACAATAGGAAAGATTTTGAGAAATCTTTTTAGTCGGTTTGATACAACTTTCAATTTATCTACTATATTAACTCAATCTAGTTTTATTTAAAAAGATTTACATTACAATTGTAATATCTCTAAAACTCCCCGAGTCGTGAACAATACTAAATTGAGAAATAAAATTTAGAATTTTCGAAGCAAATAAAATAGGAATTATTAGTGTTAGTAGAGAAGATAGTTGGATGCCGGAGTGAGTTGAAAAATCTCGTGTGTTGGGATAAATAAATTTGGGGCATAGATTAAATTGTAAGAGTGTGAAAAGTGTTGGGGCAAAAATGTGAAAATTGATGTCCACGGAATTAACTAAAAATTTGACTAAATTAAGTGCACGTATCAGTTAATAGTATAGCTATGGTGAACAAAGATATCGCTTCCACGAATACTAAAAATACTAGTAATTATCGCCATTCTATTATTTAACCGAATAATTTGAGTGATTAAAAACTAAACTTAACTAACGAACACGACAAATAACAAATCAGGAAAATAATTGATTAACAATAAAAAAGCGAAACAATACCCAAGAAAGGATTCATATAGATTTCATCTGTTACTATTAATCTAAATTACGCAATTTCTTTACTTAATATCTTGATCCGTAGAAATTCGTAAATTATGTTAATATCTCTTTCGAGTGTAAGAGAAATTGACTCTAACTCGTGTTATGGATTCTTCTATTAGATTTAACTCTAATTCAGTAGATTTATGTTGTAAGACCCAAATTTTACCTGGGGCCCAATAAAATCACAGCCCAAATACCAAAACTCAACTAAAACCCAAAATACCCCAAGCCCAAATACAACCCAAAATAAAAAATAAAAAAAATAAAAAAAATGAAGAAAAAGAAAAAAACCTAACCTCTTCAACTTATGTGCCGCCCTAAGCGCCGCCCTAGTCCTCTTTTGTCTACCACTTGTAAAAAGAAAAGATAGTAAATAATAAAAAAAATGTTGTAACAAGGCTATAAAAGCCATCATAAAACCAAATGTAAAGAGGGGAGGAGGAAAAGAAAAAAAAACATTGTATTTTCACATAGAGATAAAAAATTCAAAGCAAAAAAAAAGGTTGATTTTAATTTCTTGTATTCCCTTTGTTCATTTTTCATTTTTGTTATTTTATTTTATTTTCTTTATTTTATATACATATATATATATATACATAATTTAATTGAATTACTTATTTGAATTCCCTTGCAAACATGTTTATATTTTTCCCTTTAAATCTATTTATGTATACCATTTGTTCCCCAATTTTAAATTATACTTTGTTTATTTCAAACACTTGCCTATATTACTATTTTTTTATATACAATGTTTATATTAAGTTTTATGCTTTATGTATCTTGTTAATTGTTGGTAAGTAAATCTTGTTTCAAAATATTTTGTATAATTATTGATTTATATTATATAGTATGTCATTCGTATATTCTTTTATATATTCTTACATAGTTGCATTTATATAATTTATTTATGTTACAACTTGCTAATATGTACATTATTCGTTTTAAAATTTTATATAGGTACACATTACTATTGTTATGCACATAATATATTATATATATATATATATATACATTTTTGAATCTTGGTTTTAAATTATTTTGCATAACACTAACTTTAAATTTCCTCTTATAATACTTATTTTGAAGCTCATTTATATGTTAAACTTTATATGCTTTATGTATTATTTATTTTTATTTTTATTTATTTTACAATCTATTGTAAATTTTTTGCATGTATTATCTGTTTATGTATATATATATATATATATATATTTATATATAATTTACCTATTTTTAAATTGTTCATTTCAAGTTTATTTGTTTTAACATTTTTTATTACCTTTTAAAATATTTTTCTTAAAATAGATTTTTATTTAACCATTAGTTAGAAACGTTAAATAGTGTATGTGGTAAGATTATTATCATTGGGCATGTTTCGATTTTCATGTTTGCACTTTTCAAAAATTTGTATAATATATTATTGATATATGTTTTCCATATTTGTTACTTTGTTTTGCATCCCCATGTATTATATTATGATTGAGATTGCCAACTTATTTGCCTGAAATCAACCTATTTGCCTGAAATTATTCATTTCATTTTCTTTGCTTCAAATGAATCGAATAAATACGTTGCAAGTTTGTTTCCATAATCTCTCCCTTTTAAAAAAAAAATAAAAAATAAAAAATAAAATTTCAAAGCGAGGTAATATTTCGTGTTTGGTAATTCGAGAAATTGTGCTCTAACATGTTGGGTTTCGATTTTCTGTTTGACCAAATAAATATTCTCTCGAGATTTCGTCCATGTTTTTTTAAATTAAAAATAAGGCAATATTTCGAATTTAGGAAATTCAAGAAAATAGTACCCTAACTTACTAGGTTTCAATTTTTCTTGTTTAACCTAAATAACTAAATATCCTTTTGAAATTTCAAATGCATGAGTTTTGGAAATTATAAAATGACCTTGTATCGAGGATTTGAAATGTTGTGTCCTATCGTGCCGGGTTGCGCTTTTTCATTTGTTCAAAACGATCGAAGATCCCTTTGGAATTTCACTCACGTTTTCTAAAAACACTTTAAAATGAAAGAAATGTTCGATGTTTGGCAATTCGGGGAATAGTGCCCTATCGTGTTGGGTTGCAATCTCCCGTTTGCTCAAAATAATCGAATGTCTCTTCGGAATTTCACTCGTATCTTCTAAGATGAGGCAATGGTCAATGTTTGGAAATTCGAGGAATCATGCCCTACTGTGCTGGGTATCGATTTTTCGTTGGACCAAATAGTTGGGCATCCTTTTGTTATTTTCGAATTATAAATTTTTGAACATCGAAACAAGAAGATTTTTGGCAAAGGATTCGGGTTATTCAAATGTTATTAAAAAGAACCACATTTCAAAAACATTTTTAATTTTAGACAAAAGGACATTATTTAATCGATTTGGTACCAATTTTGGGTGTAACGAGGGTGCTAATCCTTCCTCATACGTAACCGACTCCCGAGCCTATTTTCTCATATTTTCGTAGACCAAAATCATTGTTTTAGTAAACTAAAATGTTTTATTAAAACAACCCAAATTTCTAGGTTATACGATCACACCTAAACAAGAAAAGATTGGTGGCGACTCCATTTTCGCTTTCCAAAAAGTCAATCAATCATTTTTACTTCGAAATATAAAAAAAATGGTTTCGACATATGTCATCCTATTTGTAGGATGGCATGCAACTCCACTCAATTACGCAAGATTTACTCTTAAACAGGGTCTATTCAGCATTCGATTTAAGCACATCAAACATGGATCAATAATCTAGAAATACTAAACCAAAAATTAAACGCACATAATTGAGAAAAAGAAACTAAGTATTTATTGCGTAAAAATATAAATCAAACGACATAATTCATCATAGGGTTCATCTCTCTATGTATTTAGAAAATTAGTTCATGCTTGAAAATAAAAACATCCGATATACAGTATAACCGAAAGAAATAAAGAAACTCATGATAATCTCCTAAGAAATCAACTGGGAATCTTCAATCTTGACGGAAATCTACTTCATAATCGGCTTCAATGGTGTTTCTTGAGTTGTTTTCTTGAATATTCTATGACGACTCACTCTTGTATTCTTATTTTTGTCATATATACGTCTTAGAATGCTTGAAAAACCTAAAAATCATGATTTTTCGAAGTTCGGTGTGAAATCCCATGAAATTGACATGGCCTACCAAATTCTCGTGTGGTTCACACGGTCGTGTGGAGTGGTCTAGCCCGTGCGATTCCTGCAGCTTACTCTAACGCTCTGGTTTTCATTCGTTTTTCTCTCCTTTTGCTCCCAAGTGCTCTATTAAGCATTAAATTAAACATGAATTTAAAGGATTAAGTGTATAATATTCATAATTGAAATCGGATAATCACCAAAAAATGCATTAAGAATGAGGTTAAAACGTGTTACTTTTAGCACTTATAAAAAATTAAAAGTAAAAATGATTAAATTGAATTGAAGGGACAAAGATGAAAGATTAGAAGTGTAATAATACCAAGAGAGTGTCATGAATCATAGATGGAATTGTAGAGAAAATTTAAGAGCTATATGGTCTTTCCATAAATACATAATTATAATAAAAAATCTTAAATTGTTGGTGAAATATGAGCCATTAGATAGTGTTGGAAATTGAAAAGGAATTAGGACCATTAGATTGAAATGATGATGGCTAAATTTTTATATTATATTTTAATATTTCAATAATTTAATTAAATATATTTTTTATGGAAACTTGTAGAACTATCATCATCATTCTTAGACCACTCACCATATGTATGAAGGTTACTTTCATTTCCTTTCATTTTAGTCCTTTTCCCATCATTTTCGACCATCTCAAGCTTGAGTTCTTCAATTTCTTTCATATATTTTTAGTACAATCAATAGAAAAATCCCATAGCAAGCTTAGTTTCATGTAAGACAACTAGTGTTCATGTAGGAGGAGAGAGAAATTAAAGTTTAAGTGAAACCCTAAGTGTTTAGGAAAAAGAGAAAAAGGGTGAATCTCAAGTTGGCGACAAAGGAAAGAAGATAGCAAAGGAAAGAGAGAAACAAGAATGAAGTTATCCAAGCCTTTGGTAGTAAGTACGCCAAGAATTTTATTTTATTTAACCTAAGTGTAAGTTATATGATTAATCTATATGTGAATATGCCAATGTTTAATATGAAATTGATTAGTGAGTAGTCAAGATATGTATTGAATTCTAATTACAAAATGAATAGATTAAGTGTATTGAAATAATAGTAAGAAGGGACTAAACTGTAAAGTGTACAAAAGTAGACATGTGAACTAAAATTTTGAGAAATAATGCTTAAATGAAGTGTGATGTAATAGTGAATAAATGTTAAGTGATACTATTGTGAAGCTATAGAGAATAGAGAATTTCATGTTAATAATGACTAAATTGATAAAAATGTAGATTTTATATGATACAATTGATAAATGATTTTAGTGTTAATAACGTAGTAAATGCCTATGTAGATAATATGTGAACTAGTTATATATAAATGACACGCCATTAGGAAATCTTGAGTGTGCTAGTGTAGTGACACTTCAGTGCAAATCAATGATAATGCACTTCGATGCATAGTGTTAGTGGCACTTCGGTGCATTTCAGTGACTTTGCACTTCTTGAATGATAGTATAAGAACATTCATACTAGTGATTTCAGTGTTATTTGCGCATATTCCACTTGTTTAGTTGAGTCTACTATGGGCTAATAAAAAAAGGTGATATAAGAAAATGATAGTATATTGGTAAGTGAATTATGAATAGATTGTATATGAATTTATATATTTAATGTTCTCTTATTTTAATTCATTACATTATATATATATATTAAATTCTATTTAAGTAATGGTATGGTTAATTCTTGATGTACGTATTAAGCTTTCACAAGCTTAACGCATTATTTTCCAACAAGTAGGTAAATGTTCGATTTGAAGCTTTAGAGTGAAGTTTACTACCTCAACTCATCTCTTCTCATCACATCACAAGACTTGAAAGGAAGTATGAAATCAAACTTTTGGTACTAGTTTGTGGCATGTAAATAGGTATCTTGAAGTATATGTATATTAATATTAACTAATACATTTTGTGTAGTTTAAATATTTAGTGGACTGATGGATTTAGTTGAATTAGGCTTTGAGTTTATGATGTATTACATGGTATTTTAAGGTGTTTTCACAGCCTTAAATGCTTGGTTTATGTATGAAAATGATTAGTATGTGTTTGGAGATGTTTAAAATTGAGTTTGGCCATTGCAAAGGAATTATCGCGACAATATGCAACTTGTGATCACGACAACGATGGCACTACTCCACTTCTCCCAAATAGTGAGATCATGGTGGCGATCGAGCCTTTCCATGGTCACGAAAAGGGATCTTAGTGACCTCATTGTCGCGACAAGCCTTTTCTGTTGTTGCGATAAGGACCTTTCTTGTGTCACCTTTATTTGTTTTGACTTCCAATCATGACCAAATAGTAATGAATGCCCAAAAATGTTTAAAATGCCTTAAATGAGTTTAATATGACTGAAATGAAGTGCAAAAAATGAAATCAAAGATTAAATAATTGATTGCCCAAATGTGACATTCATTGCTCGGGTTATTGGTTAATCTAAGTAAGGGGTGTTACAACAATAAACCACTAATAAAAACTTACCACTTATATCCAAAATACTACCTCAAGGTCATATCTTCAATGCCAAGTCATAGTAAAAGAAAATTTTAAAAATAAAAATATTATCTTTAAATTATAAATATTTTTTGAATAAATTTTCTAAAATCATAACTTTTTAAAAAAATTAATCATATTCTTATTTCAAAAAAAAAAAAGTCGTTTTCATTCTTTGAAATGCCCAGTTGGATAGGCACTAAGTTTACCTCTAGTATGATTTAAAACAATGATGATGATGAGATTAAATAATGTGATAGTTAAATTAAAGTTAGTGGTGAGATATACATTAGACTCAAATGCAATGGTAGCAGTGATGTGAATTATAATGATATTAAAGGCATTAGAATAATATTTGTATACAATGGAACTTATTGCATAATAGAAAATGTAATAATAAAGTATAAATAAATAAAACTTTATTTATTTAAATATTTTGATTAATTAATATATCGTTATATAAATTTATTCATTATATTAAACGAACGTAAAATATTGAAACCCTTCTTATCAAAATAACTAGGTAAATCTTCTTTCCGATTGCTTTGTTTTTCTTAAACCTCAGTAACTTGTATTTGATTACAATAGTGTTATTAAATTTTTTGTTTTAATTCATTGAATTATCCTTGTAACACCTTATACTTGGTCTAATTTTTAGACCCGAGCTATAGGATGTTACAACAATAAACTGAAACATTCACAAGCAGTTTATTCAACAATACTCAATAATCAATAAATTCAAGTTAATTTCATGTTAAACATGCATTATAATCAAAACCGAGTTTTAATTGGGCTCACGAAAGCCTTTGAAAAAGTTCGGAACTAAATCAGAACCAATCTGAAACATATACAAAATAATAGGTAAAATGAAAAACAGGGGTAACATGGTCGTGTGATAACTTGAAGCCGTGTGGTGCAAGACCATATGCCCATGTCCTCATACCGTGTAGCAACCTGATGCCCTGTAATAAAGGGTCACACGACCGTGTCTTGCACCCGTGTATGGCATACGGCCGTGTGTGCCTAAAATACCTTGAACAATAAGCCAAATTAGACCAAGGATCCCTTAAACCACAAGCCAATGTATTAATCCCTTGAACAACATGATACAAGACACCAAAACATACCAAATTCAAGTTAATTCACTCAACGTAAGTGTCTAACCAATATGCCTCATTTGGCACCACAATTTAATCATGAAACAACAACAATTCATTACCATTCATGCTAAGATTTTTCATGCCTAAACACACTTATACAATTATCATTACTTTAACCAAGATATCAATAAGTAAAGTTCAATAAGTGACCTAAAACATAAGAATCTAATTTCACAATTTAAACATACCTTAATTAACCATTTTATACCATTCAAGCCATCACTCCAAACATCAACAATGTTGATATTTGACTTGATATGTGTTAGTTGACATTTTGTGTTACTATGCTCAAACAAATACACATGATACCATGAATAAGCTTGGAAATTAGATTTGGTTAAATGTATGTGTGATAAATGAATACCTCTAATTTCTTTGCTATTTTTGGAGTATGATGTTTGACTATGAAATTGATGGCAAACTTTTAAGCATGTGACGTTGGGACCTTGGCATCTGATGTTACAACCTCCTTTGCTACAATGTCGTAACATCACCCTTTGGCGCTAAACTCCCACATACTCAATAATTAACATTGCAACATTAGCTTCCTTGACATAGTTACAACATTTAGTTATGTCACAACATCATCAACTATAATGTCATGATGTTGTGCTGCATTTCACAATATTGCCTCTTATTTTGTGATTAATAATAAGGAAAATTTGTGAAAACCTTACGTGATCATGGCATGGCTAATATGATGAAATGAACATTGATGTGTTTTTAAGAAATGACTAAGATGACTACATGTGAATTTGGGTAAATGAGCTTTAATATGTCTTTAAAATGTGACATTATGAAACAAGTTGGCGAGTATAATTGTTGGTGAAATGAAGGCAAGGCAATTCGCTCTCATGAAAATGGCTAAATCTTGTGTTTTGGAATGTTGATAAGAAATCTTGTGTTGAAATATTACGTTGGGTCAATTTGTGATTTGGTATAACGTTTCTCTGATCGTGTAGATCTAACGCATTATAAGGTTGATTGATAGCTAGAGGGTTATACATGTTCCTGGATAGATGTCTTTCTATCAATATTTAAGGGATGAGTCGTGCAAGTGTAGTAGAATTCGGTTCTTAAGCCATGTGTTACTTAGCCAGGCCTTCTTAATTGGCGTGTTTTACAAGTGGCAGGTAACACATACCCAAGTTCCTATCAAATGTGAGATAAATGGCTCATGCCAAGATAAACATTTTGCATGAGTCAAAGTGGGATAAGGCATGACAATCACATGTATTAATGAAAATAATTAAGGCATCTTTAATGGTCATTATTTGCTCATTATCGAGTAGTATATCAACTATTTGGGGTAAAAGTAGTAAAAAGAAATTTATATTAAGAGGCAGATTGTATTTTGTTTGCTCTATTATAAAATGACTAAATTAACCTCTTAATGTTAGAAAAAAAAGGCAAATTTACTCGTCCATTAAAAATTCCATCCATTGTTAAGTGATTATTTGGGTTTTTTTTTTCAATTTTTTTTAATATAAGTGACATGTAATTAAACGATGAGTAGGATTAGATAAAAGTACCGTGAAGGTTCCTATATTAAGAGTTGGGTTGCACTTTGCTCCTTCTCTTTAAAGATGGGAAAAGTGGCATTTGTACGTTAGATCAAAAAATAAATTGGTCATTCTATTAGAAATTCTATCAATTTATCCTATTAATGTTGAAGTGGTTGAAGGAAGAACCGGATACTAATGTGACAATATTTTTAAAAATAAAAAAATCTAAAATAAATAATTTTTATAATTATTTAAAACCATATCTAAGATGAACCTAAACATATGGTTGTCCAAATTTATTTTATCTTAGATATATTTTTAAAAAATAAATATATATAAAAGCATAGAGAATTATTTAAAAGTTGTTAAGAAATATAATATTTTTAAATTATTAAAACCAATAAAATTATTAAAAAAATTCAAAATTATCTTGGACAATCATTTGTCGAGGTTCATTTTGGAGTGATTTATTAAATAATTATAAAACTTATAGAGAATTGTTTAAAATTTATGAAGAATTATAAGATATTATAAATAATGATTAAAATTTTTAAAATTATAAAATTTTATTTATACACATTTAGAATGTTTAAAAAATTCAAATATACCTATATACACATGTATTTTCTTATTGGAGAGTAAAAATATTTGAGTACATTACTAATAAAGTTCTTAGACTCCACAAGTAAAGTAAAAATATTTGAGTACATTACTAATAAAGTTCTTAGACTCCACAAGTAAAGTTAGGGTGATGATAAATGCCTTAAAAGATATAATAAAATATTAAAAAATAAATATATAAAAGAAATGAGACACATGATAATTTTTAAGTCTATTTGTGAAATTAAAAAGTACAGTGCTAGCGTATCAAATATTAATCCCTTATAGCTAATCAAGTTGATGGGTCATATTTTGTTAATATCTTATAATTTTTAATATTTTTCTTATAATTATGTGTAACTATTTTATAATTATTTAAGAAAGAATTCTAGAATGAACCTAGACATATTATTGTTTAGACTCATTTTAACTTAACTTGGACAACCATTTGTCCAAATTCATATGGGACGTTAATAGTTTTAAATAAATTTTAGTTATTTAAAAAATTCTCATAAATTTTAATCAATTTTAATAAATTTCTATAATGTTTTTATAATAATTTAAAAATCATTCCCTAGTTCATTTGATCAATTTTAATAATTTTCTATAATGTTTTTATAATTCTCATAAATGTTTTTATAAATATTTTTAACGTGGTAAAATGTACCATATCAATATAAGGTATACATGACACACCATATATTGTTATTTGGTTGATTAGTTAATCATAACGTCACTTACAAGTATAAATGAATAATAAAAGATCGATTTACTCTTTGATATAAAGTATAGAGACTAATTAAACATTTTTTGAATAGATGAGAAAATATAATTCAACTGCATGGGCATCAGTAATATTTTTACCTAAACTTATTCATCATTTAATTCAATGTAATTTACCTAAATAAAACTTTAAGAAATCCAAATCACCACTTAACATTGAAATTTTTAATGGAATACTTAATTTATAATTTTTTAATATATAAATACTAATTTAACCATTTTAAATGGAAGATTAATTGTTTTGGGAGCAATTAGATTATTGTTTTTATTTTGCCAAATTTTCTCTATTTTTATTTTGATAGCAATTAAATTACTATAAATTATATCTGAAAATTTCAAAAGGGAAGTAAAAGAGACAGGCGATGTGACGGCGCGTGAGAGAAAGTGCGGTGAAATGGAGGGGGGAAGGGCGACTGAGGCTGAGGCTGAGGCTGAGGCTGGGGGTATAGAAGAGAGACTTACCTTGCCTTGTGTTGCGTTACATGAAGTCATAAACTTTGTAAAGAGAGCAAAAAGCGTTGCATACTGCAGCAGTGTAGCCGTTGCAATTCTTGAAGAAGAAGAAGAAGAGAGAATTTATTACCCATTACGCCATTAACACAACACGACAAAATCACCCACCAAAATAATAATATTAATCTGACCAAAAATTGAAACAACCCTCAATAAAATAATGTAAACCAAATTAAAAAATTACTTCCTTTTTCTTTGAAATAGCAGAATTAATGATGATGCGGGTAGTGGAGAGGTAATGGTAGTGAGCTGAAAAGACTAAACCTTTTTCTCAGAAGGTAAGTAACTATTATCCCAACACATTTTCTCTTTTTATCTCAGAAAAAAAAAATAGTGAGCTTTTGAGGAACAAAGAGAAACAGAGTTTTTCCTTTCCCTTTTTCTTTGGTAAATATTTTGTTTGAAAGGGTAGGAAGAGACATGCACAAATCCAAGCTTAGAAGAAAATTCTTCATGAGTGTTATTTCTCTTTCAGTTTAACAAATCCCAAAGGTATTTGTATATCATCTTCCTGATACAGATAATTTAGTTTTGTAAGGAATTTTTTCTTGTGCCTGTAAGGTTATAGAGTTTGATTTGGAGCCTGGGATGGTGGGTTTGGATTACCTGATTAATGGGATTTTTTTGTTGGTTCAACTTTGAGCACACTCTTTGATTATTTTGTTGTGGGTTTTGCATGCATGAAAGATTTATAAGTTTGAGACTTTAGAATTTATTTGAGCAAGAAATCCATCCAAATTTATCCTTGTTTTAAGTAAATGGCTGATATGTGGTTTGGGTTCTTGTATCTACAATTCGTGTTAATATATTCAGTAGCTGAACTAAAATTTGATGTTATGGATGAACGTTAACTTCCATTGATGCAATGGATGTGTGGGACTCGTACAAACTTCTTTTTATATTTGAAATAAAATTCTTTCCTTGGAAGTTTGATTTTGTTTTATGTTTGTTGATGGTTCTATGAATCTGCAGAGACTCTACCACTTTAACTTGATACTTATGTTTGAATTAGGCAGTGTAACATGGTTTGTTTTCAAGCTCAAGATGCTTTTTATGGTTGTTCCTCCTTATCCGTTGAAGTCTCTTAAAGTTGGTTTAAATAAATTTTCCAAAACCTGGTGAAGAAGGCTTACACCAATTTATTATAACAGTCTTTTCCAATTTAAACATCTAACACTATGAGTATGACAATGTTTTGTTTGTTGCTAGGTCACTGATGTGCGAGCACGTTAACATATAGCAGCAAAGATTTCTTCTTAGCACTTTCAAAATCTCTCACGGCTCCTTTTATAAGTCAGGATGCATTGAAGTTTGAATGGTAGGTTACCGAAATGCAAACCTTGCATAAAAAGGATTGTGTGTTAAGTTCTCATTTGACATGCACGAACGTAGTTGGCTGCTCATCTTGGGTCAATTCAACTGAATCTCATGTCCAGCAATCATCCATGTCTGAAAGTTTAAACTTGAAGATGGGAATCGTACCTCAACACTTTCATAATGCCAAGCAGCTAAGTTTTCAATTTCAAGACCAGGACTCATCATCAACTCAATCAACCGGCCAATCTTACCCTGAAGCGGCTAGTGTTGGAGATAGCAATCTTTATGGGCAAAGTTCAATTTCAGCATCATCAGGTTTTTATATTTGCTCAATATTACTGTTTGTGAGATAATGATTCAATCTATGTTATTTATTCTTTAAGTACATAATGTGGAACCTTCTTCTTAGCAAGTATCTATTTCATTTGTTATTAGCAGCATTTTATGCTTTTAATTTGTATGCATGTTCTGATAGGCTTATCTTCTCTGATACTCTAACTAAATTGCTTAAAATAGAAGAGAGTTGCAAATCTATGCTGAAGTGATTGTTAAGTTTCACCTTGTTACCTGGCTGTAAATAATAATATCATCACTCCAAGTGTGAGCAGAGCTTCTCTGAGCAAAATAGTCCTAGTTCATCTGTTAAAATAATGCTATTTTTTTTTTTCTCTTTTCTCCTTAGTATGCATATATATAATTAACTGTTCGTGTACCTGTTCAGGAGGTAATGAAACTCCTGGGAAGCTTGTTGAACATCATGCTAAATTAGCCTCGTCAATGGGAACTCAGGAATATGTCTTCTCTCCTTCACAAGTTGACTATAGCAAATCAATTGTAGGTTATTGCGTATGCTATTTGGCTGCTATTTAGATGTATCATAGTCTTATGTATCATTTGTCCTTTACAGCAGACTCATATTCCGCTCCATTGTGCTGAACCGTATTTTGGTGGTGCTGTGACTGCTGTTTGCCCACCTCCAGCTATGGTAAGAAACTTTCCACATTAATTAGGTTTGTTTGATGGCAAGCACTTCAGTCTGGTATATTATCAATCCATAGAAAAGGGGGTGGTTGGTTTTATAATCTTGTTTAACACCCTAAATAATTTCTAGAAGTCAATTATATATTTCATTTTGATGTCCTACATGTAGTCTTCTCTTCAAGGAATCTCATAAAGGTTATGTGTAGTCCTTTAATTACCAGATGCAACCTTAATGCTGTAGAAAATGAATAAAGCACAACTTAGAGGATAGGTTGTTGCTATACCATAATTTAAATCCATTATGACCTTCCTGGGGTCTTGCATTCTCCATTTATATAAAGAATGCTCAAATAATGTTATACTGGTCTTATGGATCCTTTAATATTCATCAAGTAAATCCCCAAATTCTTCTTCCCTTTTTCAAAATTAATTTCTTTCATTCTATTTCACTTTGATTCCTGCTTTACTCTTGTTCTTCTTTGCTTTTCTTATCACAATGATTCTTTACGGGAGAAGCTTTTCTTTCATGCTCTTATCACATGAAGTTGGCTTACTATTACTATATGAAGCATGAAAATGATGCAACAAGTACCCCCGAAGCAATTCTTATTCTTGACTAATTTTGTTTATTTTAAACTATGGTTTCACTCTAGTAGTCTGACTAAAGTGGTTTTGATGTGGTTTCTGATTCATTGGGCTGCTAAATCATATGCACGAAAAATCTATTTAAGCTGCTCCCCTTGGTATGTATGATAAGACAGAAATGCACATTCGTTGTTTTCCATTTGTGAGATATTTGTCATTGCATTTGTCTCAGAGTCATCATCCTTGTATGCTAGCAATGCTTCCTGCTCGAGTTCCACTTCCTTTGGCGCTTACAGAAGACGAAACTATTTATGTTAATGCAAAGCAGTATGGGGCTATTCTCAGGCGAAGACAGTATCGAGCGAAGCTTGAGGCTCAGAATAAACTGATCAAAGTTCGAAAGGTATGCTTTTAAAGTTTTTCCTTCATACATACTGCGCATGAGCTGCAAGGTGGCCCATGATGGTAAGTCCGGTTATTTGGCTTATGATTGATATACCTTGAGTTATTTTATAAATGTTTGCAGCCCTATCTGCATGAGTCTCGACATCTTCACGCTTTAAAAAGGGCTAGAGGAAATGGCGGGCGATTCCTGAACACAAAGAAGCTCCAAGAATCCAAGCCGATTCCAACAAGCCATGGACTTGATGCATCAAGGTCTCCTCAGCTACATTTGTGTGCAAACATGTCGAATCAGCTGGAAAATTACAAAGACGCTGCTTCAACTACCACTTGCTCTGATGTCACTAGTGCCTCCAACGGTGATGAAATGCTACAGCAGCGAGATTTCAGGTTCTCTGGCTATTCTTCTCTCATTGCTGGAGCCATGCGGGGGAGTGGTGGGAACCTCCATCATCTTTCTGGCTGCGGCTGATAGATTATGGTGGGAGCACTGCAGTCCGGTGCTTCAATGAAAGATACGGCTGCTTTGTTCCGGTGGGAAGTCATCCTTGGCTCAGTTTGTTTATTTTTAATAATAGACTTGACTGTTACAAAAGCATGAACATGAAGTTATTTCTTGGCAGAACTTGATTGCTATTTGGTGTTTATGTTAGACAAAAATGCATGCCTTGGTTGCTCATAGTATTTACCAACCCTTAATCAAGCAATTGATTGCACCGCACATAGAGCTAGCCTAGCTTCTTAATCAAGTAAGAAGCTTATTTTTGGCCTTTTTGGGCAGCTTTCATTGGTTTACATGTCGAAAAAGCTTTTAAGAAAAAGTAATAAATAAAGCTGCATCGATTTCGTCATTGATCAAGTTAATCTGGTTTAATCTAATATTTTCTAAAAAATACTAAAAATCATAAAAATTATTTAAAATCTAATAAATAATAATTTTTATAAAATAAATTAAACACATTTAAAATTTTGTAATAACTTATTACGAATTTATAAAAATTATAAAAAAAGTATCAAAAGTTATTAAAATTGATATAAACTTATAAAAAATATATAAAAGTTTAAACTGGATCGGATTAGTTGGTTGGACAGATTAGATTGAAATTGACAAGGGTATCTGTGTGGAGAAAGCTATTAGAACGGTTGACTTGGGAATCGAAGGGTTGAACCAATTTTTTAATTTTTAATACTTTGTTTAATCCAATTGGACGAATCAGTTGAATTGGGAAATTGATGGCCTGATCGGTTTGACTATCGATCTAGTTCTGAAAACCTTGGTTAGAATATTTCATTATGAGATATGCTAATAGTTGGATAATAAAATTTTAGTTTGATAAAAATAATAAAATAAAAATAAAAAAATGGTTCAATCGTCCAATTTTCAAGTCAATCGTTCTAATGGCTCTTCTTGGATCGGTACGCTTGCCAATTTTGAATAACCAGTCCAGTTTAAGTTTTTATAATTTTTTATAAGTTTATATCAATTTTAATATTTTTATAATTTTATTGCATTTTTAAGACTTCTAATACATTTTTAAATTTAAATATTTTAAATCATTTTATAAATTTTATAATTTATTATAGTTTGTTATATTTATTATATTTTTATAATATTTATAATTTTAATAAGTTCATATCAATTTTAACATATTTTAATATTTAATATTTATAGTTTTATATTTTTTATGATTTTTAATATTTTTATGGAAAAATATTATATTAAATCGAAGTCATCATGTGTCATCATTTGATTAGTTCATCAATTTATTTTAACAGTTAATATGGTTAATGACGAAACCATCAACGTAATAGCTTAATTGATTATTTTAATTAATAATAATTAAATGTTTAATTGAGTGCAAAATTTAATACAATAACTCAATTGATTTTTTTACATTTTTAAGAACTCTTTTTGACATATAAGCCAACATTATTATTAATTTATCCATTTTGTTTATATTTGATTTTTAGTGCATCCATCTACCTACCTTTTATGTGTTTGTAACTCGAAACAAACCCACTTTTCAATTTCAAAAAAATAAAATCACTTTCCGAAAAACCTTGTTAGGCTTGATCATGAGTCAGGTCACCTGTCAAAACTCGAAGGTTTGTTCGAAAAGTGAGAATTTAGGTAAAAATATAATCCCGAAAAGTATGCTTGGACAAAAAAATAAGACCTGTTTTCTGAACGAGTCGGACCTCTAGTAAGAATTTTTTGGCCTAGGCCTTATCCGGCCTGGATTTGATTACAATTTTTCCCTACATTGTTTTGTTATTGTTTGCTACTGTTTTGCTCTTTTTTTGCTACTGTATTGCTACTATTTTATTATTATTGTTAAGATATTGTATAATTCTTATTTTATTGTTAATTTTACTATTATTTTAGAAGCATTTGCTTGCTAAGTTATAACTATTTTAGTGTTATTTAAATTTAAAGATTTTTTCAATATATTTTCAATTTGTTGGAAACATTTATTTTAGTGTTTTCAATGTATTTGATATATTATATATCTTAAATTTATTTTATATAAAAAATAATATAAAAAAATTAATATGGACGGATCGAGTCGAGCTTGAATTCAACATTTTTTACCTGAGTCAAATTTAGACAAAATTTTAACCTAATTTTCAAGCCGAACTGAACCAAACCCAAAAAGTGACCTAATATTTTGCATCGACCCAATTTAATCCGACCAATTATCAGTTTTAAACCCTACCCTCTACCACCATTTCTTAAACTCTATTCCTCGCCCAGGCCCCGCTACTCTCTGCTTTAGAAAATTGTAAGACCTGAGTTGTGGCATGCCACTTATTTAGTAAACAAATGTTGCACATTGTTAGTTAATTATATACTTAACGTGCACATCGTTAAGATGTTGATGATTATTATATATATATATATATATATATATTAATTATAAGAAGAGTGTAAAGTCTTAACAGAATCGATTAATGCAATTTGAATTCAAGTCATATTTGGTGTGATAAATATATTGATCATAAGATTAATACACAGGGTTCGTGATGATTATTATATTACTATTATACAAAAAGTAGGTAAAAGTACCACAAAACCTTTTTATATTATACTTTATATTATAATTTAATTTCTCTACTGAAAAATAAATAAATTAGTCCTTATATTTTAGATGAGTAAGTGAAACTACCTCTCTATTAAAATTTGGTTTTATATATAAAGTATAATAACAAATTTAACATTTACCTTTACATATTTATTCAATTTACCCTTACTCTTTTATTTTTTTTCTATAAAAAATTACTTAAAATGAAAAAGAAAATTTAAAATTATGATATTTTGGATTTAAATTAAGTATATTTTACTTTTGACATGATTTAAAATAAAAAATATTTCTACTTATTTTTATAAAAATAAATATTTTCGTTAATTATTTAAGGGTGACAACCATTTAATAAATTCCTTAAATAGAAAAAATAAATTGGGAATAATATGTACAAATTATAAACATTAATTATAAAATTTAAATAAATATTACATTGAAAAAAATAAAAGCTGTATATATAGTTGAACTTGTGTATATGCAAGTGCAACTGAAAGGACAAATTGCCACCGGAAAATAAATAAATAAATGAAAGAATGAAAGAAAAAAATAAAAGAAAAGGGGACATTTTAGGGTTGTGGCTCATAAATCACGGTGGGGTTGGGCCAAGATTAGACCTCGCCCGAACGGAGTTTATTTTTTCCAGCGTCAGACCGGCCCTGAACCTTGCAATGAAATGATCGGCTTTGGTATTTACATCTGGACTTGGACAAAACAAAGCTCCTCCCCTTGAATCTTCACCCTCCATTTCACACATTCTTTTAACATCCGACGGACTCGCTTCACCGCTTGATGGATCATCCGAATCCGCTGAATTAATACTAACAAAATCACCCTGCACTTCGAACTTCCATGGCCGCAATTTAAACGGTGGAGGAGGTGGCGGTGGAGGGACTGGATTTAACGGTGATTCATTCCCACTTTCCATGCTCTCTTCTACATTGTTCATGTTATTTATCTTGACTGGCAAAGGAGGCTTCTGGGTTGTTACCGGTGGTTCCATTGAATGGTGCTTTCTGGCTTTGCTTTTCTTGGAAGAAACGATGCTTTGGTAAAATGAAGGTAACGGCGGTGGTGGAGGTGGTGGAGGCGGAGGAGGAGGTGATGGGGTTGGATATAAAGGAAGCGTTGAAAGGTTAAAGAATTCCTCAAGGTTTTCTACGCTTCTCTGCCTTTGCTTCTTCTTTTTTCTTCTTAAGGAAATTAAGAATTCTTTAGTCCCTCCACCGCCTGTCTTTTTCTCACTATTGGAACTTCTCTTTTCCGGCTCGTCATCTATTGGTGGCAAGATTTTCATCTCACTGTATATTACTTCCTTATGTTCACTTCTCTCTTTGGTTTTAGCATCTTCATAATGAGTCCACTTAGGTTTTCTTCTAACTACCTTAGGAAGCTGCGGCGGATGTGACTGAGGTGGTGGCTGTGGAGACGTGCGAACTGTATCAACAGCTATATCCTTGGTATTATTAATATAGACTTGTTGATCATGCTGTCGCCTTGACCTACTACGGTAATTATACAAATGAGTATCATCATAAAACCTCCAGCGATCATCACCGTTCACCATCCAAGAAGAATATTCCTGCCGTAGATCTGGATACGAGCTGCTACTTTTCAACCTCTGTAATGAGTTATAAGCCGTCCGATCATACCATTGACTTGGCGTTGAAGGGTTTGATCCTGGGACATGATCATCAACATGTTTGGGACTGGGTCTGGTAGTAGCTTCGTAAGTAGATGTTGGGGTTGGGGTATTATTATTACTATTGCTATTGCTTAAGAAGCCACAGATTATGGCGAAAAGCACGAGGACTAAATTCACGGAATCCCATGATTTTTTAACAAGTTGAGGCTTGAATATGTTGGACGTCAAAGACAGAAACGAAGGGATGATAAACAACACAAATGCAAACGCAATGACTAGCAAGAGGATGATAAGGATACCGGTGTTTAAGAAGAAAGATGAAGGTTTCCGCCGTTTCCGCCGCCGGCTGTCGGAGGTTTCCAGCCAAAATGGCATCATCTCTCCATCTTCCTCCATCTTTTTCTAAGAGAGAAACACTTTTACTTGCCTTTTGGTTTTGGGTATATACGTTTCATAGAGAGAGATGGGTTGCCTACACAGTTGACATGCTGCCTGTCCTTATAAGAATGACAGCGAAACGCAAAGTAGAGGTGTGTTGATGGCTTCTCCTCCATTGAAATTTTGTCCGTCAATCACTCCCATTAATTGGGACAGCAACGGCTACACTTAATTGTTTAAAAGAAATAATACTTATAATTAATAAACCCATGTTTCTATTCTGCATCTTCTAATTTTCTATTGAGACATGCAATCCACTTCATGTTCGTTCAATCTAAATTCCTTTTAACAAATATCATTTTATGGACATTTTTTTAATATCTTTCATTATCTTCGTATTATAAATAATTTTAAATATTTTTTAAAAAATAAATATCATCCGAAATATAATAAAATTATTAAAAATAATTAGAAGAGATGATATTAACTCGTAAAATGAAGTGTCATTCCGCCGCGTATGACAACTAATTATTAGCAAAACCAAATTAAATTAAGGAAACAGAAAGAATGGAGTAACGTGAGTTGCCAAAAGCTTGTAGGAAGGAACAGGTAAGATAAGGGCAGCTAACAAGGAAGAGGAAAGTATCATCTTGTTAATAAAATTTTATCAACTGAAAAAAATTTGAATTAATCGAATTAATGAGTTTTATTGTATTATTTTAATTTGAGTTAAAATTTTTTTTGAATTGAGTCAAGTGAAATGAAATTTAATTGAGTTGATCGAGTTAAATTAAAAAATTATACATATCAAATTAAAATATTGTTACAATTAATATAACTAATTTTGAAACAATATATATTTGAATTTTTTTAAATTAAAATAAGAAAAATTTATTTTAATATGATAAACTTGAATCGTTAATTAACTTATTTAGGTCTCAAATTGTTATTTTAGAAAACTTTTAAATTTTTAACTTTCTTTATATATTCTTTATATTTTTATAATTTTTAAAAATATAAATTTTGGAATTTTTGTAAATATTTTGAATATTTTTTTTGTAATTTTTGTTGAGAGAGACCAATTTGCTCAATTTCAAAATTGTCAGGGACCAAAGAGGTATTTACACCAATCTGCTTGAATTGTAAAATTCAACTCAACTTGAACTCTAAAATTGAATTATTTATTCGAGTTTACTCCAAAAAATCAAATAACTAGATTTGATTAACTTGAAAGTAATATTTTTTTCGAATCGAATTAAATTTTACTCACCCTTATTTTATTTTCTCATCTGTCTTTTCCATTTCTCTTTTCTTTTATTTGTTGTTAATTTGCTTTGGTAAAAGTATTATGGAGGCGCATGTACTAGGAGATAGATTGCATTTTAGTTTCTTTATTCGAAAAAGGAATAAATTAGTCTTTATATATTAGATTAAAAAGAAAATTAGTCTTTTCAGTTAAAAATTTCATCCATTTGTACAACTAAAAATGAGTGTGATTAACGGAATAACTAGATAGTTACACATGGTGTGCCACTTTTATCTCATGCTGACGTATAAGGGCCAATTTTTAATAATACAAATGGATGAATTTTTTAACAGAATGGCCAGTTTGCTCTTTTATCTAATGTATAAAGACTAATTTGCTTATTTTTTTGAGTATAGAGAACAAAATGCAATTTAACTTCCACTACAGAGACCTTTATGATACTTTTACTGAAAATTTTCTATTTATTCTTAGTTGCATATTTAATTAGAATAATATTTGGCACATTTCCAATAAAGTTTTTAAACTCCACAAGCAGAATCATACAAGTGTCTTCTAGGGGTATAGTAAAATATTTTAAAAAATAGACACATAGTAATTTTTTAAGGTTACTTGTGAAATAAAAAAAAAAGTACATTGCCAATATATTAAATACTAACCAATTTAATTATAGCAATTAATTTTATTAGTTTAAAATCACTACTAGTCTCATACCTCTCGTAATTATCATGCCAAGTGGTTGTGGTGTGCCCTCGTTCATTGTTCCTTCCGCTTCGCTACTAATATATTAGTTGGGAAGTTACGTATTGTTCAATTTGATCATTATTGACTTTATATTTTTTAAATTTTAAAATTTTAATCCTGACTCAAACGATAGTCGTTAAATTTATTAATTAAAATATTTCAATTTTTGTGAGTATTGTATAAAACTACATGTATAACGATACGTAAAGAAATTGTTTTATTGAAATAAAAGAATGGAAGAGTGTTTGTTTGTGTTGCTTCAAATCCAGATTTTAGGTAGGAATTAGGAGTCCAGCAAGACCTAATCACGTTTTCTTATTTCCATTATATCTACCGAATGAAACATGAAAATGGTCTTTACGTAAACAATTGGGGGTTTTCTTACGGCACAAATAATGGGAGAGGTTGGATTCATGTCAATTATTTTTGGGAAGGATTTCCGGGTCTGTCTGCTTTTGCAAGTTGGTTTATAAAACAGCACCGGGGGATATACGCTATACTACATAAGCCTCTCCATGGGTCAAGTTGGAGTCCGTCCGAAGAATAAAAGGGTTAGGATAAAAATATAGATTTAAAAAATTGGTTTGGGCATAAAAATAAGATCCGTTTAATAAATGGGTTAAACCTTTAATAATGTATTTTTGGCCCGGGCCTAACTCGAATTAGCAAAAAAATTGAAAAAGAATATTGTCTTCTTATTGTTCTTTCACTGTTTTGCTATTATTTCACGATTATGTTACTACTATTTTGTTATTATTTTGATATTGTATAACTCTTATTTTATTGTTATTTTTGTTACTATTTTAAGGTATTTACTTGTTAAGTTACACCTATTTTAGTATTTTTAAGTATAAATATTTTTAAAATTTATTTTCAATTTGTTGAGAAATATTTATTTTAATTTTTAGTATTTTTAATGTATTATATTTTTATTTTTGTATAAAAATTAATTCGGGCTAGCTGTGTTGGGACTGAATTTTAACATTTTTATTCAATCCATGGACAAGTCTATAACGACTATAGCCCTATTCTAATTTCTATATTTTTATTTCTTATTTCTCTTTATCAACGCTGTAGAACCCAAGACACAATTCTAATTCAGTCAACCTTCTAACAAATACATCTTTATTTATTTTCCTTTCTTAATTTTTGAGGTACTTATAGGTCAAGTCGGGTTGGGCCTAAACATGAAATTAACATATGCTTACTCAAGTCCAGCTTGACTAAAAAATATGAGCTTAAAATTATGTCTAAATACGCCCATATTTGTAAAAGATTAACCCAAGCCGAAAATAGAGGCGGCAAGCTTAATTACTTATGTCGCTCCTCCTTGGTGATAACTCCTCCCCCTTCATCCATCGTGATCTCCTCCGCTCTTTCACTTTTCTTTTCCTATTGTCTATCTCCAACTCCCTTCATCCTTCATCGTCCATCCCCTCCACGACCACTTCTCATGATCTTCATTGACCACCCTCCTTTTTTTGAGCAAGCGAAGTTTTCTGAATAATAATTTTGGCCTAGGGTTTGACCCTTGGTTCGTCCTTTATGGGAGAATTTTTTAGTTGATGAAGACTTGTGTATTCTTGAGTCCATTTTGATTCGTCTTTCTTGAGTTCATAATAAATCTATTCTCGAGTTCGAGTCAACTCATTTTGTTTTCGTTCGATATGATGGATCTAACGTTTTTGCGACTTCAAAATTATTTCTGGGATGAATAAGATCATCGATGGTGGTTACAATGCACGAGTTTGCATGTTTCATTTTCTAGTGGTTGATGCCTAACGATGAAGTAGGAGCTATTGATGTGGCTTCTAACCATGATAAAGGCATTTTTTGCGGCATTTTTTTTCTAGGACTAGACATATAGCTTGATTTGCAGCGGAGCACTCGTACAGTTTTCTTTGACTTTTCTAATGTCTTCTTTGTAATGATTTACAAACAAATTAACGAATGTCCTGCTGTCGAACATAAAAAAATTCCTTCTACGCTTTCTTCTTCTTATTAGGTGTTTGGGTTGTAAAAATTATAAGCTTTGATTTATAAGTAGAAGTATTCATAGGCCAGATTAAGTTCGAATTGAGTTGGATTTAAACATAATATCAACACATTATACTTGTACAATCAAATCAAAATACAGATATAAATTTTTGCTCAAACTCGTCTATACTTTTAAATGGCCAACCTAAACCATTTTAGACTTACCTATATTATTAATTTTATAACAAATATTTACATTCTTTAATTTAATATTAAATAATTTTATATATTTTTCATTTATTAAAATTTTACATATGCAACTTAAAAATTTTAATATGTTTACATTATAATATTATATATAACTATAAATCACATAATATATAATAATAATATAATATATTACAAATTTAAGTTCAAGCCTTAAATGTTTGAGCTCAATCCATATTTCAAATGACCATAATTTTTTATGTAAACCCATTTTTCAAGTCTAATATTTTTATTCTAATCTTTTCAAATTTTAAACAACCCTTTAAGCTTGGATGGGTAACCCAGTGGTAATAAGCAAATTTGCAAAAGAATCTCCATGTACTCAAGTTTCCCAGGCCACTTACCAGACGATGCCATGGCATCCTTTTATGAAACTACCAAGGTTCCCTTCATTACATTTTCAGTCATCATCTTCAATAACATTAACTTGATAATCTTTAACATGGATCCGAACCCAGCAAAAATGGCCAAATAATACCCTACAATGAAGCATGAATTTTCCTCTGTTTTCAAAATGAAAACTGAAAGTTTCAATGTCTCAAGAGATATATCAGTAATTACGTCGTGCTTGTGTTACCAGTACATACAATTCCTCTACGACATGGATATTACAAAGCTGTAATATAGATTCTGTGTTATGTTCATCACTAACGGGGTCTACAATGCAGATAACTGAACCTTCAATGATTCTGAGGTATAATACCTTCTTGCTTCTTTCCTTCTGTTGCAGATGGACAACTGCATGTATTCTTGTCTCACCTTTTGTTCGAGGAAGCTCCTTAAGCAGTACTAAAGATACAGACTGCAGTAGGACGAACTAGAAGACGAGAATAGCTATTGTGATTATCAAAGCAATTGTACATATCAATGCCTGCAAAAAGCAATGATCTGGGATTAATTCTTTCATATGCCCGACATTGCTACAGTTAAAGAGTGGCAAAATTGTTATATGCTGGCACCTGGAACCCCATCCCCTTTTAATGATCAAAAAAAGCTTTCAAAAGATTTTTCTTTCATCTGAGTTTTAGTGGAGTATCTATCTTTTACACAAAATTGTCTTCCAAAGCATGGTATAGCAATGCGGAATATAATAGAAATATATATATTTGTTTATCATTTCTCTAGATTGCATTAAAATGAACTTTAACTCAAAGTAAAAGTGAAATGGCAAACCATAACATCAAACAAAATACCAATGCCTAAATTAGCACTTACAGCTATTGCAGAGGCAGCAAGTCCAGCTCTTTCTCTTGGGTCTTTGCGGTAGTAGTTTCCAAAGTAGAGAATGGTGGCATAATACCACATCAATGGGAAAACAAATCCAAGCAGAAGACTGCAAACGAGCATATATGCTCATGAGTCCAGAAAACAAGATGCGATGGAAGAGAATGAAGAGGGCAGGAGAACTCACGAAAACCACCCTATCCCACAGCCAAAGCAAGGAAGAGGTTTATCATAAATGCTCAGCTGCGGGATTTCCGCATCTCTAATAAGTGCATATTCACCATTTTTCTGTTCAACTGCTTCTGTTAAGTGCTCTGCATTAACCAAGTTGCTAACCATGATTTAACAATATAAACAAACATTTTTTTAAAAAAACTTTACTCAAAGAGGCTAAATACAACACATTGACTGGCCTAATGGTGGTGTCAGTCAGCATGAACTAAGTCAGATGTTGGTGGTTTAACTTCATGTCAGACTGAAACAAAGGCTATAACTAAAATACACATCAGTTAGCCATTCGTATGAATGCAATAAATAGGTCCACAAGTTGAATGTGCAGGACAGTAACTTTGTAAGATTCGTGATTACTGCTTATATCCATGCGCTAGAATTCACATTTGGTTGAAATTTTCAGTTTTTTTATGCAAAAGCAGCATTGCATATAATATGGAAGTCATATTAGATGGTCCTCAGTAGCCATTACTTTAGCTGATCAATTGTTATTTGTAAACTAACGCACATATCACAAAATACGAAAAGCAATAAAACTCCTGAAAGCTTTGAGATTTTGACAATTTTAAAGGTAACTATCAACTTTTGAGCATAGCACTGAACTATCATATGCAGAGATAAAAAAGGAAGGGCCTAGAAGGAATACGTTTAATACTCGGATCCATGCATGCATTAAGGATATCTAACTCTTAGTTGGTTGCCTCAGCTCCTCTCTCTGCCTTTGAAGGATCTGTCCTGTCGAGAATAAGTGAGGAATGTAAAATATTAGCAGCAATAATTACCATTAAAAAACCTTCATAAAACCAGAAAACTGTTAATACCTCAGTAAGAACACTGATTTCCTAATTTCTACTTCCTCAAAAAAGAAGAAGATTACAAAAACAATCTTCAAGCAAAGCTCAACTAACCCCATCACCCTTTTACTCGAAATAATTACATCCACACTTAAAAACACACCACAAATTAAGAATTCAATTGAATATGCATAAAGAATTCTCAATCAACTAAACTCTCCTAGCTTAAAAGCAAAGAAATGACAGAGGAGGCTATTCTGGTAAAATTTTAATTTAATATCAACACTAACCAAAGGAAATATCGAAGAATCCTTGCCAATCCTCAAAGTATACCACCCCAAGAGTTACTACGATTAATAGCAAAAAAAAAGAAAGGTAGACGATAATCCCCTCAAAAGTCAAACCTTGATTTCTACAAAAAGGGTTAATTCTCAACAAAAAAAAACTACAGGGCAGAAAAAAAATCCTTCTACAAAGATCAAGTTTACCAATTTAGCAACAAAACTCTAAATTTCAAAGCAATCTGAGTATGGAACAGTAAAATGTTGGAAAACGGAGAGCGAAAGAGTGAAACTTGCCAGTCGAAGTGAGAGAAGGCGGCAAGGCGCAGGTGTTTTTTTTTCTCCGCTGTCTCTGTTACACATATTATATGATATAAAGAGATGTACTAGTGTAATCACTTATTTGCTCCTTAAATTAAAAAATAAATAAATTATTTGTTTTTTTTTTAATTTTTAAAGAAAAAAATTCATTAATTCATTTAACGAATGAGATCATACAATTCGGGGAATAATTAATATCCTTTGTCACAAAATTATGGCAAGTTAACAATTGGTTCAATCACAACTTAAGCACAATATATTTGGAGTGATTGCAAGTACTTAATACAATAAGAAAATCAGCCCCGAATGATCTAAAGCGACGGGTATAAAAGGGAAAAAGAACCGAGCATCCACCAAACTTGAGAGGATGGCGTCAAAAGAGTGTACTACAAGAGTAGATAAAAACTTCTAAAAGTAAAGACTTAATTGACAATAAAAGAGAGAAAAATAGAACACACCAATTTTAAGTAAAAACAAAAAAAGTTTAGACTGTGTCTATTTTGGGATAATGCAGTAAGGTTGAAATACCCTATTCAAATCAATATCAAACAGAGGAAGTAAACTTCTAAACTTCGGCCTTCACCCGGGTGGATCACCCTATCTTGCCACTTGTATAAGAATTTGGGTCACAACTCTAACAAAAACTTAAGACAACACGAGTCCAAACCGATTAATGAAATTATTTATTATTTTGAATACTCTTAAAACATAAATAAATTAAGAAATCAACGAAAAGCCACCCATTTTTTAAAAGAGACCACTGGTGGTCGATGGTATTTTAACGATGGCAGGCTTCGTCATCTGTTTATCATAATTTGTGAAAAGACAATTATAATAGCAACAAAATAGATCTGAAAACTAAAAAGAGAGAAAAACACGTAGAGTGAATGAAAAGAAGAAAAAAAAAAGGGTTTTATTTATTTCACATTTCCTAACATGAATTTTATTTATTTAAATAATAAGTGTATAAATAAAAATAATAATCTTATACATAAACAATTCAAGGGGAAAAGACCATGAAGAAAACTTATGTAAATTCAACATTTCCATTTTTTTCAACATTAATGATCACCAAGTCTTTAGGTTGATAATGGTAAGAATCGATGTCTTTAAGGTTGTTACTCAAAACGGGTATGTTGCGTTTGAGGCAAGCATGGTCGAGGATATATAGGTGAGGATGATTGGATGAGGTCTTAGAGACCTAGTAGGTGGAAGGCCATGCTGATAGCTCCATAATCAATTCCTAATTCGATGGTGCGATGATGGATAATGTAAAACTCAAGCAGCTCGAAGTAACTATTATTGGTGCTGATGGTTGTGGGTGAAGCAATGTCTAGCACTTGGCAAAATTGACGAGGATTAAGGAGCAAGGCCAAGCGTATAATAAAATTTATTTATTATCAAATAAACTAATAAAAAAAATTTGAATATGGTTTACGTCTTGTTTTTGTTTTTTAAAGAAAATTATTTTATTTATAAAAATATTATTTTAATAAATAAATTTCATGTCGAAAAAGATAAAAAATGGGTATTTATTTATTTATAATTTTGTATGAATATTTTTTATAAAAAAAATCTTATGTATTTTATCAAAAAAAATGAAATTTTAAATAATTTTTTTACAATTTTTAAAATTTAAAATTTGAGTTTTAAAAAGTAAAACTAAATTGATAGAATGTGTAAAGTTGATGGCTAAATTTGTAGATTTTTAGAATTATGACTAAATTAATAGAATCTATAAACATTAGAGAGCTAAATTTGTTATTACATCAATAAAAAGGTGACCGTTAGTGATTTAATAGAGGAGTGACAAAATATTAAATTTTAATAACGTTAGTGGTTAAAATAAAAAATTTTAAACTTTAGTGACCAATACAGTAATACGTTAATAGTTAAGTGTCTGTTTTATAGTTTACCCTATTTGTATGTATATTGACATAAACATGCCAATAAAGTGATAAGAGTTTGGTTTGTTGGAATATCCAAACGCCATTGCTGACTGCTACTCTCCACCAAACAAACGTTAAACTCATGACTCCATAGGATTAGACGATTGAAATGTGATATTGATTCATTTGAAAATATCGATTGAGTCTTAATTTGATTAGTATAGGTATTATTGTTAATATAAGAAGACGTGGGTTTAAGTGTGCTGAAACGCATTATCTATCTATTTATGGGTTGAGAAAGAGTTATGTGTAGTTTTAAGTACATGTTATGTAATGACCCAAAATTCACAGGTACCGGAAAAGTACGTTATCGGGCCTCCGTCTTAGTAAATCGAGTTCGTAAATAATTATTAGGAATAATTATGAGTCTAGTAGTGTATCTAATTAAGTTTTAATTAGGTGAATTTAGCTTAATTAAGAGTAATTAAGAAAAAGAATTAAATTGAATAAAGGGCAAAGGTTCAATTATAGATCAATAGAAAATAAAAAGGACCAAACTGAAAATTGTACCAATTAGCATAGATGAGGCGGCATAAGCTGTAAGGCTTTTCTTAGATAATTGTATATTGATTAATTAATTAGTAATTATTACTATTATTTTATTTAAGTTATGAATTATATTAAATTATATTATATTTAGTATTAAATTAAGTAAAAACAAATGTTTGAAAAAGAAAATAAACATGTGTAATAATTACATGAATATATACTTGTAACATGATTACATGTTTCTTTATTAATTAAGTAGAAGATATTTATATATTATATAATTAAATTATTATAATATATTATTAGTAACTAAAACAAATAAAAGAAAAGAATAAAGAAAAGAAACAAAAGAACAAAGAAAAAAACAGAAAGCAATCAAACAGGGGAAGGAAAGAAGAAAAAAGAAGAAGAAGGGGGAAATACGGTTTTTGAAGCTTGGAGTTTAATTGGTAAGCTCAATTAAGTCATTTTCTCTTAATTTTGACATTTTTAAAAGTATTAAAACAAGATTTTGATGGAATTAAGGTAGTAGTTTAGAAGTTCTTAGGTTTTTAAACAAATTTCATGTTGAATAAAATGATGAAATAGGGGTTTAATTGAATGAAATTTAAGTTAGAATAGATAAAGGGATTGAAATGTAAAGTAAGCTATAAGTTTTGTGTTTTAGGGACTAAATTGAGGAAAATTTGAAATTAGGAAAATATGTTGAAATTTTAATAGTTAAATTTGAGTTTAAATGAAATTTGAATAGAAATAAAGTGTGAATTGGTGTTGTAAATTTGGTTATTAACATTTTATACCAAAACAGTTTTGGGCAGTAGTAGTGTTCTGAATTTGAAAATTCACCAAAAATTGTAGAAATTGAACTGGAGAATGAAAAAAATATGGAATTAAAGATTATTGAGTCTAGTTTCTCATAGAAGAAACAGTGTAAGCAACGAAATTGTAGACCATGAGATATTATAAGTTTTGTGAGACAAGGTCAAAATAAATTCGGGTTCCCCTGTTCTGATTTTGAAAAATCATTAAAAATGGTATAAAAGTAATTATCGGTTGGAATTTATATGTTCAAAATCCAAACGGGAACATCGTCCGAATCTTGTATAAGGAGATAATTAATTTTTAGTGAAGAATGGTCGGAACTATTTGACAGCAGAACAGGGGAAACTTTAAATAATAAACTGTACTTATTGGCTAAACCAAAAATTCTAAAAAATTTATGGTAAGAAGATATGTGAGTCTAGTTTCAGGAAAAATTATCGGATCTTAATTTGAAGTTTCTTAGCTCAAGATATAAATGATTTAGTAACAATGACTTAAGTAGATAGCTTTGAATGAACATATAAGTAAATAGTGGAATTATATGTACAAAAAAAAATGTTAAATTTGTATGTTTAGGCTCATGGATTAAATTGAATTGTGTTGTATTGATGATTATAAATTATTATTATTTTCATAGTTAACAAAGAACCCAAGACATCGGTGCACAAAGGAAAGGAGAAGGCTATCGAGGATTAAAACGAGAAATTCACGGTTTGTATTACTATAATTCAAATTACTTTTTATTAAATGTTTTATATAAATTCTATATTTAATAAGTGAGTTATAAGGTAAGTATTGATATTTGAGTTGAATTGAGAATTGAATTGAATGGTGAATGTGTAAGTATAATTGAATTGTAAATTGATTTAAATGTGAAATTGTAATTCAAAAGTGATCTTGGATTGGAAATGAAAGTGAATTGAGAATTGAAATACCCTATTAACTAGTCGGGCTGAGTCGGATATAATTGGCATGCCATAGGATCTAGAAGTGTACGAGATTTGCCTGCTTTACCGATCAGGCACTTTATGTATCGTATTTCAGGCACCTCGTGTGCCGTATCAGGCACCTCATGTGTCATTTTAGGCACTTTATGTGTCTTATACTGATCAGGTACTATGTACCGTTTAGGCACAATGTGCCGTATTGGTGTGTTTGGGTTGGAATTCGTGTATCCGTCAAAGCCCGGGTTTGTTAATAGGGTGAACAATTGAAATGAGAAATTTAAAATAAATTGATTAATTATATTATTGAAATATTGAAAGAAATGAGAAAGTTGAATTATGGATTGAAATTGAGATTGAAAATGAAAGGCATGAACTTAATGTTCATGTAGTGATTGAAATTGTTACATGTGATATGTGATGGAAATTGAAGAATAGCTAAAATTGTATAGTTATTATTAATTAATAAAAGTTTAAGAATAATTTGATATTTGAGAAATTGGATAGTTACATGTTTGGTAATTATAATTCTTTATTGCTATTATAATTTAAATTATGGTAATACCATTGAGTATGGAATACTCAATGTATGGTTGTTTCAAGCAGCAGTTAATAGGAGTCCAAAGGTGTCGGTCCAAAGATCCGAACGATCTCGACTCCAGCAAAAATGATTTTTGGTGATGTTTTCTTTTCTTAATTGAAGGTGGCATGTACATAGGTGTTGTGTGATCACTTGAATATGTTATTTTGGTTGTGAAGGATGAATTATAAGGTTTAGATGGTTAAATGAAATGGTAAGAAAGGTATATGATATTTTGACACATTAACATTAAGTTGTTAAATGAATGAAGTTTTCAATCAATTTTGAATGATTCTATAATAGATGTTTAAGTTAAAATTATGTTAATGATATAAATATTAAGTTAGAATGAAAATGAATGAAATTATTAGTTAATTTTGATTAATATTATGAATGTTTAGCTATTAAATTATTATGTTAATGACTTGGTTATGATTTAGGTGTATTTAGGTTTAAATTGTTTTTGGTTGTGCCATTGGTTTTGGATTAGTTGGTTTTTGGTTTGAACTTGCAAGGGGTTTTATGTAAAAATAAGAAGAAATACTGTCGAAATTTTTATAAAAAAAAATTTTGAATGAATGAAGTCAATTACAAATAAAAATATAATTTATATGAATTTATGATTATACTATAATATGTTTGTTAAATAATTAATTGTTTAATTTTAATTTTTTTATTAAGAATTATCCGTAATTTGTGTGATTTGTTTGGTAATGCCCCGTAACCCTGTTCCGGCAACGATTTAGGGTTAAAGGGTATTACCTGTTATGTATGTCTGTAATTGAGAAAGAAATGTTGATTAGGAATGTGTGATAATTTTTTATGTTAAGTAATATATCTGCATCTAGTGAATGTGTGGAGTACGTAACGAATCTGCTAAGTTATTGTGTTCTGGCGTGTCGAATCCGCCTTAGCAAAATTAAGTTCGGTAGGTATGTAAGAATCAATCTAACTTTATGTCTGAGATGTGAAGGGTAAGTGTGATCATGTTTCTAAATGAATGTATACGTTCTAATAAGACAATGTGTTCCTTGTGATGGTAGAGAAGAAAGGTAGCTGCCCGTAATTAGAATTCATCTAGGGATACTATTCGCCAAGGATAGGTATCCGCCACAGACTTACGTTGAAGAGTATACGCCATATGTACCTTTGTTTAGGGTGTCACCTTAGTAAAAATGTGTGTATGTTTTTAATTATGTTATATTATCCCTATTCCTGTGATTTGTCTATAAAGGGTCGAGTATTCCTAAGTCTGGAGCTCGTTAAGTTTTTTTTTGAACTTACTCCTTTTCTTTCTCCTCTTCTGGGTGGTGCTTCATCGTAAAGCTTGTTGAAGAGACTCAGCCAAAAGGAGCGATCTCTGATATGAGCTTCGCATATGTTTGTTTTGTAACATACATATATATTTTTTGGGGGTGGCGTGTATTGTTGTTTTGTAAATAAGATCTGTAATAAAATACCTCTTTATAAATCCTTGTTTTAAAAGCATGTTACCCTTGAATGATTGATTAAGCTCTGATGAAATTGGAATATCTGGTATTTTTCTAAATTGTATACGCCAAATTGTTTTAAATGGAGTTTATTGTTAGTATTGCCTTTGGGATTTTTGTGAAAGAAGCTAACTCACTTGGTATTTATAACAATTTGTTAGTTTTATTTTAAAGGGTTCCGTCGAAAGTTATTTACTAAAAATGTTTATATTATATGATTTATACCCTGTTTTGGTTGTTTTAACCTCTAAAAATTTTGGGTTAACGCCTCAACTTGTATAATATGTCAAAAGAAAAATAAAAGTCAACTGAGTTCAAGTCTGCTTTCTATGTAACACCTCAACTCACTGTTGGGAATTGGGGTGTTACTGTGCTCGATGTTGCAACCTTGATAGCTTGGAGTTGTGACCAAATAGGCTGGTGTCGTGACATCATTCCCTTGATGTCGCGACTTCAAAGAAATGTCACTTAGGAGTGCAATTTGATGAAGTCCAACTCCTCGATTGGTGGTGGAGGTATTAGTGTCACGACACCAAAACAGTAGTGTCATGACCTTGACCACAGTGGAGGCTCTTCTTCTCATTTTCACCTCAACCATATTCCTGAAACAAGCTTAATTCAAACATTAAACACCCAATGACATAAACTTGCTATTTTATTCCGAAAAGTATAAAAATTGCCATAAACACTAACATTGAACATAAAACCTAATAAGTAAAGAAACATAGTAAAAAACATCATAAAATATTTGAGAATAAGCTCTTTAAATGTCTAAAGAGCTTAACATAACGTATATAAATACGATAGATCAAGTGACGAGCCATTTCTATTCAAACTTAAAAGATCTCAGATAACGGTTATCGCATCACTCAAACTTTAGAATAATCGGCTTATGGTTTGAGCCTATGGCTAAGCCAATGATACCGTTACAATGAGGGAAGATATCAAGCTGTTTAAGATTGCATAAGACTTGGTCCAATCTTTCGTGAATGAAAGCGTCATCATCACTATTGTTAGGGCCAATTTAGCATTGATTCCTAGAAATACTTTCGGGATTAAAAACACTTTTAGAATAAAAGCATTGATAAATAAGATGCTTTTTGAGCTTTTAAAAAGTGTTTTTAGTAAAAAAAAACATTGCAAAAGCCCTTTTTTGGCCAAAAGCAGAAGGAAAAAATTTTAACTTTTGTTCAAAAGTACTTTTTAAAGACAAAAAAATACTTTTAAGAAGTAATGCTAAACTAAGCCTTAATCCCATGTAAACTTAGCTCCTTTAATATCAATCCCAAGAAGTTAACACGGAAATAAAATTCATCAAACCTGTTTGCTATTGAAACAGCCAAAAATTCCCCACCTTTTTCGTATTGGAATCTGACTTCGTTGAAGTCTCCAATGCAACACCACGCCACATCCTCTTCTCTATTGAAATTTGTAAGAGTCTCCCTGACCTTAGCTCTGCCTTCATTATAGGGACTACCATAAGAGAAGTTGCACCTCCATGGTCGTCCTTCATCATTCTTCACAATCACATTGATGAAATTTTTTGAGAAATTTTCAACATTGATGTTGATGGATTGCCACCACCATAAAGCAACCCCCCCTGCTCTTCCTACAAGCTCAACATAAAAGGAATTATCAAAATTAAAGCTTCTTCTCAATCTCTCTAACTTCCCCCCTTTTTGTTTAGTTTCCATGAGAAAGATGATTTGAGGCTCATGTTTCCTATTAAAATCCTTTAAAGCCCCAATGGTAATTTGCTGGCCAATACCCTTGCAATTCTAGCTCAAAACTGTACTTATATTTTTTTCAGTATTGTACAATTTAAAAGTCTTTCATTTTTTTAATATTATATATATTAATTATTTTAATAATGATTATGAAATAAAAATATTTTATTAAATAATACAAATATAATACAATGCATGTCATATCAAAAACTAATAATACTATACAAACAAGAATTACGTAAATAAATCACATTACATTCTCAAAAGAACCTTAGGATAGTTACGAACAACAAACATAAACCGACATGCAAAATACCAAAAATAATAATAATAATAATAATTTTTTTCAACAATGAAAAGAAAACTAATTCTATTTTCAGTTTGGTGTTGGAACATGGAAACCATGGAGCATCGTGTGGAAGAACTATTATTATTAAGCAGTGCATGGTTAAAACTGTTTTAAATGTAATTAATGAGGAAAAAAAAGCCAGCTTTCTGGTTCAAAGCTTCCAAGAAATTTAAGAGTAAAGAGCAGAACTAATTCCCCAACAGTGAATACCTGGTAACTAGAAAAGAAGAGAAAAAATGGAGAAAACAAAACTAGGAAGGCAAGAAGTTGTTTTTTTTGTTCCCTGTAAACATGGTAGCAACCCTTACCCAAATTTAGCAGAGAAAAAACAAAAAGAAGACCAAACAATGATGATATATGTTGTTTCTTTCATTCTTGTTCATGCATTACATTGTTAATCATAACGCAGTCTTTCCTCCGGCTCGCTGTGACAATGGAAGAAACCTCTGGATATACAGCCATTGCCGTTGACAAGGACAGGAACAGCCAACTTGCTGCAAAATGGGCAGTGGATCACCTGCTGAAAACCGGCTCCAAATGCTTCTTCGTTCATGTTTTAACCAAGAGTTTGCATCCGCGTAGGTATCCCTCTCTTTCGTCATGGTCATGATATACAATCCCTTTTGTCCATCGGTGACTATGGTTTAGCATGTGGTGTCCTCCTCAGAAATCCAAAAACTTTGTGCTGATACTTGCGGTCCATTTCTTCAATTTATTTTATGTTGTCTAGTGGAGATGGCAATGAGCAACAACATTACTTTTATTCCCTGTTGCATTTGATATGTGTTCTTTTGGGATTTTTTTCAGAGGAGTTTGAAGCCACACCTATGGAAGGTCGGCCGCCGTCTGAAGCTGAGATGCAACTCTACTTCCTTTCTTGCCGAGGGTACTGCTCTCGAAAAGGGGTAAGTTCGTTAGCAAATTAGTCTCTCAAGCCTAAAATTTTTCTCTTGTCATCGGGTTTGATGCAAGTGGATATAAATGCCATATTGTATATGCCATTTTGGAGAAGCTGATTTTCATGAACACTGGGACATTTTCAGATTGAATCACATGAGATGGTCCTCCATGGCATTGATGTTCCAAGTACTCTGGTTGACTACATCAACAACAACGACGTTGGAAATATCATTGTTGGCGCTTCCAGCCGGAATGTTCTTACAAGGTCTTCTCCCTCTCTCTCTTTCCCTCTCAAGAATATTATTCAATAATGTCATTTTCCTCCAGAAAATAAATGAAACCGGCTCAATAGGAACCATTATTTTGGAAGAACAATAAGGCTCCAGTGTGATTTATGAGAATTAGAAGTGCATGTATGATTTATTGGTCACCAGATACGGATAGAGTCTGTAGGACTTGCTAATGCATGATTTATTGGTCACCAGATACGGATAGTCTGTAGGACTTGCTAACTGATATTTGTTCTTTGAAGTTGTGTAAATGACATGGGGTAGTATGAACTCAGCAACATAAAAGCAATATAAAACAAACTCTTATTTGCAGGTCAGAATAAAGAACAGAAATTCATTGCAGATAATTGTAGTCAATTTTTCAATTCTGCAATTACTAGTACCAGATTTATTCCCCGCACATGATTGTTTCTCCTAGTAAAACTGTTTGGTATCAAGCAGTCCAAGGGTGTGGGTGTGGTTCGCATTTTCCTAACATCATTCTGGAAATCGTCTTTTCAGGAAACTTAGAAATCCAGATGTGCCAACCAGCTTGCTCAAACTTGCACCAGAATCTTGTGGAGTATACGTCATATCCAAAGGAAGAGTTCAGGCTTCCCGATTAGCAAGCAGGTCTCAGAAATCCGACCACAGCAAAAGCACAAACCCACACAATTCACAGCATCTGAAAGCGCTTCTGTCCACACGTACATATGATAACTCGGAGATTGAAGACATAAGCAGGAGCAGGTAACATGAAATACACCGCATTTCTTCTTGGTGGGCTACTAATTAACTTATGCAAAGTCAAAACTAACATCTCCCTAAGTTCCTAGGCCCACTATATGAGTATCAACCTTAGAACTACTGAAATATATCACCATGATGTCTTAGACCTTGAGAGTTGAGACAGAAAATGTAAGCAAGGCCTGCGACATTTATTGCATTATTTTCATCCATGGTTTAGATGCAACAGAATCTCAACAAGTTCCATTTCTGAAAATGTCACTTAAGGCTTCCCTTTTTCCAGGGGGAATGAATTTCATATATCATTGCCGAAAGTAAATTAGAATTATCAACCAATGTTAATATCATAGTACTAAGAAACTAGGATGAAAAATGTGAAATGATCTCACCTTCTTCTCTATGAAGAATCTTGCTAATAGTCCACTTCTTAATTTCCTGGATTGGGATCTAAGCCTGTTGTTTTAGAACTCCACAAGTATTTACTCACACCACTAGCATTGATGCAGATCCACATCCTCCCATTTCAATGGCTCGTCCTCACTAACTCGTACTAGCTCACACAGAACTTTTTCAAGCAGTAAAGGCAGAAGTAGTGGAATAACTTCTGATAGAGTCAGTGATTCCTTTCAAGTAAGACCATGTGAGAATTTGAAGACAAATAAACAAGTTACATCACCTAAAGCTTCAAAGAGAAGTAAAAGACCAGAATCTCTTCATAGAATTTCCATACCAGAAAGAACAGATTTTTCAGGGCCACCAAGTTGCGGATCAACTGATATATCTAGTCACGGTTCAGAAAGTACAGCTTACAATTCCAGTTCTTTGGCCTCCCTGACTCCTGTGAGTATATTGTGATAAATTCATTTAGGAATTATGTTTGTACAAACATCAAAACATACAATGACTTCCTGAAATAACTTGTTGGCTCAAGTTATTATGCAACAAGATCCAATTTCCATCTTGTTTGATTTGTTTTCTAGTAGATCTAACAATATTTTTATTGGCTGCTGACCTTCTGGGATAGGTTTACAGCAAAGGAGTTCTCCAGAATCTAAAAGCCTGCACATCTATTATATGTAGCCTTCAATTAGTTTAGCTTATTGAGCTTTTTTCTCTCTAAAATGGATGAAATTCAAGATAGCGTTACATTACAAATATGTAAACTATGATTGCCTGATTACCGTGAATACAGTGACTGGTGCCTCTGAGGCGCTTCAGTCCAAAATGAATCTGTCTTCCTATGGCCTAAATATATCTTCCAATTCTTTATTTTATGAGTCCGTTACCATATTATTGAGACATATTTCATCCTTTCCATGGGTTACATAGCGAGGCTTGGAGGTTGAGATGAAGCGACTTCGAAAAGAATTAAAGAGATCCATGGATATGTTTAAATCAGTTTGCGAAGAAGCTGTTGTAGCAAAAGATAAGGTAAGATTGGATGTTTATGATCATATGTGATCTTATCAATAAAAACTTAGCAACATACTTCCAGTTTTCTTGACCGGGCCTTTTCTTTTCCCAGCTGAAGAAGCTTCAGGAATGGAAAGAAGCAGAAGAGCGCAAATTAGAGGAAGCCAAGCTTTCTGAGGAGGCAGCAGTGGCTTTGGCAGAGGCAGAAAGGGAAAAAACCAAGGCTGCTATGGACGCAGCACAGACAGCCCAACGTTTAGCAGATATGGAGGCACGGAAGAGAAAACTCGCAGAATTGAAAGCCAATCAGGAGGAAGAAGAAAAACAGAGAGCACTAGATAAGCTGGTTAACAATAAAGCTGCTTATAGAAAATACACCCTTGATGACATTGAAGCTGCGACAGATTACTTCGCGAGTGCACATAAGATTGGTGAAGGAGGATATGGGCCGGTTTTTAGAGCCACCCTTGACCATACTGCTGTAGCCATCAAGATCTTAAGGCCAGATATATCACAAGGACAGAAGCAATTCCAACAAGAGGTAACTATGCTTGTTAATCCTGTTTCCCAAGAACAATTAAACTTCATTGAATTTTACGGTGTCCCAAAACATTGGGTATCTCTTTTCTTGGTGAAGAAGTTTGAATCATCTCTTATAGTAAAACTCAAAGCTGCATTATAGGTAATCTGTCAATTGCAATATATTTAAAATCACAGCTTCTATATATCACAATAAGAAATAAAAAAGTGCCAGAAATGAATGAGGCGGGCATCATTTGACATTATAATGATAGCTGAATATAATATCTGAAATGAGTGAAGAATAGCAAAGAATGTTGAGTTAATTTCATTTTAAATTTATAGAAATGTTCCTTTTATAGCTTCTTTTAAACTTGTTCATAGTCTTATAATTTAAGATGGCAATGACTTATAAAAGCCTTTAAAAGCCCTGCCACCTAGAAAACCAACAAATATGATGTCCACAGCAATTTCTCTAGCCAAATAGAGGGGAGATAAAGAGTATGGTCTTACCTTCATGTGTTTATAGTGGCAGAACTTATCTGTCCTTCTTCCTCCCTTTCATTTGTATTAAATAAATTTGTAATGTAGGTTGAGGTTCTAAGCTGCATGAGACATCCACACCTGGTTCTGCTCATAGGTGCCTGCCCTGAGTATGGATGTCTGGTTTATGAATACATGGAAAATGGAAGCTTAGAAGATCGGCTCTTTCGTAAAGACAACACTCCCTCAATACCATGGAAAATCAGGTTTAGAATAGCGGCTGAGATTGCTACAGGCCTTCTGTTCCTTCATCAAACAAAGCCAGAGCCACTGGTACATCGTGACCTCAAGCCTGCAAACATTCTCTTAGACCGGAATTATGTGAGCAAGATTAGTGATGTTGGCTTGTCCCGACTGGTTCCAGCATCTATTGCAGATGGTGTTGCTCAATATCGCTTAACAGCAGCTCGGGGAACATTTTGTTACATTGATCCAGAGTATCAGCAAACAGGAATGCTAGGTGTAAAATCAGATCTATATTCACTTGGTGTGGTTCTATTACAGCTGCTAACGTCAAAGCCACCAGTTGGACTGACTGTCCATATTCAGGAGGCAATAGAAAAAGGAACCTTTGCGGAAATGCTTGATCCAACAGTACCAGACTGGCCCGTTGAAGAGGCTTTATCATTAGCAAAACTCGCTTTACAGTGCTGTGAGCTAAGGAAAAGAGATAGGCCAGACCTTGATTCAGTTGTGTTACCAGAGCTGAATCGCCTTAGGAATATCAAACTTCAACATATAGCGAACAACAGTGAGATTCAACACGAAGCCAACAACAGTGAGAAAGTTGCTTCTAACGCACCTCCTCATATTTCAGTTCCAGAGATTAGATCACAAGAAAATCAGGTTAGTTAATGCATGAAGATTACTGTCACTAGTCTATTTTACATTATGCATAATCAAGATAAAAGGACAAACAACCCTAATGTAGAAATTGCATTCAAACGTAGATCACTGAAAGAAGCGGATGGCAAAGGTTAGTATCGATAACCAGAGTGTGGAAGTCCAACATCCTTCCATCCAACAGGGGCGTTGCTGGAAAGTCAAACAGGAAGCCTGGTGAAGCAAGCTGTTGGTCGTTTGTAACTTGTACCGGACCTCCCCAGCAGTTGAGAAGAGCCAAGTCATTTTCGTCATAGAAGATAAAGTCATTGCAGCGCCTGTTGACCAGGAGTAATTCTAGAGATCACCCTGAAATTTTTCCTATGGATTAATACTTATACTTATATTTCTCATTCTTGCTAACATGGAAAATCCACCTTGGAGGCTTGAAGACGATATCTTTTGATTATAAACCTATATAATTAGTTCCTGCAGATTGTTTGAACAAATTGATGACTTTTAAAATGTACCGAGTTACAGTTTCTTTAATGGTTGATCTCCATAAAAAGTAATTGCAAAATGTTAATTAGTACACAGCGGCACTAATTAATGTGAAACTTATGACCAAAAGTGTAATTAATACTTTTTTTCTTAAATCATTCAAATTAATGTATTAAATGCAAAAAACTTTATTAATATATTGGTCAACCAACCAGTCCATTTTGCAAAGTCTGCATCACATCCAGAACCTAAAATTTCCAGTAGCATGACAGGAGGCTTACTGGGAACAGAAAGGCCAACCATCTGCATCTACTGATGTCTTAAATAGCGGCCAACAGGGAGGATCCTTCTTTTTTAATAAGAGAAAAGAATAATTTCTTAATGTAAGTTGAATATCAACAGTGAGCGGGATCCTGTCTGCCAGACTGCCACAACTAATTTGATAAAAGTTGACGTTTTCCTTCCATGGATTTTAGCAAAAAATATATATTGGGACTATGAAACCCAGCCACAAAAACACCCAAACCTGGCTTTGGCTGATAAATGAACACTCAATATATGAATCACAGTACCATCATCTGGGTTACATAATCTCAGCTAACCCTGGAATATCACTCCAAATTGTTAAAAACAGCTCGTACCCAGCGCCTGGAGATTAATATAACCATTAGAATTGAAGAAAATGAAAGGAAAGCAAAAAGAACAGCAGAGAAAAAGAAATAGAACTAGTTTGCCTCCTTTAGTGTATAGCAACTAGCAAGTTCCAACAGATCTCGCGATGAGAAATTTCATTCAAAAACCAAAGTAGTTTATTCTCAACTCTCACATGCATTTTGTTTCATCTTTTCCTGTCAAGTCATTTTCTTTTACTAAATCAGGACATCTTCTCTGCTGTCTTACCAACAATATTCATTCAATCAAGTAAACAGTCTACAAAGAATAAGAGCAGAAAGTCCACAGAAGAAGAATGGTAGCACACATTATAATGTTCATGATATGAGAGTTTCAGATCTGATTCAAGGCATTAGCAACATATTGGTAAGTTCACAGGTGCTGGTGAGCACATGCAGACGTATACTTTCTGAAGACTAGGGAACATCCTGGGAAAAGCAATAATATGAATGCAACAGTCGCCATCAATTACATACTTATGCCTTAGAAAATTATTATAGATAACAAGAATGGATAACTTTTAAGTTTTAAGCAATAATCAACTACTAAACATACCTATCCATAGTTATATTCTTATGACTATTCTTGATTTGCTTGCAGTATGTGCTGATATCTACAGTGTTGAAGCCAGCTTGGAAAAATAAGGTTGACAAGAAGTCCTCAGAAAAGTAAAATGAACACTAGAGAGAAGAGATTAACAAACATAGCAAATCAGGCAATAAGATGCATTTTTCATGTGAAAAAAGAGAAACCATAATCTGTGCCGTACAACATACTTACAGTTCCATCACCGCGTACATAAAAGCCCTCACTTATCATCTGATTCTTGTTTCCTAGCTTCACCTTATAAGTTGAAAGCATGCAACAAAAGAAGAAAGGCGCATGCCAACTGAATTAAAACAGTTTTTTGAATTTAGGAAAAGGAGTCAAAAGACTAAGTATAGCCCAGAACAAAATCAAGGTTCCAACCAAGCAAAACAGGGGACAACAGATTGAGATGTGATCATTTCCTCTATAAAATGTACTGTAACTTGGAAAAAAGAAGGATTTATTCAACTAAAAAAGGCCACTATTGATGCAAACCAGAAGAAACATATCACTGGCACACAAGGTGGGAACAGAAGAAATGAGACTGAAGTGGAGCACATTATTGAAGCACAACTTACTTGTGCAAAATCTCCAATGGCGTAATCTCGCAAGAGAACATAACCATCTGGCTGCAGGCAAAATATCATTTAGATTGAAGAATATATCCAGACCATCTCAAAAGTAACATCTTAGATATACCTTTAGTACTCTTTTAATATTCTGCAATATCGAAGGCATTTTATGTGGTGAAACTGCAGAAAGCATGAAAACCTGCTTAACATGTTAGTTACCATATAGATGTTGTCCTTAATAAATGAAAACATGAACATTTCCCTTGAAATAACCAGTAAAAATTAGCAGGCAATTAGTTCTACAAATCATTAATGGTAACTAGATGCAGGATCAGAACCTCAGAATTGGGGATTTCCAGTACTCTTACCAAGGTAATTACATCAACTGAAAACGGATTAATCTTTTCAAGAAGATTGTCAACTGTAACATCACATAGAAATGCATTCACCCGATCTTCTTTGAACTCCGCATGTGACTGAATTTCAACAGTAAAAGTTAGTCCTGCCTAATCATATAAGCAACTCTTACTTACCATCTAAGCAACAACACACACCTCTTCCCCTTCACATGTTAAGCACTATTGTAAACTTAACAATTACAGTGATTAATAATGTTCTATGAACATTATTAAGCATACATGCAAGCTATATGCAAGTTTAGTGTACTAAGCCGGAAATGTTCAATGATGGATTGGCACAAACAGGTATTTGAACTTCTTAAATAAAGAAAATAGAAATTATGTCCCAAATGCCAAATATTCATGGTTAGAAAAGGTTGTAAACCTTAACAAGCGCGACTGCATGAGGTGAGATATCACAAGCTTGCACATAAAGTTCGGGATATGCTGCAATAAGTGGAAAGATTGTATTGCCAGCTCCACAACCAACCTGCCAGAAGAAAATGGTCAATCAAGTACATAGATTAGTAACTAAGCTTAAAATTAAGCACCATGGAAAACAAATGAGAAACCTTATTAAAATTGGACTAACAGGTAATATACATTGCTTTAGAATCGATGAAGCATAAAGTGTACCTCTAAAAGAACCTTGACATTAGCGGAATTAGCATCATCAGAAAAGTATTGCCCCCAGTCCTTCTCCAAGTAATGTCTATCTTTGAAGAACTAATACAACAAAATAGTCAAACTCAGAATCCATGTAATATAATTTATCCTTTTGAAACGAAACAATCAGAAAGAACAAAAGCTTCACTTAGTAAATTTTCCCAGAAATGTTATATCAAAACAGAAATTCAGAAAAGGGTTTTCTGAACATACCCAAAACATAAAAGTGTTAGCTTTACAGTTATTCTTTTTAAGGAAAGAAAGAAGAAGCAAAGACCTTGTTTTTATGGCGCTTATAGAAATTGTCCCAAAACTTGGTGGCGTTTTTCTGGTAGTACTCGGCCAAATTCGGGTATCTGCCAGCAGCTTGAATGACCATCGGACGAAACCATGGGTCATGGCTGATGAACAGAGAAAATTGATGGCGCCAACGACGGTACCTGAGATCAACTGCTATTGCCAGTGGTACAACTGTCATTTTCAGCGTTATCCCCGGTTCTGCACTTTGCTGATTTTGTGCTTTTTATTTTCCTTTCTATCAAATAAAAAATTATTTTGAGCTAAACATTTTAAAAATTAAGAATTTAGTCCCTGTATTTTAAAATTTTAGTCCCTATCTTTTATATTCTAAAATCAGGTATAACTATTAACACTATTTATTTTTTTTGAATTTTTGTCATGGCATTTTGAAATAATAAAAATATTCATTACTAATTAAAAAAGATGCCGTAATTAACCTAAATTTAATAGTTGGATCTGAATTTAGAGGACTAAATTCTTAATTTTTGAAAGTATAGGGACTATAAACATATTTTAACTTTTAAAAATTATTAAAATAAATTTTAAAAAATTATGTTTAAAAAACTATTTTATTCCATAAATTTTAACATGATAATTTAAAATTGAATCAAAAGTTCAGAGAATAAAAGCTAATTATAGAATCACTCTTCTCTCCTTTATTCTTTAAACCAAAACTCAATTAACTCACAGACACGGACCATCCAGCTCACTCTTACCATGGCTCACCATGGTGACTCTAACTCAGAAACTGACCAAAAAACCTGACTTTACAACCCATGCCAAGAGCTTAACCTCTAAGTTCTTAATAGAAATTCTTTAAAGTGTTAAAAATAAAATGAAAACAACTCAAAGACAAAAAAGAAAAAGAAAAAAAGGACAAAACAATCACAAGAAGGCAATAACACGCTATTAAATTACTATAAAAGATTACAACTGAGTGATTGTAAATTAGGGGAAATGTCTTTCTTTATAGTTGAGCTCTCGTAAATGCAATGGTATAGGTTGGATTACATCAGCAATCAAGATTAAAGTCTATCTACAATTGAAATTCTTAACGGGTTGACCCAATCCTTTAAGATTACAAAATCAAATCTTCTATATTACATTTTTAAGTATATATATCATTTTTTAAAATTTAGAAGGTATTTATATCACTTTTTTATATTTGTAAAGTGCATTATATATAACTAGATTATGAGACACCCACGACGTGAAGAAATTATTTTATAGACCATTCCATCACATCATCCATAATCTCTTTCAATAATGTAATGACATTTTAATAATTTATTTACCTTGAACCCCGAATCAGAACCCTAAACACCACTTGGAAAACCAACACTTTCACTTATTTTTCTCTTGATGGTCTTGATCTGATTATTACCATTAACAAGATAATATTTCAACCTAGATTTTTAAAATTTAAATCCGTAATCAAATTAGTTTAATTATTTGTTTTTATTTGATTACTTTTTTATTCAATTAAATATATTATTAAAAAGAAAAAATTAATTTAATTTATTTAATTATTAATTCAATCAATTTTCAGATCTAATCCTTTATTTAAATTGATATTCTACTCGATTCTCCACCCAATCAATTAATCCATTCTAATTCTAAAAACAATGATTTCAGTCATGTTGTTTTAGGCAAAACCTCAACAACTTCAAATCTCCATCCTTATTTATTCTTAGCATCTCTCATGTCTAGTTCCATTTTTTCTTTTTTGGAAAATTTAATGTAATTAACTATTGCACCTAATATTCTTTAATTAAATTAATTATTTATTAATGTCATTTATCTATTTTAAAGTCTTAAAAAATAGTAAAATATTTAAAGGTAATTATTGTAATGACCCAAAATCTGTGGGCACCGTAAAAGTGTGTTATCGCCTCCGCCTTAGTGAAATAAATTCAAAATAATTATTAAAAAATATTTATGAGTCTAGTAGTGTGTTTAATTAGGTTTTAATTAAGTAAATTTAGCTTAATTTAGAGTAATTAGTAAAAGGATTAAATTGAATAAAGGATGAAAGTTAAATTGTAGATTAAAAGAAAATAAAGAGGACCAAAATGGAAAATAGACCATTTAGTATAGTTGAGGCGGCAAACAAAGAAAAAATCTAAAGATTTCTCTAGATTATTATTGAATTATAAATTATAAATTATTATTAACTATTATTATTAAATAATATTATATATATATATGTATATAAAACAAATGAAGAAAAAGAATAAAAAGAAACAAAGAAGAATAAGAAACAGAGAGCATTCGAAAAACAGGGAAGAAAAGGAAAGAAAAGAAAAGGGAAAATTTAGATTTTGAAGCTTCAAACTTATTTGGTAAGCTAAATTTAGTCCTTTTCTCTAATTTTGATGTTTTAAAAGCTTTAGAACAAAGTTTTGATGAAATTAAGTTGATATTTTGAAAGTTATTAGATTTCTAAATATTGTTCATGTTGAATAAAAAGATGAATTAGGGGTTAAATTGATAGGAATTCAAGTTAGAAATGAAATAAGGATTGAATTGCAAAGTAAACTATAAGTTTTGTGTTTTAGGGACTAAATTGAGGAAAATTCGGAATTAAGAAAATATGTTGAAAATTTAATAGTTAAATTTGAGTTTAAATGAAATTTGAATAGGAATAAGGTGTGAATTGGTGTTATAAATTTGGTTATTAACATTTTACATCAAAACAGTTTTGGGAAGTAGCAATGGTCTGACTTTGAAAATTCACTAAAAATTGTATAAATTGAACTAGAGGATGAAAAAAATATGTAATTAAAACTTATTGAGTCTAGTTTCTTATAGTATAAATAGTGTAAGCAATGAATTGATGAATCAAGAGATATTTGAAATTTTGTAAGACTGGTTCGGGGTGATTTCGAGATGCCCTGTTTTAAATTTGGAAAATAATTAAAAATTGTACAAAAATTATTATGGAGTGTAATTTATATATGTGAACTCCTTAATGAATCTAGTTTCAAAATAAATAAACAAGAACCTTGTTCGAGTTCTGTACAATGAGATAATTTATTTTTAGTAGAGAGAGGTCAGAACTGTCAAATGAAATAACAGGGAGTATTTAACGAATAAACTGTACTAATGACTAGACCAAAAATTCTGGAAATTTTATGGTTAGAAGATATATGAGTCTAGTTTTAAGAAAAATTTACGGATATTAATTTGGAATTTTGTAGCTCAAGATATAAATAATTTAGTAATAATGACTCAAGTAGACAGCTTAATGGTGAAATTATATATATACATTAAAAATGGTTAAATTTGCATGTTTAGGCCCATGAATTAAATTGAATCATGTTGTATTGATGATTATAAATTATTATTTTCAGTAGCCAACAAAGAACCCAAGCATCAAGATCGAAAGGAAAGGAGAAAGTCATCGAGGACTAAAACGGAGAATTACGTGTGTATTACTATAATTTGAATTTTAATTATTATTGATTGCTGAATTTTTATTGTTATGTATGGTAAGTAAGACTTGAGGTAAGTATGTGAAATTGATATGAATATTGAGTGAAAATGAAAGTGATGCAAATTGAATCAAATTGAATTGAATAAGTGAATTATGGAATATGTAATTATTTGAAAAGTGTATTGATTGAAAAATGATTGGTGATTTGAATTGTGAATTGAAAGTGATATAGGATTGAGAAAGTGAATTGAATACCCTATTAACTAGTCGGGCTGAGTCGGATATAGTTGGCATGCCATAGGATTGGAAGTGTTCAGGGATACTTCGACCTCGAGTCGATGAGACACTGGGTGTCACTATATTTCTTCGGATAGATTCGATGAGGTACTATCCGATGAGGCACTGGGTGCCATATTGGTGTGTTTGGTTGGATCCGTGTATCCGCCAAAGTACGAGTTACGTTAATAGGGTGAAAAATTGAAATGTGAATTTGAGGCATTGAAATGAGAAGAATTACGAATTGAAATTGGAATTGTGATAATAAGAGAAAAGTATGAAATGTATATTCATAAGTGATATAAATTTAAGTTTGAGAAAATACATTGATTTATGAATTAGTACATATGACATTAATTGTTAGGTATTTTAATATTTATGTTTTTACCGTTGTTGATATGACTCGATTTATAGTAATACCATCGAGTATATCCATACTCAGCAGACGGTTGTTTCCGCACAGGTTAGTAGAAGTCAAGTGTCTCGCTCAAGATCCAAAACAATCCCGACTCCAACACAAATTTGGTGATGTATATTTTCTTTTGGATAAAAGTGGCATGTACATAGGTGTTGTTTAGTCACTTGAATATGTATATTACTTTGGGTAGTGAAGGATGATTTATAAAATTTAGATGGTTAAATGAAATAGTAAGGAAAGTACATGATATTTTGATACATGAACATTAAGTTGTTAAATGAATGAAGTTTTTAATCAATTTTGAATGATGCTATGATAGTTATTAAGTTAAAATTTTGTTAATGATATAAATAATAGTTATATGAATGTGAAATATTGGTGTTGGTTGTTTTGATTTGAATTTGCAGGAGGTTTAGGTAAAAATAAGCAGAAATGCTGCCGAAATTTTTATAAAAAAAAAATTTTGGAATACTCGAACAAGTCCCGTTCTACTTTTAATACGTGTTTGAACTTCGAGAGTTCAAGATAGGGACTTAATTATTATATTATACCATAAAAGTTATATTAATTGTAAATTATTCGCAAGTTGTCTGATATGTCCGGTAATGCCTCATAACCTCGTTCCGGTAACGGTTTGGGGTTAAGAGGTGTTACAATTATTTAATATATTATCGAGTTTTTAGATTCTAAAAGTGTGTTATAAATATTATATATATATATATATATATATATATATTACTATATTTTATAATATGCTTGTCAAATCCTCAATCTACTTGTTAAGTCTAAAAATCCAAAAATAATGTATGAAATATTTTTCTATAATTATTTTTAAAAAAATATTAGTTAATTTAAATTTTATTTTAAAACCTTTATAAAAGAAAAAAAAGAGAACTTGCGAATAATTGATAAATTATGAACAGATCGGACCCAGGGCGGCTATGCAGTCCCCAAGAGAAAGAAGAGTACATGAAGAACAGTTAAAAATGATGTAAATTTTGGACAATCTCTCAATTCCAAATTCGTTGACCTAGTCAAACATGAAGCACAACACATGGAAGTTGGGCATCAATGGCCATTCCCATTCAACATTAGCTGCCCCATGCAATGCATGCTAAACTAGTGACAACAGTTGGAGGAGTCCCACTTGAATTAATAATACTAAACTAATACCATTATACCGAGGCCATCACCATCTGTTTTCAACAACTTCACAAATAAATAAAAAGAAGGCAAGTAAAGTAAAGGCAAGGATATTTATTTTCTCCTCCACCACCGCCACATCTTCCCATCTTCATCCTTGCAATCTTGGTTTAGTTTTGATGATGGAGGGTTTCAATTTTAGATCCAAATCATCCAGGGATGGGGGGATGCAGATGGAGAGTTACTATGGAGGTAAAGGAGGAGGGCCTAGCAACATGCAGGACTTGAGGTGTTACAGTGCTAATTATGCTAATTCTGTTCAACCAAATCAGCTTGGCAAAGAGATTAAGATGAAGAAAAGCAAAAGCTCCTTTGAGTCTTCTTCCAAAACCTGGAGCTTTAATGACCCTGAGTTGCAGAGGAAGAAAAGGGTTGCTAGCTACAAGGTTTATGCTGTTGAAGGCAAGATGAAAGGTTATTTGAGGAAGAGTTTCAGGTGGATCAAGGACACTTACACCCAGGCTGTCTATGGTTGGAGGTGATCCCATCTCATCCTTGCCTACTCTCTACTTTTGTTTCTCTTGTCTCTTCTCTCTCTGTCTTTTCCTATGTGAACTTTGGGATTTGGGATGTCCAAAAATTCTTCAACATCAAAATTCCAGAATCCTATATATAGCTATAAAAAGAAAATTTATTACTTGTCTGGTACCTAAGCCAAAACCACATCTATGAAATTTGGAAATTAATGTTTCTTGGTTGAGTTTCTCAAGTTGGGGGAGACTAAAGACCCATGGCATAGTTACTGAGGCTTTAGATTGCCTTAAACAGATTATTCTGATCAAGATCAGGTCATCTAGCATAGTTACTGATAATAAGAATGGTACAGATCTATCAAAAACAATACTCCAATGAATTTAATATATAAAAATATGTATAAAATAATAAAATTCAGAGATACAAGAAGCCAACATCAAAACAAGTGTGTACTAGATGAAAACAAGGAAGATGACTTGCTTCAAATCCTCATTTTTTTTTTCTTCTTACATCAACAGCATTTGCAAGATTGTACATCTTTTCAGACTTACACAGGCAAGCCGAGATAAGGCAACTTGTAACAAAGATGAAGATATAGACTATTTTCACCGGCTACCAACTCTTGTTATGTGTGTGTCGAGTAGTGTACAGACAACACAATACAATACAATACAATACAATTGCCCCCAGCACCCAGAGGCCTTTGTATAATCAATGGGACTTGTGTAATCTAAAGAGATCAAGAAAATAATTGTGGCTCAATGTTAAAAATGTTAGGTGAGGCCCTAAAAAATCTTCAAAAAAGGCTATTGTTTTTTATTCAACTTGGCTCGGACTTGCCTGATCTTTGCGTCCACACGTGCGGTGAACCCGATCTTAGTTTTCTGTCGTGCCTTGGACCGTTCTCTAGTCCACATGTGTTGATCCTCAACATCTTTCCTGTAGTACTTGATCTCTTGGATGATATGATGATCCTCTGGCTCGAAACATCTTTGGTAAGCTATATGAGCCATGTAAGGGAGGGTACAAGCGATTGTGGCTAAGAGGGTGGTCTGCCAGTAGATGGGTGCGGGAGCAAGGGCTTCCACTAGGATTTGGTAGGCATTGCCAGATATTCTAGGAGATACCGCGCCATAAATTAAGAGAAATATATACCAAGCAGCAATGCTACCCCATATTGTGACGTGCTGGATCCATGTGAAGTGACTCATTGTGAGGGCAATCTGGCAATTGAGAGACCAAACGATGCAAGTGAACATTGTTGTACCCAAGACAGCCAAATCGGCGGTCTGGCCTTCAGCACGGAAAGCTTGGTCGTACAGGATGATAATATTGATGAAGAAAATGATTAAAGAGCACAATAGACCATTTCCCATCCACCCGAGTATTCTGTACCAGTCGAAAAACAAATTCCTAGGTCCTTGCTGATATACTGCAGGAAACTGCAAGACATGCAATATCTTTTAAGTCAAGTCTCAACTCTAACATGGATGAATTGCTAATGAAAGAAGCCTTTTACAAAACTAACCTCTAAGCAGACCTCAGAAGAAACATCTTGCTCAAAAACTCCTAGTGACATTACTGGTAGTGAGGTAAGAACAACATTGAACAACAACATGTACCAGTCATCGTAAACTGATTGTCCAGAAAAGCCTGTAAATGCCTCGAAGTAGAAGAGGGTGAGGCCAAACGCTATATTCTTGTAGAAGAAATAGCAAATCTGAATCCAAAATACCCCAACTGGTACAGCATTAGAGGAGGGCCAAGCATTTAAAAAACAAGAAAATGAAACAGACAATTCCTCGTTATTACCATCTGTGCGATCCTCTTGTAACACCAATGTCCATGGACAACAAGAAGTCTTTCCAAGAAACGAAACTGGGAAACAGAGAAGTCACTGGCCATTACAGCCTGAAAACGGGAAAGAGTTTGGTAAATTTCACTAACATGAAAAATTAACCAGTCTTAAGAAGCATCATGTCAAGATAGAACAGCAAAAGCCTACAATTTGATAATAATTGTTACAAACATCAAACATATTTGAGAGCAAAACATTTATTGGCAGTTGATGAGGATGTAAGAAGATGTTACCAACCTGCATACCTTCCACACCACTGATACCAACTCCAATATCAGCCTCTTGAATCATTCCAACATCATTTGCACCATCACCAATTGCTAAGGTGGTTTTCCCAGTTCCTTGTTTTACTAATCTTGTTACCTGGTGCCAAGGAAAAAAAAATCACCGAGAATAGACAATAAGATCTTCACTTTCAGGAATATCACCCGATTTAATCCATTAGAAACATAGAAAATTCTTACTAGTGCCTTCTGCTTTGGAGACACACGACAGCATATTACAGATGCACATTCAACCGCCAAGCCTAAGAATTTAAGTTTCATATCATCTTCCAAGGCATATGCAAGAGTCTTTCCGTCAATGATTAATGCAAAGGCAGCATGTGGATCATTTTCTTGTTTGATCATTTCTAAACCATTGGTGATCTGCTTCAATATGTCCTCCTTGACTTCCTGATGAGTAACAAAAGGGCAACAAAGTCTAACATCTAATGAAATCAATTTCCAAAAGAAAATTTCCTGTCAAGAGAAATACATACCTGTTTGTCCTCTGAACCACTTTCTGTAATACAGATTTGCTTCATGCCTTGTCTTAGCAGACTGCAAGCAAACCTGCATCACAAAGAGAAAATTTCACTAAATAGCTATCATGGAACATCTTTACACCTTTCAGGTTACCATTAGTGGATGAAAATAACGAGAGAAATGGCAGGAGACAAACCCTATATTTATAGCAGTTTCCATCTTATCCCCTGTCAAAACCCAGAGCTTCAAACCGGCTTGTGCTAGTTTATCGATACATTGGGGCACCTGAAATGATACCAGGTTGAAAATGAAATACACCAAACGACAAGTGTGTTAGAGAAACCAAACAAGGGTAATAACACATACCCCCTTCTGCAGTTTGTCCTCCACGGCAGTAGCACCAACGAGAAACAAATCCCTCTCCATCATCTCTGCAGCATTTTCAAGATTTGCATCTCTATCAGCCCCAATAGATGTTTTTGCTTTCTGAAATTCATTGTTCCAAGCAGTATACTCAGACTCCTCGAGCTTTCTATAAGCCAGTGCCAATGTACGCAATCCAGCTTCTCCATACTCATTCAAATGCCTAGTGGTATCTTCCAGATACAATTTTCCATCCTTTGCCAACCGATCGAAAATAATGCTGTGCCAAAAAGAGGAACAAGCCATCATACCATTGAAGGAACACATTCGTGTAGGCTACCATGTGAATTCCCTGATGATGAGGTCAAAGGACAACATAGAGACTAACCTGTCAGCACCTTTACACAGGAGAAGAATTTGCCCTTCTTCATCCCTTACAATAACAGTCATCCGCTTTCTTTTGCTTGTAAATTCCAACACATTCAAAATTTTGTATTCCCTACAAGATTCCCAAAGGACCATTAAGATGCTCAAATAAAAAAAGATTCTAAAAAGAACAAGCGATATGCATTGCCATCCCCACCTTTCAATTGGTTTTCCTGAAGCCGTATACTTTTCACGAACAAACACACTTGATTGAGTTCTTTGGAAAAACTCAAAACCCAATTCTCTGGCAGCAACAAGAAAGGATCCTTCATCAGGCGACTCTGCTTCATATGTATAATTGCCGGTCTCTTCATTCAGCTCAGGGATAGCAGTGTGACAAACTGCTAATATTCGGCAAAATAACATAATGCGTTCTGCAGTAGGCTCTTTCAACCAGTTCCCATTCATGAGTCGGTTGTCCTCAAAATTAAACCCTTTTATGGGAGATTTATGAGCGTTTTCTTTCTTGGAAGCGACAAGGGTCTTAAGTTCACCTTGATCCTCCTGGTCATTAGCCATCTGTTCTGCAGCAGCAAGTTCAACTTCACTAGGGGACACACCATATGGAATACCAGCAATGGAACATTTGAGAAAATCCATCTGATTGCAGGTCAAAGTGCCTGTTTTATCTGAAAGGATGGTGTCTACTTGGCCCAGTTCCTCATTTAAATTAGATGTCCGTGCTTGAGCAGGAATCCCAGTGTCCTCATCATACATTTGTATGTCTTGATTAATAAAGGTTGCTTGCAAAACCTTCACCACCTCAATCGAAACATAAAGAGAAATAGGTATTAAATATCCATAAAGCATGAGAGCAGTCACCATATGGCTAAGCCCTGATATTACAGGCTTTTGGGGACTATAGTATTCATCTGCATCCTGGGGTCGCATAAACCACCACACTGGCATGCTGTACTTAATTTCCACAGCAAAGCCAAAAGAGCTGATCAATGATATCACCAGAAGGACACTGAAAAGAACATAAATTATATAATCCATTTTCTTTTCTACTCTGCTCCTCTTGGAAGGAGACCTGGTGGAGTTCTGCATGACTTTGCTATCATGGCCAGTGAAGATCACAACCCCATACACAAACTCTGTATTTCGGAGTTTTGAATCTCTAAGGAGAATTTGGGTAGGGTCAATAGCATAAACTTTACCTTCATATTCAAGGTTACCAACAAAGGTGTAAAGGCTAGGGTTGGGATCTTCACATTTAATTATTCCTTTGAAGTTGTTGAAATTATCATCCTCATCCAAACCCAAGGTTGCCTCCAAAGCTTTCTTTGCCTTCAAGTTGGTCTCACCATCTAAATTCATGGTCTCCACATAGCAAATTCCATCCTCGTAATTTGATGATAACTGTAGCAAATCTGCAGGAAAGAACTGATCCTTCTCCACTTTCACCACATCTCCAACTCGAACGTCTTCCCACGTCTTTTTACCGAAGCCGCCTTCCTCATTATGAACATGAACTTTCCGACTATTAACCTCCCTATCTTGCATAAACCTTCGCCAATCCTCCAAACCTTCCTTCGCCATGCTTAGCCCTACGACGAAGACCAAAGGTGCAATCATGCTCACAGGAGAAAATGGCGAAAGGGGTGTAAGTGAAGCAATTGCACATCCAAGGAAGTACAAATTGGCTACTCGATGGAATTGTTCATACAGAGCTTTTGGTAAGAAAGAAAAAAAATTATATTTGGTTGTGGATATGCTATTTGATCGATAAGGTTTTTGGTTGAGCACTTGAGGTTCATTGCAATATACAGTTCTTGAGAATCCGGGCCCTCCTATAGACTGTCCCCCGCTCCCTGAACTTCGAAATAGACAAAACGAATAAAGATGGCTCTTGCGGAGCTTTGCTCTTATCCTACCCCGTGCCATCTTCTCAGAATCAAGCTTTTCTTTATTTATTTACTATCAAACAAAGACAAGCTCCAAAATCTACCACTCAGTCACCTATAACACGCAGCTTTTTTGCTTTAGTTCCTGATTTCCAAATACCAAATGATTCATATTTACAAAATGAAGCTTACAACAAATCAACATTGGTGAAAGCTACAAATTTGACCCAAAAGAAATTCCAAGGTAAGAGAGAACACCCCATGCAGCGGTTCTCAGAATCCAACATAATATATATATCCATGCATGCATGCATACGCACACACACATATATATATAATTTGATAGCAGAAAGGCAAGAAACAAAAAACACACGTACCCAACATTTCTTTTAAGCTAAGATCATTAAAATAAGGGTGTAATGGACAAAGGAGACAATGCTGAGCTGAAACTTTGAAATTTCAACAAATGCACAACACATCATTGATACTTGACCCAAAAGAAAACAACCCAAATACTCGAAATGAAAAGTTACCTGGAATCTAGAGGCTGGTTCATCTTCAATACCAAATGAAGTAGGCAATATCTCTAATGGTTAATTTGGATTAAAGAAGAACGTGTAGAGATAAAAAGAGAAACAGAGAGATAGAAAAGCCAGGGTTTAAGGCTTCCCCCTCCCTCTGTTTCTTCGAATCCAATAACAAGATTTCCCGGGGTCTCCTTCGCCCCTTCACTTCTATACGTAATATTTATAAATCTCTGTTCTTTTTTATTATTATATTTTTTTTGTGTATAATGAAAATTTTAAGGTTTCTTGGTTTTTATTTTATGAAAATCAGAAGAGAAAGCATAATGTGTTGATGGGTCAGGTTTTGCAAGAGAAGGAGAGAAAAGAGAAGGGTGGCATGGCCATGGCACTCAATCTTCATTTTTCGTTTTTATATAAAAATGGAATCAGCCAAAACAGAACCTATCTTTTCTAACGTTGTTTTTTTGTGGGGCCTATTTTTATCCTACGTGTCACATCCCTTGTAATAATAATAACAAAAGATTTTCTTCGTTCATTAATTTATGGAAAACAAAATTACTCTTATAATTAGACTTTATAATCCTACTTTGTTTACCTCTATATTTAATCTCCAAAGATTTAGGACTTTTTGACTATCAACTCCCCCCATAATTTATTATTAGTCCCTACACTTTTATAGGATTTGAAATTTAGGAGGTGCAATCTTTTACTTCGCATCTCACCATCACCAATGTTTTTAACCTTACCGGAAGTAAACGTATCACCCATTCAAATTAAACATTAGCCTTTTAAAAGTTAAAAATTCAATCTATCTTCTTCTTCTTTTTTAATTTAAAAATCTTAGTCCGAACATTACAATCATAGGTAGTTTTCGTCAAAATTTGTTAACTTAATATGTTTATTTTCTGTTTGTTGCAAGAAAACTAAGAAATTAATAAGACATGTTGCTTCCAAGCTAGATAATTACTTTTACCAATTAACAAAAAAATCAATTCAACCAGTTTGTATTGATTTGTAGATCAACTGATTTTTTTTTTATCTCTCACCAGACTGGTACTTCACCCAATTTCTAGTCCAACTAGTCCAATTGGCCACTCCAATCCAGTTTAGAGAACATTAAATTTTCAATTCTTTTTTCATTTTTTTTTTATTTTAAAGAGTTAAATTTTCATAATATTTTTAAAACATATAAATTTTAAAATTTTATGTATCTTTAAGGATAATGACCAAATTTTATTGCAAGATAAAATTTAACCATAATAATATTGTTACGTTTTTGCAACCAAATTTATGGTTAAAATTGACTTTATACAATAACATTTAATCGTTACGCAACATAAGACGTAATCAAATATGATGTAGTTGTAAATTAATATTTTACAACTATATAAATAGGTAAACTACATAAATAGTCACTCAACTATTAGCATATTTTTATTTTGGTTATCAAATTATAAAATCTTTCAATTTTATCACAATGTTTCTAATTGGTTTTGTTTTGGTCATCCTTTGTTAAATTGTTAACAAAAATTGTGGCACAACCTCTTTTTAATTGGTGTAATAACACATTTAGTCCTCGACACTTACACATTCTATCAATTTGGTTCTAATTTTAAATAATTCAACAAACTTAATCATTTGTATTTACAAATTTTATCAATTTAATCCCCAAACACATTTTTTTAAAAAATAAACATAATAAATCATTTAAATGTAATAAAAATTTATCAAGAATAACCCAAGTTCTTGTTATATTTTAAAAAAGAAATTTAATTACGTCTTTTATTCTGGAATCCCCAAAACTAAGATCTTGCTCCAATTGTCCAAATAAATAATTTTAGGGAAGTCTCTTTGTTTACTCTATTTCATTTCACTAATTGTAAATTATGAGGGTTTTATTTAAGCCACAAAAATTAGAAAGGATTCTAATTAAGCCATTAAAATAAGGGGAAAGGCTACATCTCCACCTTATGAAAAATATAAGGATATCTTCTCCTTAAAAGGTAATAATTCAAGTATTGTAAATTGGTAAATCTTTGGTTGTGGTATACCAAGGTAGTGGAGGTAGGCAAGTAGGGTCAAACTACTATAAATCGATTTTTCAAGCTTTTCTTCCATTTCATTATCATTTAGAAAAGTTTGCAAAAAAATTTAAAATACCAATTCACCTTCCTCTCGATGTTTTTGGGCCTAACAATTGGTAACATAGTTTGGTCTCCATCAAAGGTTTAACCACCAGGAAATATTCAGAGGCTGACTATATGAACAAGGGTTTTCAACAACCACATTTAGTTCCTCGTCATTGTTCAACTACGCATATAATTTAGCTACATGATTTCCACATTTGCAGTGAACTACTATCATTCTCTCTACATTTTCATCATCTAAAACCTGAAGGTAGCTAAATATGACCAGATTTAATGATGCCAAATGATAAGTGTTAAAAGTAACATACTTTAGTCTCATTCTTAATGCATCTTTAGGTGGTTGCATGATGTTAACTATGAATTATATACTCATAATCCTTTAAATTCATGTTTTGAATCTTAATAGAGCACTTGGGAGCAATAAGAGTGAAAATCAAAACATTGGAGCAATTTGGAAGCTGCACATAGGAAATAGAGTTTCACACGGCCAGACCACACGATCGTGTGAGCCACACGGGTGTGTGCCCAAGGCATGTCGATTTCGTAGACCATGTACGCTAAAAATAGGAAATTTTGATTTTCAAATTTTTTGGCACTTTAAGAAGATATAAATGATAAAAAAAGAAAAAAGGAACAAGCCGTCTTAGTTTAGCACGGAAGTTACCCAAAATAACACCATTGAAGCTAATTTCTAAGCAGTTCATCAAGATTCAAGATTCCAAGCTTATTTCCTAGGAAGTTTTCATGAGTTTCTTTTATTTTAATGGTTATACTATATTTTCGATGTTTATTCTTGCAAGTATGAACTAATTTTCTAAATACCTATGGGAGAAAAACCCTAGAATGGATTTTATTATTTGATTTCTAGTTTTATTCAAGAAAATCTTAGTTTATTTATTTTTAATTATGAATGCTTAATTGTTCTTGAGTTAATATTTCTAGAGTATTAATCCATGTTTGATGTGCATGAGTTTGAGTTGAATAAACCCTTCTTGTGATTAGATCTCGCATAATTGGATGAACTTGCATGCAATCCTAGAAATAGGATGACATAAATATACCAGATTATAGTCAAATCTAATATGGGGATCTATAGAGTGAATTAAGGCCATAATAAGTGTTTTAATTAGAAATAAATTTTAATTAATCAACCTAGAGTTAGTTATTCTTATGCTTGAAAGAAATATTAGTATAAATTAGGGATTTCTACAGATCAAAGTACTAGGATTGAATGTCTTTGCTTTGAAGGTCATATGTTAGGTGTTTATGATGTTTTAAACTTGGTTTTTACATGTCATAAGTAGAAGTGTGCATGGGCCGCGCCGGGCCGGGTTTGGGCCTGGCCCAGACAAAATTTTAGGCCCGTTTTCTAGGCCCGAGCCCAGCCCGGCCCGAAATATGAGCTTAAATATTTATCCAAGCCCGGCCCGAAATAAAATTGTTAAGCCCGAGCCCGGCCTGGCCCATATTAAATTTTTTTTAGCTTATTTCATTAAATAAAAAATTTTAAAATATAATAAATCAAATACATTTAAAAACATAAAACAAATATTAAAACAAGAAATAAATAAAAATGAGACTAAAACAATTCTTAAAACAATACATAAATTGAAAATATAATAAAAGTTGTTATATTAAAATTGAAAATAAAATATAAATATGATTAAAAATAAAAAAAATATTTTAGTATATAATTTGGGCTGTAGGTCGGCTTGCAAAAAGTTTTACCCTAGGTTCAGTCCATTTTTTAAACGGGCCTCATTTTTTGCCCAAACCCATATTTTGGGCCTATATTTTTACCCGAACCCTCTCATTTTTCGGGCAGGCCGGGTAGCCCGGCCCATGCACACCTCTAGTCATAAGTCTATGATTTGATATTAAGCTTCTATGTGTTAAAGTAATTGAGTTTTGAAGAGACTTTTAGGTCTTGGAATAGGTGTATCGGTACATGGACTTGGTTGTATTGTTAGAAGTACAACAGATTCAAAATATCTATAATATCACGAAGATGTATCGGCACATCTCCTCATTAGTACTGATACATTTATGGCAAATTTTGCTTTGAGTTGTTTTGACCCTCGAAGACCCGTACTTGATCCTAAACACCTCCAAACACCTAGAAACAATTTTAAAATGATTTCAATATGATTTTAAAGTTTTAAAATTGAAATTTGATTATGTGATATGGTTTGATAAAAAAATTTAGACTCGATTACTTAGTGAGTACAATGTATTATTGTAACTTGAGTTATTTCGACAACGAATGTGACATCTCGTATTCAAGTTTGCTGTTCGAGTTGAATGTAGAGTGCCACATTGAAAATAGAAGTATTGCATTGAAACAAACCGTTAAGTTCAACAACAATTCTTGCCATTATTCCTTTAGAATTTATGTCATAATTTGAGAACGACCCGTACAATTAACCCTATATTGGCACATACTACAATTGAATACTTAATGTATTCATGTTAACCTTGCTTTTTGGTCATATTCTAAATTGTATTTATGTCATATATAATGATTCAATACATAAATTAATAAATTTAGAGTTAAAACTAAATTATTGTGATAAATTATATAAAATATACTTAAATAGGTAGATGATAAAATAAAATTAATATGAACACTACAAACATTTCTTTTGTTCTTATCCTTTCCTCTATTTTCTTTTCACATTTATAAAGGTAAAATGCAAAAACTTATGAAGTTTCAAATTTCCGCTTTTTCATATAAATCACCCGTTCGAAAAATGAGAGGGTTTGAAAAAATAATATAGGTCCAAAAATAGGTTTAAACAAAATATAAGACTCGTTTTTTAAACGAACCAGGTCTTGGGTAAGATTTTTGACCCGGGCTCAACTCAACCCGAATTCGCCTAAATTTTTTCACTGGTGTTTATTATTGTATAAATCTTATTTTATTATTACTTTTGTTACTATTTTAGATGTATTTGCTTACCAAGTTGCAACTATCTTAATGTTATTTAAATATAAAAATATTTTTAATGTATTTTGAATTTGTTAAAAATGTTTATTTTAATGTTTATAATGTATTTAATATGTTATATTTTAAAATTTTACTTTTATAAAAATAATATAAAAAATTTAATACAGACAAATCAAACCAAACTCGAGTTTAACATTTTTATCTGAATCAAATTTAAACAAAATCTTAAACTTATTTTTCGTACCAAAGTCTAAAATTTTATATTACTTCCAACCCTTTCAAACCCAGTTAATGCGAACACTGAAATTTAGACAAGTCGTAAAGATTTGGACGGAGAACCCTCGAATCACATGAATCTCCTGCTTTTTGGGAGGTGACGGCTCACGCTCAAATGGCTTCCAGTCAATTGCCATGTATATGATTATACTTATAAACAAATATGAACTCGTTTGGCAACAGTCAATTCTATTCGACCTCAATAATAATATGTCATCTCAATTTTATTGATGAAAATTTAAATTTATTATTAGATTAAAATTTTATTTTAATATTTTTTATGCATATTTTATTATTTCTATCGATTGTGTATATTATTAGAGATTATTTGACTCGAATTACATTACTTGTTAAAGAAATAAATACACTTTACGAACCATACAACACAAGTTAAATTCGTATAGAACTATTCTTCTTCCATTTGACTTTGATTAAAATATAAATTTTCAACCATTAAATATCATTCGTTTTTCAACATTTCCACGTAAAATCTGTATGTTCTTTTTTTTTTCTTTTCTTATAGCTTGCGATCGTTCTACCGCTATTATCGATGTTTATTATAACATATATTAATAATGTTGTTAATTGAGTTGGTATCACAAATTAACTTGATACTATCTTAGGATTCATGAAAACATCATTATAAACAACTGTATTCATTAATATTATTAATCGATCTATTTATGTGTTTAATTTTTTTTACTTACAATTGAATCTATTTTTTTAATTTTTAATATGTACATATTTTATATTTTATTATTAATTAGTTTCAAACTATACGTTTTATTATTTATTGTATCTTATTTTTAAACAAAATTTATGTTCTAAATCGTAATTTCTACATACATACGTGCGATAGAGTTTCTAATTTTTTATTTATAAAGTGAGTTATATTATTATAAATATATATACATTTTATATAAATTAGCTTTTAATGCTTATCCTTTGTATATGTAATTTCACGTGTTTAACATTTAATTAGTTTTTTCAATATTATTTTTTTAATAACTTTTTAAAAAGTTGATTGAGTTTTAGTTCGATTGACATTAATATTGTTGTCGATTGCACAAGGTCGTGAATTTGAGTCTATTGAAGCATATTATCTTCCCATTTAAAGGTTGGGGAGGGGCTATGGGTAGTTTTAAGCATTGCATCAAAAAGAACAAATATGATAAGAACTTATAATAAGATTAATCTTAAAAAAAATATTTAAAAACTTTTTTTTTCTTGAGTGAATTACCAAATCTTTTATATACATCCAAAGGCGAAGCTAAAAAATTTTGTAAGGGACCGAAATTAAATTGTAATTTTTACGATAATAAAAATGCAATCTAATTATTTTAATAGTTTACATCTCTATAATTTTTAAAGTTGCACTTTACCCTTACTAATTTAAAATTTTTAAAAATTTTAAAAAACCTAAGTAAAAAGTTTTCCATTTTAAAAGTCAGGACTCTTGCCAGCTCTCCTAACTACGCTACTGTCTACGTTATTTAAAAATAAACAAAACAAAATTTTGCAAATGATGAAAGTGGATTGCAAATCAAGCTATGAATAGATGTGTAATTCTAATCCTTCATATGCATTATTTGCAAAATATATATATATTAGGTAATAAAATACTTTTAAATTAAATTAATAAAAATTATTTAGATTGTGTTTTTTTTTCTGAATATAACTTTCAAAAATAATTTTTGGAAAATAATTTTTTGGAAAAGTTGATATTCTCTATCGTAAAATATTCTTTATCGTTTAGTAAAATTTTAATTTTCAAACATGTTTTAAGTGAAACAAATGTAACATAAATTATATTTATTATAAAATGTTGTAGAAATATTTTGCTTTGATAATCAAAATATGTTTTATGATAAGATAATATTTTATATAGACTTAATTATAACAAATATTTAATAAAAAAATAATCTGAAATTAAGTATTATATATATGAAAGGTAGAGGTGAAGGTACAAAAATTTAAGAGGTCAGAATTAAATTATAAATTCTGGGGGTTAAAAAGTAATTTTATCATCATACAAATTCATAATTTTATAATTTTCTAAAGAACTTACGAAGCAATGTTACCTTTTTTCAAGGTTATCAAAATTGGATTAGATCGGTTGATCGGACTAGGAATCAGTTGAGTTATTGGTCCAGAGAATGATTTCGAACTTGTTCGACTAAGAGTCAGTGCAGATCGATTGAATTGATTAAAAAATCAATTGAACTAATTCAATAATTATTTTTTAATTAGATCAGTGAATGAGTGACTTGACTGATTCAATAACCGATTCAAGTTTAAAAACATTACCTTTGTTTGGTGGAGGCCAAGGCACCTACTTACCCCACCAATCCCCCCTCCCCCCACCCCCCGAAAGTGATAATGACACATTGAAGCTTTTAGGATAATTCATTAAGTAGAAAATAAACAAATAATCATATTTATATTCTCAAAAATATTCATATTTTATACTATAAAAATTTATTACAAAATATTGATAAATTGTAATATATATTTTATTATTTTAAATTTATAATTATCACAACTTTTATTAAATTATAATTATTTTTAATGAATGATTATCAAAACTTTTATTTTATTACAACTTTTCTTAACTAATAATTCTAAATTAAATATTACAATTATTTTTAAATATGAATTTAATAATTTAATTGAAAACGTTAATTCAAAAGTTTCAAAACTTGTGTTAATAAAAAATTCACAAATTATGATATATGAACTTAAAATAATAATATTTTAACATTTAATTTTATCATTTCAACCAAAATTTCATTTAACTTTCATATAATCTTTTAATAAATATTTTTTATATAATCATTTTCCATCTAAATGCAATTGCATTTCACTTCTAACTACGCCTAGACAATAGTGACGGAGCTAGAAAACTTTTTAGGGGCGAATTAAATTGTATATTTTACCATTTTAATAGTCTATATCTTTATAATTTTTAAAGAATTAATTCAAGTTTTTATATTTTTTGAGGGCCAAAGTATAATTTTATCATTACCATTACTAATTTAAAATTTTATAAATTATAAAGGGCTTAAATGAAAAATTTTCCATTTTAGAAGGGCGGAACCCCTACCACCCCCTTGGCTTCGCCACTACTAGACAACATAATATGTTTTCCTAAAATAAAATAAAAAATCTTTATATTTATATTTATATTTTAATATTTAGGTTTGTAGATCAAAATAAACTTTAATTATCAATTTGCACATATTAAATAAAATTTCATTTGAAATGAAAATTTATTTCAACCAAACAAAAATGAAAATTTATTTTAATATAATATTAATATAATAACTTATTTTAAAATGAAATAATTCATTTTTAAATATTATATATTTTTTTCTATTGGTTACATTATTTCTAAAAATTTACAAGTTCCCACACTGATTGCATAGAATCTATCTCAACTTTCATAGTTATTTCTTAGAGCTTGGAATCAGCACTCTACATTACTTCACTAAATGTGAGTAGATCATCATCTTTTTGTTTGACAAACTCAATGTTTAAAATATTTCCACTAAATTGGAAGAACTTAAGCCACCGAGATACCCTACCACTATAACAATGCTTCCTATGCTATTGACTATTTGCAAGTCTACTATTAGGAGTTGGTTCTAAAACTATTTCTATAGGGTTTTATGTATTTCCTTAAAGTTCCTCGAGTACTTATTTACTTCGAGGTTTAAAGTCGTTCATATAACTCTCCTTAATGAAGGTAGCACGAGTCGACACTATAATTGTTTTCTCTTTTAGGTTATGAAACATACCACCTTTTATTCTTTTAGGATATCCTACAAACATGGACAATTTTATCCGTGAATCCAACTTCATCAAATCTTTGTCCAATAAGTGGGTTGGGCATCCCCAAATCATAAAATGCTTTAGATTTGGCTTCCTATCGTGCCACAATTCGTAGGGACCTTTAGGTTTGGCCTTAGTTACTACATCCTCAGAATATAACAAGCCTTTTGTAAAGCATATCCCTAAAAGGAGATTGGCAACTCCGAATAACTTAACATTGATCAAACCATGTCTAATAAAGTTTGATTCCTTCTCTCTGCAATGCCATTCTATTGTGGAGTTCCTAACGCAAATAATTAGGATAATATCTCATTCTTTACTAGATGCCCTAAGAACTCATCCAATAAATATTCCCCACATCGATCATAATAAAGTTTTTTATAGGTAAACTAGTTGTTTCTCCACTTCCGCACGAAACTCTTTAAATTTATTAAATGTTTCACTTTTTGGGAGCATTAGATACACATACTCATATCTGGAATAATCATCTATAAAAGTTACATAATAATTGTAACCACCTCTTGCATTGACGTTCATTGGGTCATATACATCAGTGTGCACATATTCTAAAGGTTTACATTGTGGAAGATCAACTTCTTTAAGCAAACTTAAGGTGTCATCTTTAACAAATCTAGTGATTCTTTCTTGGTTAATATGACCAAGTCTCAAATGCCAAAGGTACACCTCGTTAGAGTAAGAAATTTTAAATCTTTTATTCGCTAATACAGTTCAAGTAGTGCGTACATATTTGGTTTGATAAAATAAAGATTATTAGACATCCATCCATTACAGATAATAGTAAGACTTCTACATATTGAACACTATTATTAAAAGTCACGGTCATTTAATCTTTAAATAAACATGCAACAAAAGTTAAGTTTCTTTTGAAACTTGATACATAGAAAACGTCTTTCAAAATAATCTTCCTAAAATTATTAAAATAAAGATGTACATCTGTGACTGCTTCAACTACCACACTTGTCCCATTTTCGGTCCACAACGATACTCTTATCTCTAAGATCTTTTATTTACTTAAACCTTTGTAGAGAAACACACACATGATTAGTAGCTCCAAAATCAATGGCTAGTGGTCTATTGAATCTTCCACTAAGCAAATTTCTATCATAAAGAGTTTCATACATTTTCCCTTAGTGACTAGGTAATCCTTCCAATCTTTGCAGCTAACCTTAAAGTGCCATTTCTTATTATAACAGAAACACTTAGAATTAGATAAGTCTTTAGGCTTCTTGGTTTTCTTCCTTTCCATTTTAGCTAACCCTAGGGACTTAGCCTTATTTTTCTTAGCAGACTTTCCTTTCCCTTTAGAGGAATAAGCAATCGCTAAGTGTGCTTTTGTTTTTTAGACTGAATGACCGTAAGTAATTCAACATCAACTCATAGGATTGTAATTCCTTTATAAGTTATGTAAGTGTCATATTCTTGTTCCTAATGTTATATGCTCTAAAGCTTGCAAAGTCTTTGGACAAGCTTTTGAACATCATTTCTATTTGCATGTTCTAGTCAACATTGGTCTCATTATCCGTGACCTCAGTAAAGTATCCCATAAGAGTAGTCATATTGTCTTTGAATGGAGTACTGGGTTTCTACTAGGCATTCATCAAACTAGTTATAGTCGACTATCGAGCCAATGCAGCTTGGTCTCTAAATATGTTTTCTAGTTTGTCTAGAATTGCTTTCGTAGTCTTACAGCTCTCTAGTTTTTTATAAAAGGTATTGGTCACGCTTTCTAGCATATAGCAACGAGCTATCTCATCAAACTCCTCTCAGCATTTTCTAGCCTCAACTTGAGTTGTCGGAGGGCATTTATTATCAAGAACTGTTTTGAGTTTATCATAACTTAAGACAATCATGAGGTTTTTTTTCATTTATTATAGTTAGTTTCATTCAATTTGTTCTAAGTAAGTATGTTTAGCAAGTGATTAGGTGTCATTTTTTCAAACTAAAAATAAAACATCCATTCATTAATATCTTTGTATTAAGCAAATATTAAAAAATCTTTGCAACAAATGATATGCATTAAGATAATGCATGCGTCTTACATTAAACCTTAAAAACATTTGGAAGTAGTTGCAATGATAATTCCTACACTCATTGAATTAAGTCACCGTGGGGCAATCTTAATCAACTAGTAAGAACATAGATTTCCATCCAATTAATAGATGAACCTAATCCTTTAAATATTCACACGTACTAATAATTGTTTAACGTTTGATCATCATTCTAACTTAAGTCTTCAGTAGAGCTTTTACTTAACTAGAATGATCCTGTGTGTATAACCATCAATTCAACACCTAGCACTCAATGTACCACAAATAAGTCATCGTAAGATAATCTCAGTGAATAACATGTGTGACTAGTTGTCTTGTATAAAAGGGAAAACCTCTTCACTAAATTCTACCAACCTCAGGGCCAAAAAATTATCATATGTGATCACAAGATAGTTATCTCTTTTTAAGAAAATATCCTCAATGAAGTCCACATGGCAATACCTACCATGGGGTAGGCAAATTGTTATGCCATTACAAGAGACCATTAATGGAGGTTGTAGGTCTTATTTAAGGATATTATCTCACTCAATTTTTTAAAAAGCATGCAAGGTTTTTATTTCTGGTTTTAATCATGAATGATTAAAATGTCATGACAATAACATATAACACTCTTTTCCTAAATTATATGGCATGTTTATCATACATATGCATGAACATACTTTTCAGTCAATTTAAATATCATTATGTTATCGTAAAGAAGCATAAAATTAAATGAATCTGAATAGCCAAAGTATAATACCCCTAACCCTTATCCGTCGCCGAAACAGGGTTACAGAGCATTACCAAACTTTACGGATTAAATACGGGCATTTCACAACCTTTATTATACATATCAAGAATCAATTATAAAACACCTATATTGTCCCTTAGATGGGCCCTCGAGGCCCAATATACACCTTAATAGTGAATCGAGACTAAACTAGATACTCAGAGAATTTTTCTCAAAATTTTAAAAATTTTCTTAGGAGCAGGGGACACAAGCCCGTGTGGTTGGCCGTGTGAGCATATGATGTGAGGCACACGATCGTGTCCCAGCCCATGTCCTTACTCGTGTAACTTTCTGAAATTGGTCACACGGCCAACCACACGCCTATGTGCTAGATCGTGTGTAAGGTACAAGGGTCATACGGCCAAGACACACGCCCGTATGCTAGGCCATGTATCACACACGGCTGAGACACACACTCATGTCTCTGTCTTTGTGGACGAAAATAGGTCATTTTATGGCCTCTTTTCTCACTCAATCTTGACTTCAACCTACACACCAATTTCATACATATAGACCATAATAAGATCTCCAAAACAACCAATTTATGCCCTTAATATGATTATATTTTCACATATATTTCAACAATCTAAACTAGAACATAAATTAATTTACATAGACAAACCTATATTAACATGCTTTACTAATTCATTCAATACCCATACCAACATTTATATCAAACATGACAAACCATATATATATAAGTTAACATGAAACATAACAAAAATGTAATTTTAACATTTACATAACTATTTTAATCCCTAAACATGCCATATAAAACATAGTATATTTAGCAAAATCTACTGGCAAGTTGGATAGTGTGATTCAATGTGTTGATCTAACCTCCTGACTTCTGGTAAATCTACAAAAAAACATTAAACAATACAAGTAAGCTTAATGAAGCTTAGTAAGTTCATTGGCTTTAAACATAAATCTTATCGATCATACTATAACAGTTCATTTAAATAAATCATTCATTACACATTTCCTGCCAACCACAACTTTAATTGATGAATTCACTTGTTTCATCTCAAATTCAATAATATCATTAAGTCTACGAACAATAATTCCTTATGTTACTTACCGAATTACCAACCTTTGTCAAATCGGTAAACATCTTATGGATATGAGTACATCGTATACAGAATCCCGAAGGCTGCATAGAAGCACATAAGTGCTAAATTAACGGAAATCTGTAAGGGTTAAAAACAAGCTCGTAAGAGCTGAATGGAAACGCATAAGGGTTAAACTGAAGCTCAAAAGAGCTTAAGTGAAACCTAGAAGGGTTAAACTAAAACTCATATGAGTTAACTGAAGCTTATGAGAGCTAAACAAAAAGTAAACACGAAAGTTCGCAACAAATGCTAAACCTCAGTTTACTTGGATAATTTACCGTCAACTTCTCTTTTGCACTGAACGACTGTACTCACTCCTGCGTTCCGTTCACTTCGAATATTTGATTCAATTTCATAATTTTTACAATAATTTTATTTTCAACAAATAATATGAATAAATACATATTACCATTCATCAATTTAACATATAACATTAAAAATTTAACCATACGAACTTACCTAAACTAAATTGTAAGTTTGTAGTAATTAGGGACTATTCTGCTAATTTCTCTTTTTCACGTTTGTCAACGAGCTCTTAATCTAAAATGTAAAACTATTCATTCATCAGCACATATTTCAATTCTAATTCACTTCACAATTTATACCCCTCAATTTTTGAAGTTACACAATTAGCCCAATTTTTTACAATTTTTGCACCCTTTACCAATTAGCCTATCAAATAAGCAAAAATTTCTTAATTAACACTTTATCTAAATATTATAAGATATTAAACAGCCTTTAATCAACATAATTTAATACCAAAGCCTAAGATTTAATCTTTTTCATAATTTGGTCCTATAAATCAATTTCAATTGAAATTACTTGATAAAATCATCATATAACAAAATTAAAGCTTCAATTTCATGTTAATTCATCGTAAATATCTAGCACTCATCAATGGTAACTTTCAAAACCACCCATAAAATAAAAAAACTAATGAAAAGATAATTGGACCTAGTTGTAAAAATCTTAAAAACACAAAAATTTCAAGAAAAGAGCAAGAATTGAACTCACTTGTAGCGAAGTATGAAAATCCAGCTTTTAGGGACCTTTTATGGTGTTTTTGGCTGAAGAAATGTGAAGAAAAGTCTAGAAATTCAATTTAGTCTCTTTTTTAACTATTTAATTTTATTTCATTTCCAATTTTACCCCTTGTTCACACTAATTCTTTGATTTTTCTTTGCTTATGCCGCCCAAGCCTTCCACTTTAGGCTAATTTTCCCTTTTAGTCCTCCCTTATTAAACATGTAAGCTATTTAATCACTTTAGCAAATTTTATATCTTTTTCAATTTAATCCTTTTAATTAATTAACTATCAAAACATTAAAATTTTCTAATAAAATTTAATACCAACCTATTGACATCCTTAAATATTTATAAAAATATTTACGGATGTTTTATGAAATTGAGGTCTCGATACCCTATTTTCAAACCAATTTACCTAATAAATTCTATTAAATCACAAATTACTAATTCAAAAGTCTTTCTAAAATTTCATTTAACTTAACTACTAAATAATAAAATTTTTGAACTCACTCATCAGATTTAGTGATCATGAATCACTGTTTCCGACACCACTGAAAATTGGACTGTTACATAAAGTTTCCATGATTTCGTCTTAGAAAAATAGATGATAAAAATTACAATTATTACCCCAAAGCCTACCTTGGGTCTTTTAGGTAAAAGCCAAATATCTAGATTTTTGGGTTTCCTTAAAATCCAAATGAGTAGAAAATAATTGAAAGGATATACAGTTGAATTGCTGTCACCACCACAAATCTACGTTGCTGCCACAGTTGGCGTCACCAACGTTGTCATTAGGCCGTCGCTATTGCCACTATTGGCCATCGCCAAACCACTATCGGTCGATCTTTTGCTAGTATTTTTTTCAATTGGCTAGGTTGGGTTTATGTTGACTTGATCAGTTTTGGATGCATCTCGGTTCTCCAAGATTCACTGAAAAATTTGGTTACATAAAAATTGAAGTTCATTTCTAACTCACATGAATTTTTCTAAATTAAATAAAGTAAAACTTGCATAAAGATGATAGTTAATGATCGAATTACATATCCCAAAATAATTTGTTGCCAAAATTACAACTCAAGATAATTTGTTGTCAAATTTTACCAACTCAAACATGACAATTTTTCTGGGTAGTCAATACTGCTACCAGTTGACTCTAATTCAGGTACTAATACAGATACTCCTTGAAAAATGCCTCAACATTAATCAATATAAAAATAATAAAAATATTTTTTAATATAAATATAACTTTAATATTTTCTAAGAATCATTTAACATTAACATTAACATTATTTTATTTATTTTTTATTTAATATATGTATGATTTTAATATTTTTTAATTATATATACACTAATCTTAATCTAATATCTTTTATGGTCATTTTCTACTTTTACCTCTAACACCATCACTATGTTTACATCAAAATACATATCCCAGAATTGTTTCCAATGTTACTGCTATTGTTGTTTTCAATCTCATTGGAATCAATTTCACCACCCATCCAAAGTAAGCCTTAGTTCATATTCTTTAATTAGATCATTCTAAGTTTCTAGACTTTTCAAATTTTGAAATTTCAATCTTGACGTAAATAATAGTCGTTAATCCATTAATTAGGTTTTTAGTGAGTAATACGCATATATAACAAGCTAACATAGCATTACACATATAATAATATGTTTGCGGCAGCAGTTTCCAAAAACAAAATTTAACTTAATAAATTTAACAATTATTGGTTCGTGAAAACTGAAATTTTAAAATTCAAAAAATATAAAGACAAAAAATGACCAAATTAAAGTAAATGGATTATATTTATAACTCTCGTCAAATATAGGGGTTAATAGCATAATTTAACCTTAAAAAAAGGGTAAACTACCAAAATAGTCACTTTTGTTTGCCCCAGGTTACATGTTAGTCACTTATGTTTGAAATGTTATGTTTTACTCACTTACATTATTGTTTTGTTACGAAACGGTTGCTCTGCCATTAAGATCTGTTACTTCCCAAACAACAGTCCGACGTGGCAATTAAAATGAGTTTTAAATGCCAACGTGGATGTCGAACTAAGTAAATTAATTGATTATTTCATTAAATAAATTTAATTAATTGAATTTTCTAAATTAATTAAAGAAAAATGTTAATTTGGCTTCCTGATATAATCAAAACTAATGCATCAGATTAATCCTTAAACTGGAAAAACAGAACCATTGGTCTCCTTTTTCTTTAGTTTTTGTTTCCATTTTGACCCAAAAAAACCATACATTTTCATAGTTGTCTTTGTTGAATCGAAATGGTAGAAATCAAATTGAGTGTTCCAAGTATGGAAAAACAAAGGATCGATTCAATGGAAGGTCCAAGTATGGATTATAATAAGTAATGGGTTTTTTATTCTTTACCTGGGTTTTGGGTTCAGACATTATGGTTGCTTTTGCAAAAAGGTGGTTCATCTTTTCTTTTCTTTTTTTGTATATGTGACAGACAAAAAGAACATGCTTCATTTTTGTTTATTTGTGTATTGTAAGCAACCTCAATAGCAAGCATGTATAGAGGTTGGTGCGTCTATTTCTTCTTTTTCTTCTTCTTCTCCGTCATTCTGCTCTTCTCTTCTCTAATGGTAGCAAAAAAAAAAAAAACTATTGCTTCTTTTTAAACAGGAGAAAATTAGATTTTAGGGTAAAATTTTGTATTCTATTTACATAAAAAAAATTAACTTTTCTCATCCCAATTGGATATCCACGTTGGCACAATGAAATGTTGTTTGGGAGGTAACAGATCTTAATTGTCTAGTGACAATTTCATAACAAAATAATAACTTAAATAACTAAAACGTAACGTTTCAAACATATATAACTAAAATATAAGACGAGACAAAGTGATTATTTCATATTCAAAATTAATTTCAGCTAGATTTGGCGAGGGTGTTTCAAGCTTTTGAGAGGGAATTTTCGAGAAATCAAGATTATTTGTGAATCACACACTCGGTGATTAATCTTTTCTTTGATACTGTTGTAGAATTAAGTCATCTTCAACAAGAAAATGACATTCCTTATCAGAAAAAACAAGAAATGGTATTTTCTTCCTGTGAGCATGCATTTATATAAAAACATATGCAAAATAATAATAATAATAATAATATAGGAAGTTAAAGAGGAAGTAGAAAATATAAGAAGTAATGAAAGAGGGAGAAAATAAAACGTTTGGTAGTCATGATAAGCATTTTTGGTTTCCCCATGGAGTAAGGCATGCCCTACATGCATGAATAATGACTAAATTTATTTACGTTTGACCCTGAAATTTTCGTCCTCCAAGTCTTTGACTTCTATGGTTGTTGGTCGGTAGTTTCTGTTCGATATGTTCTCCAATTTTCTTTTCACTTCAAAACAATATTATTATTTTATTTTACACAACAGAGATTCTAAATTAAGAATTTGAAGTTCTGATCAAAGACATAATAGGAAGCTATTGTCTTCGCTTTGTGAAACGAGTTAAAAACATAAAAAAAAAAACACACAAGCTTCTATTTTACAATGGAAACGATGGAGCAGGTTGTTTGACTAATTCTTTCTTCTTCTCCTCATAACCAAAAGAGGGGAAAAAATTCGCAAGGAAAAACAGGAACTTTGAAGGGTCCACAAGTTTACTGTAGTTATAACATGTCATCGGCCGTTTTCAAAAGGATTTAAAGTTAGATGATAGGAAAATGTAGGGGGAAACTTTGAAGTCTTCGTTTTCAAACAACTCGTGTTATGTATTTTCTATTCAAAGCACCAGGTTTTGATGGGGACAAAGATTTTCAAAAACGGCTCTCATTTTTTGTCATGTCTTCTGTTGTGCCTCTTACGTATTTGAAGGAATCATGCATGTTTTATTAAACTTCATTTATTTTCATTGCTATTTATATAAAGAAGGCTCTATCCCAGTCGTCTTAACAACCAACACTCACCCTCCTCGACATTTTTGTACGAATTAATTACTTTTGTTTAATTTCCTACTTTTATCAGGCGACTCCTTTCTTCGTAATTGTTATGACACTGAGTTGAGGGTTTTTGATAGATTGTTGTTGATATAGTCAAATTGTTTTGCAGAGATATGGTTTTGATGACAAGCATGATGGAGACATTCAAGAGAAGGGATTTGGAGAATTATAATGATGATGAATCTGGTCATGAGACTAGTAGCTTCAAGAGAAATAAACCCGAGAAGTTGGAGCTTAAAACCACTATAGTTCCAGCAGCGGATATTCTGATGTGTACCAAGATTTCGGATTCAGGCTGTGGAACTGGAAATGATGATAAAATATTGGTTAATGGCTCAACAGAGAAGCTTCATGCAGCAGCAACTAAGCTGCAAAAGTTTTACAAGAGTTACCGGACTCGAAGAAACCTAGCAGATTGTGCTGTAGTTGTTGAAGAGCTCTGGTTTGTTCTCTTTAAAGTACCATCTCTTGGTTTTCTTTTCTGCATATTCATTTGGGTCATGGCTCATTATTCTTTTTTTGGGGGGGTGCAGGTGGAAGGCTTTAGAATTTGCAGCCCTTAGACGGAGTTCTGTTTCCTTCTTTAATGCTAACAAATCAGAAACAGCTGTTTCCCGATGGGCACGAGCTCGGACAAGAGCCGCCAAGGTTTGTATAGTAGTTTCCTTTTCCATTTGGCCAGCGTGTGGAAATGAAATGAATGAATTTCTAAATGAAAATGTCAGTCAATCCTAGTTTCATTATTTGAACTTTGAATTTTTGGTGTACATATAGGTAGGAAAAGGGTTATCAAAGGACGTGAAAGGTCAGCAGTTGGCTTTACGTCACTGGCTTGAAGCTGTAAGTCAACCTTAGTTTGGAGTTTTAACAGGGCTTGTTTTGATTAAGTAAACCCCACTTTTAAGTACGATCAAAGTCATGATGACCTCAACACGGATTCTGCTTGTTACGGTCTCGTTTAGTTTTACAAATATTTTCCTTTGATATCATGTGATTGGGCATGCAGATTGATCCACGCCATCGTTACGGTCACAATCTACACTTTTACTACAATGTTTGGTTTGAGAGCGGGAGTTGTCAGCCCTTCTTCTACTGGTAAATAGGGAAATTTCATCTCCAGTAATACAGCTTTTCTTTTGTCATTTTTGAAGAATTAGTTACATTTCCATCGTAATGAAGGTTGGATGTTGGAGATGGCAAAGCAGTCACTCTAGATACATGCTCGAGGGCAGACCTACAGCGTCAATGCATCAAATATCTTGGACCGGTAATTTATAAGGGCAATTCAATAGAGTAGTATCATACTTGCTTTGCTCCTTTTTTATTGCAGTTGTGAAGAATGTTTTTTTATTGTTTGGTTTTGCAGAAAGAAAGGGAAGCGTACGAAGTTATTCTGGAGAAGGGAAAGCTGATTTATAAACAAAACAAAGCGCCAGTGAGCACCAGAGAAGGAAGCAAATGGATATTTGTTCTTAGTACATCCAGAATCCTATACGTTGCTGAGAAAGTGAAAGGTCTGTTTCAGCACTCGAGTTTCCTAGCAGGGGGAGCCACCATTGCATCTGGCAGATTGGTTGTTCGTCATGGTAAACTTCACGTATGTGTTGCACCCTTGAATCCGCATGCAAGAAAATGTTATTTATACTGTATATAGTATGAGTAAGAATTATGTTTTGATCATTTTCAACATACGTTGAAAGTTCGTTGTCATTTTCTATGTGATTTTTCAGGCAATCTGGGCCTACAGTGGTCATTATCGCCCGACAGAAGAAAATTTCATGGAATTGTGCAGTTTCCTAGAGGAACATCATGTCGACTTGACCAACGTTAAGGTAACTCAACTGACCCTCCATGCACCATGCTCCATTACTTGAAGATATTAAAGATTCATATTATTAAATTTATAATTAATTCATGGATCTGCAGAAAAATCCCATAGATGAAGATATCCCCTGGAAAGATAAAATTCAAAAGGAGCTGAAAGTTGCAGCAGAGATATCTGAAAACAATGCAATTCATGGGAAAGAGAAATCCATTGATTCGGGGAAGGTGAAGGAAGCAGTGAGATACAAATGGAGTACAGGAGTGGGACCTCGCATTGGTTGTGTCAGAGACTACCCAGCACAGCTACAATTCAAGGCACTTGAACATGTTAATTTATCACCCAGGCTTGTTGTCAAGCCTTGTGGCCCCATCCCTTCTCCAAGACCAAGTCCAAACCTTCTCTTGTCTCCTAGGCTTGCTTACCTTGGACTCGTTAGCCCAAGGGTCCGGCTTTCCGCTACTAATTAATACTATTAGTATTACTTAATTTTATATAGGATTAAGAATAGGCCTTTGTACATCATGCACGGCACATTGCCCTCCTCCCTACGAGTTTCTTTTCTCTCTTTCAAGTTTTATTTTTTCTGTTTTTTTCTGTTTTTTGTAGTGGCTGCCCGGCCACCGGAGCGATCCCGCTGCAACTCTAGCTTCTTCTTTTTTTTCATTGTTTTCGGCATAATAACTCAAGTTCATACCTTTCTCTTCTTTTGCCGGTCTCAAGCCGGCCGTGAAAGGCAGTGTCTTGGTGCTCTATGGGTTCTCCCATTTTTCGCCATTTGTCTTTCAAACTATTTGTAAGGCCACTGTTTTTACAAACTTTATTTTTTTTATCTTTCCTTTGTTTGATGAAGTCCTCTGCTCTCTTGGTGATTGCCACGCTGGTGCCTCTCCGGAGTTCCGTCGAATATGAGCTCCGATGGATTTTGGTGTCATCACGCCAGTTTCTTCTACTCTTTAACATTCTAATGCAAATAAATTAATTTGCTACCAATGCAATGCACTAGAACCCCTACTGTTATGGTGTTGATGCCCTCTCGAAGGCAAGGATCTCAAGCCGTCGGTGTCCCCGACGGAGGTCCATCTGGACCCACCTTTGGCTCCTCCTCGACGGTGGTTCTACTGGTCGCAAGAACGATAGCCCCGCTGGTGTTGATAAATCCGATCACCGTCCTCCCTCCCTCGATGCAAGAAGTGACAGATAGGAATGCTTGTGGCTATGGTTGATCGGGTGGCTCTTTACCCACGTTCTAAGTGTTGTCACCTCTTGTGCTTTTGGGCTCATATGATTGTACTCTTCTTATGTTAATGAAATGTTTCCTTTCCTCAAAAAAGTTAAACAAAACATTGGACCCAAACTATAGGCTTTTCTTCCCTTTTAAGTTTTTCTTCTTTTCAAAAATGTATCTAAATTATGATTTCGTTATCATTGTAAGAGCCCAAATTTGTCCGGGCCTTAATACCAAAACCAAAATACAAAAATGAATAAATAAATGTTTGTTTGTTTATTTAAACAGTCCAGGTTACAAAGCCCAAATCATGAGCCCAAAACCAAAACAATTCAGCTAAACTCATTTACATCCTACCCAGATACACTAAACTAGCCCAAATACACAGACCCAATACCCAACCCGACCAAACAGGTCTAAACCACCTCTACCCATTGCAAACCCAAATTCCTAAAGGCCCAATGCCCAAATCAATAGACCTAGGCAGAAACCCTAGGGTTTCGCTTTCTTCTTCTCGCCATAGCGAAGATTCCGAATCCATCAGGCGCGTCGGTTCAACTCCTCAGATCGAGGCCATCAATGCACACTGACGCGCCATCAATGCGTTCGTCCCTCTCGCGACCATCCAACACCGCGATCTCAGGCCTCCCCTCTGGCCTTGGTACCACCATTAACGCCGAGATCGTCGAGGTACCTGCAAAATGGAAAAGGAAACTCAGCAGATAATGGTCAAAGATACAGTAGACAAGAAATAGAAAGAAATCAGAGATTTCTTTCCTTATGTAAGAAATCAGTGGCTATAAAAAACCCTTTGTAACCCTTGTAAAAAACACACATACAGAAATAAAAAACGAATACAAACAGTTTCAAAGGTGATAACCGAGTGACTTATTCTCTATTTTTTTAGTTCATATATATGAACTGTTTAGCAAAATACTAAGGGAATTTGAAAAGGAGAAGAACTACCTGTTTTGGATCTGAAGAGATGAGGGTTTTTAAACCCTCCAATCTCTGTACACGGTGGCCCTTAGGGCGGCGTGTGGGCTCGTGGGTGTGTGGACCGGCGCGTGGTGTACGAAGGCCAAAGCCCGGAGCTCCCTTCCTCTCTCTCTTTTAGAAAAAAATTTTTAGTTTTTTTTAAATCGGGGTTCAAATGAATCTTAAGCTGAGAAGGTAGCTTATATAGCTTGAACGAAACGACGTCGTTTTGCGACCCCAGGATCCGCGCGTTGACCCGATTACCCGGGGAGGATCCGCGTATTTTTTAGAATAGGGTTAATTCCTAATCGGTCCTTCTACCCCTTTTTGCGTTTACAATTAGACTTTACTTTATTTATGATTTGGCCCATTATTTTATTTTAGTTTTAATTTAGTCCCGATGGCTATTAAATTATATTCTGGAAAACGTACCGTTTTGGGGATAGGGCATTTTGCCCAGTGAGCCCCTTTGATTTTGCGCCCGTTTTAAATAAGGCCTTAATTCAATTTTTAGTTCTTTTAAATCCACCCTGTAACTTTGCTGAACTTTAAATCTAACCCTATATATTTATTATTATTATTATTATATATATATATATATTTTATATTGTTATTTGTTTTATTTAACCTTATTTTTATATTATATATTATATAATTATTTTATTATATATTATTTACATTATTATTATTTATTATATATTACTTTATTATTTATATATTATTATTATATTTTTACTTGTATTATATATTTATTAATTATATATATATATTATATTATTTTTACTCTTATATTATATATTATAATTATTTTATTATATATTATTATGTCATTTTTATATTATTATACATTTTATCTATATATTATTATCATTAAAGGTTTTTAACTTGTATTATATACTTATTATTATTTATATGTTAATAACTGCTTTATTTATCTTCTATTATTACACATTTTGAAGATATTATAATATTATAATTTGTATAATACGTAGATTTCATCATTAATTACTTATTTTAAACTTATATTTATATATATTATATAATTATTTCATTATAAATATAAATTCTTTTACATATTTTAAATTTTATACATCATTTTTCTAAACCAATATATTTTATATTTTTATAATTATTATTCTTATAAATATTTTTTATTATATATTATATTATTAAATATCACATTTTTTTATTATTTGTTTATATTATACATATATTTTTAAACTTTTGTTTTTTTATTATTATGCAATATTTATTTTTACTTTAGTATTAATGTATTATTGTTATGTTATGTATTTTATATGTTATATAATATCTTAGACTTTTATATTTTATTTTCAAATGCATATTTTTATATATTGTATATCATGCATGATTCATATGATTAAATACATGTTGAATCATGTGTTTAGGATTTTACCTATTTCTTCTTAAATATATACTCCGTTTTAAGTATATTTTCTTATTTAAAATTGTCATGTTTTATTTCTTATATATGTTGGTTAGTGTATGATATTTATGCTGTTATGCTCTTACTTTCCTATCATTATAACATGTTATCTCGTATGTTATGTTAAAATGCTCCTTCATGCATCGGTTTTAAAAACGAGACTTTAAACTTTTCAAAAATAAAAAGGCAATGCTCGGTTTTTGGAAGCTTCGAGAAAAGTAGTGCCCTAACTTATTGGGTTGCGACTTTTCTCGTTGAGTTCGAATAATTAAGTACCCTTCTAAGTTTTTTAAAGGTTTTCTAAAGTAAGCCACTATCTTGGAACTTCAAAACAATATGTCCTAACTTATTGGATATAGCGTTTTGTTGTTTCGAGACAAGAATTTAAAAAAGGTTAACTTTATGTCAATACTTTGATACGAGTGAATCCCAATTTTCAAAGTTAAAATATTTTAAAGAGGACTACAACTTAAAATTTTTGAACTTCCGACATTAAAGACACTTGATAATCACTTAAGTACCAATTTTTGGGCGTTACGAGGGTGCTAACCCTTCCTCGTGCGTAACCGGCTCCCAAACCCGTTTTCTGATTTCGTAGACCAAAACTAATGATTTTAAAACAAAATTTTTTAAAGGTGATCCAATCACACCTAAAAAGATTGGTGGCGACTCCCGTTTTCGTTTTTTAAAATCGATTCCCATTTTCCGAAACACGATTTGAAAAGGGTCTCGACAATCATATTTATCCCATTATTTTTCTTCCACAATAAAAAAATATATTTTTTCTCTCTCCCCTTCCTTCCCCTATCTTCCACAAGCATTTATCAAAGCAATAAGACTATCACAAGAACCCAACATACCTTAGCTAGAGTAGAACCTTAGTTCTTTGCAAAGACAAATAAAGCCTCAAAAACAACATTATGATGATTTCTATCTTAGTGACATTTTTCAGGTGCCAATTTCAATCAATTGGGTTGGCAAATTTCAACTAGTTGTAAGATTGTTTTCTGTTTTTCTACTATATTTTAGGTGAAACTAGCTATAATGTTCTTTTTTTTATATAAAGTTTCTCTCTGTCCTCGAAACTATAATAGAGTGATCTTTAGTTGTGTCATAAACGGTGATTTTAAAATGTCTTTTTTGTAAATTGAGTCCGTAATTTTAATATTTAATATTTATGAGGTTAAAATTTTGTTGAATTGATAGTTATTTAAGATAAGGTGACTAAATTGTAAAATTCTCGTCACTATAAATTTTTAAATTACAAAGGGATCAAAATGGAATTAAACCATTTTGTTTATTCAACAGTGGAAATGAATGTTGCCATCAACTTTTCTTAATTAATATTAAAACTAATTAATTAAGTTAATTGTGATTAATTAAAAATTAAACAAAGTATATAAAGAAAATGTTGATTGTCATATTTTCTTTTCTCTTTTCTCCACCAAATGAAAACAAAAGAAAACCTACAAGCCATTGTTTATATATATATATATATATATAATAACCAATTTTATTTAATTCTTCTAGTATATTAATAAAATATTAAAGTAAAATATTAAAATATAAAATTTATTATTAAATTATCTGCAAATTATTTAAATTAAAATTAAATCTCAAAAGTTAATAAAAATAAATAAATTTTAGTGGCAAAATTTAGCCAAATGAAAGTAAAGCAACAACATTCAATATAGAATTAAAGTATAATGCTTAATATGAAGAGTCTGCTATCCTAGCACGCTTGTGTCTATCGCCACTGGCAAGAATTTAAGTTTTCTTGTTTCTTCTATCTTTTTTCTTTTGGTTATCTGCGTTGTGTCCTTGAAAAATAATGGAGAATGAAAATTAGCCCAATTAACGATCGATGAAGAGGAAGAGGTTGCTAGTACAGAAAGAAGGGGGAATTTTTTCAATTAGTGGGGTATTTTCTAACAGCAAGCATAATTCACTTTACAGCCATGAAAAGCATTATGGCAAATTTGTGGCATCCTGTTAGGGGCGTTCGAATCCAAGATCTAAGGAAAAAAATGTTTCTGTTTCAATTTTTTCATTCTATGGATATGGAAAGGGTTTTGAAAGGCTCCCCATGGACCTTTAATAATCATTTGTTGATACTTTATAAACTGCATTGGGGGGAGGATCCGTTGCAGGTGCCTTTAGTGTTAACCCCTTGCTAGGTTCAGGTACATGATGTGCTTATTGGTTTGTTTTCTAAATACTTAGTAATGCAATTAGCAAAATTTCTTGAGGTATTTTATGGAATATGATGTGTCAAATTTGAGGAAAGAAACTAAGAATTTTATGCGAATCAGGGTCCAAATTGATATCAGACGTCCCTTGAAAATGAAGAAACAAATCGTGTTTCGTGGGAGGCATTCATATGTTAGTTTTAAATATGAACGGTTGCCACTTTTCTGTTTCTATTGTGGAAAGCTGGGCCATAATGATTCTTTTTGTGAAGCAAAAATGATGCTTGGAGTGGAAATCATTAAAATAGGGTGGGATTTGTCAATAAGAACACAATGCCGAAGAGCTTTGGCTATGAACAATGTCTGGTTACGAGAGGAAGGTGAAGGGGTTACGGGTGGAATTCATGAGATAAACATAGGATCGGCAAATGGACAACGGAGGGTGGAGCACAGGAAAAGTTATGGGAAGTCTGTTGATCTAGTTTTTGGTTTTAATTTGAAAGGCGGTTTATCACGTGTTGGTACAAAGCAAGATAGTTCACTGATTGATCATGCCCTAAATGTGATGGATCACGATTTGGACGATGTGACCCTAGTAGGAAAGGAAGGTAAGAAAAGATCTAGAGGAGAGCTTGATGATTTACTAAGAAATAAAGAGATGAATAATACCCTGGCAAGAAACAGGAGATTGTAGACCTTAATCACTTATCATCGACGGCTGCCAAGTGGCATGCGGACTAAGTACAATAAAAATTTTAAGCTGGAATGTCTGTGGATTGGGGAGTCCACGGACAGTTAGAAGATTCGGCATTGACTGAAGACTTGTGATCCTCATATAGTCTTCTTTATGGAGATGAAACTTTGTGGAATTCAGATGGAAAGAGTTCGACGGAGATGTGGTTTTGTGAATGGTATTGAGGTGGACCTGGAGGGTACTAGAGGAGGGTTATGTTTGGCTTGACGGAATGATGTTAATATTTTACTACAGAATTTATCTAAAAGGCATATTGATGTGGTAATGAATGATAATGAAAGAGAGGTTAATTGGCGATTTACAGGTTTTTATGGAACTTCGTATGCACAAGATAAAGAAGATTTATGGGCTATCTTAAAAAATCTATATAATGGAGAGAATGTCCCTTGATTGGTATATGGAGATTTTAATGGAATTATGTATGGTTTTGAAAACAATGGAGGCTTGCCTCGGGATTAAAGAATGATGAAAATGTTTCAAAAAGCTTTGGAGTTTTGTCAACTGAATGATTTGGGATACTTGGGCAAATGGTTCACATGGGAGAGAGGTAATCTCCCAGAAACAAATATACAAGAACGTCTGGATAGGAGGTTGCCAATGAGGAATGGATTTCTTTGTTTTCTGAGGTAAAAGTTCAGCATCTGGTGCATTCTTTTTCTGATTATTGTCCTCTTTTAATTGATACAAAAAAGGAAGGATGACAGCGAAATAGAAATTTTCAGAATTAAAGCCCGGTGGTTTTTGGAGGATTCCTTTGTTGATGAAGCTGAACATTTATGAGTAACGGCATTAGGTGATTTTCTGCAGAAGATGGAATTTTTAAAGAATGGTCTAGAAAATTAGACGGGAAAAATACAAAGAAAAAAATAGAGAAAGGAATCTTTAACGGTAAAGTTATCAGAGTTGCTTGAAGTTGAAAGGAATGATACTAACATGGTAGAGATGATCGATATGAAGATTCAGCTAAATTTGGAAATCGAGAAGGATGAAAGATACTGGGAGCAAAAGGCCCGATTGAACTGGTTAAAATTAGGCGAAAAAAATACAACTTTTTTCCATAATCAGGCAATCCAGAGGCGGAGGAAAAACATGATTAGTAAGTTACAAAATAAAGATGGAAGGGAAACGAGAGATCTTCAGGAAATGGAAGAAATAGCAAGGTCCTACTTTCAGAAATTATTTACATCAGGGAATCAGGAAAATTTTGATTATTTACTCTCGGGCATTGATTGATGTTTATGATGAGGAAAATAAAAAGCTTATTGCGCAATATAAAGGAGAAGAGATTCGCAAGGCTTTGTTCGAAATGAGACCTACAAAGGTGTTGGGTGAGGATGGATTTCCAGCTATCTTTTTATCAGAAGTGCTGGCATTTTATTGGAGAGAAAGTAGTTTCATTGTGTCTACAATTCTTGAATGGAGATATAGAGGTTAGTTCAATTAACACAACTCATATTGTGCTTATTCAAAAAATTAACAACCCATATAATATGTCATAGTTTAGGCTTATTAGTTTATGTAATGTTATTTATAAAATAATGGCGAAAACTATAGCGAACAGATTGCGATGAGTGATTGATAAATGCATTGATAGTGCTCAAAGTGCCTTTGTGTGAGGAAGATTAATATCGAATAATGTATTGCTTGCTTACGAAATATTGCATACTCTAAAACAGAAAAGAGTGGGGAAAAAAGGCTATATAGTGGTAAAACTGAACATGAGTAAGGCTTACGATAGGGTGGAATAGAACTTTGTTAGGAAGATAATGATTCGAATGAGATTCGCTCAAAGATGGGTTAATACTATTATGAAATGCATGTCTATTGTTTCATATAATATTGTGGTCAATGGAAATGTTGGAGTAACATTTCGTCCAACCAGAGGACTTCGACAAGAGGATTATTTTCCTAATATGTGGAGAGGGTCTTTCTAGTCTTATAAGAATAGCTACAAAAGAAGGAATTTTAAAGGGTGTTAAGGTAAGTAGAAGAGGTCCACAGGTGTCACATTTATTATTTGCAGATGACTGCATTCTATTTAGGGAGGCAACAAGTAGAGGGGCTACTGTTCTCAAGAAGATCTTAAGCGAATATAAAATATGTTCGGACAGTGTGTAAATTTTGATAAATCAACTATTTTTTCAGTAAAAACATGATGGAGGAAGAAAGAAGACAGGTTGTCAATTTGTTGAGAATTCGAAGTCCAAATAAAACAGAACGATACCTAGGTTTGCCAAACATGGTGGGATGGAAAAAAAGGAATCTTTTCAGGCTTTGGATAGGCTAAAGCAGCGTATTGACAATTAGAGTACTAGATTTTTATCGCAGGGTGGAAAAGAAGTTTTCATTAAAGCTATCTTACAAGCCATTCCTACATATTCAATGGCTAACTTCTTACTCCCAAAATCTTTATACGATGAAATAGATACAATTGTTACGAAATTTTAGTGGCAAAAGGGACATGGAAAGGGAGGAATTCATAGGTGCTCTTGGAAAAATCTTTGTAGTTTAAAAGAAAATAGATTTTTGGGTTTTCGTAATCTTAGCCAGTTTAATATCGCGTTGTTAGCCAAGCAGGGTTAGTATCTTTTTAATTATCCAAACTCACTTTTAGCTAGGATTCATAAAGCAAAGTATTATCCGCGGTCTGATTTTCTAAATGCAAAGTTGGGGAGTTTACCTTCTCTTATCTGGAAGAGTATTTGGGCTGCAAAGGGACTTCTTCTTCAAGGGCTAACTTGGAGAGTTGGGAGAGGAAATGCCATCTCCATTTGGACGGATCAGTGGATTCCAGGGGTAGAACCTGTTATTTGGCAGAACAGAGATGACAATGGAGAGCTAAAATTAGTATCAGATTTAATTGATGGTACAAGTAAGATGTGGAAAACAGAGGTTATTACTAATACCTTTCAAACGAACATTGCTCAAAGAATTTTGCAGATTCTACTTGCAGTAACAGACTGTGAAAACATACTCGTTTGGAAAGGTAAACCTTCCAGCGAATTCTCAGTATGGAGCGCCTATAAACTATTACAAGATGCTAATTCGGATCCTAATAGCTATTTATTACAGACCGATACTAAAGAATTCTATAGAAAACTATGGAATTTACAACTTCCATTAAAAATTCTACTTCTATTTTGGCGGATATCCTGGAACTATATCCCTACACTAGTCAATCTCAGATTCAAGCGAAGAACCACAAATGTGAGATGTCCTTGATGTTGCTCTGGGGAAGAGGACAGCTTCCATGTCTTTCAGCAATGCCCTATAAGCATTGAAGTATGGCAGAATTTTAATATGGCTTGGGTTACAGCACATCTAGATCAAAATATCAGGACATGGCTTACTTGGGTTTTTGAAAAAGGCGCTAAGGAATAGTGTCGGATGTTTTGTTGTGCTCTGTGGATTATATGAAGCTCGCGGAACCAAATGGTGAATGAAAGAAAACTCGCATCAGGAAGGGATTTAGTACAGAAAATATAGAGTTATTTAACAGAACTAGGAGTGGGCGAGAAAAAGCGTACCTTGGGACTGCTAGAACACAGAGGCAAAGGGAAGAGACAACGAGGGACATAATACAGTTCGATGCAGCTTCGATGCAGCTTTTGATGTAAACAATTCCAGATTGGCATCGGGGATTGTAGTGATAATGAAAAATATCAATCAAAATCAAGTATGATGTCAAATTTCAATTTTCACTTAAAAATAGTAAATTCATATATTAACCCATAATTATTTAATTAATTTTTTTGTTCAGAATAATTATTTAATTAAATTATTTATTCCTTGTTGATGACAATTTGTACTCTCTTTTTTTTTTAACAATTTCATTATAGGTTCAAATTAGAGGTGTGCATGGGCCGGGCCGGACCGGGTTCGGGCCAGGCCCAGACAAAATTTTAGGCCCTTTTTCTAAGCCCAGGCCCGGCCCGACCCGAAATATGGGCCTAAAAATTTGTCCAAGCTCGGCCCGAAATAAAATTGTTAAGCCCGAGCCCGGCCTGACCCGGCCCATATTAATTTTTTTTTAGCTTATTTCATTAAATAAAAAATTTTAAAACATAATAAATCAAATACATTTAAAAACATAAAAACAAGGGTAAACTATAAAAATAGTCACTTTTGTTTGTTTCAGGTTACATTTTAGTCACTTATGTTTAAAATATTACTTTTTAGTTACTTATGTTATTATTTTGTTACGAAGTGATCACTCTTCTGTTAAGTTTCGGTATCTCCCTAACGGTAATCCTACGTGGCTGACCAACTAGATTTTAAATGTCAACTTGGATTTCCTAATGGGATGATAATAGATTTTTTATTAAACAAATTTAATTAATTAAAAATTTTAAACTCTAAATCTTAGTTAAAAAATCGTTCATCTCCCACTTTTTTTAGTTTTCTTTTTCAATTGACTAAAAAAACTATTATCATCAAAAATTTTTATTCACCTACAAAAACAAAAGAGGATTCAATAGAGGGTCCAGGTATGTCTTCTTTACCGGCAAATTTATGTTCTAAAACTTAAAATGAAGTGGTTGTCGACAAGTAAGAAGATGGTAATCGTTTTTGTTTCTAATCATTGTATTTTTCAAATCTTCACGTTCTTGAATAATTAGTTTCTCAATCCAATTTTTTCTGATCTGAGTCGGCTTGTTTGTTCACAATCCCTTTGTGGGTATCCCTTTTTTCTGATATGAAATTCTTTTAGTTGTTAATATTCATATCAAGAATTTTAATTTAAGGTTTTCATTAAACAATAAAAAATCCAATCTTTTGTTTTTCAGTATTGAATAAAAGAGATAGAGGAATGCAAAGAAGACATACCTAAACCCTCCATTGAATCCATCTTTATGAAGTAGTCAATTTGATTTCAACTATGTTGATCTTAATAATAGTTTTTCCAATCAAATGAAAAAGACAAAACCATTGAAAAAAAGAAGAGACTGAAGAAAAATTAAAAAGAGGAGATGAACAGATTTTTTAGTTAAGGTTTAGGTTTAAAAACTTTAATTAATTAAATTTTTTAATTAAAAATCTATTTTCATCTCATTTAGAAAATCCAAGTTGGCATCTAAAATCTAGTTGGATTGCCACGTAAGATTACCGTTAGAGAGATAACGGAACTTAACGGTAGAGGGATCACTTCGTAACAAAATAGTAACATGAGTGACTAAAACGTAACGTTTCAAACATAAGTGACTAAAATGTAACCTGAGGCAAACAAAAGTGACTATTTTATAGATTACCCTAAAAAATATTAAAACAATAAATAAATAAAAATGAGACTAAAACAATTCTTAAAACAATACACAAATTGAAAATATAATAAAACGTTGTTATATTAAAATTGAAAATAAAATATAAATATGATTAAAAATAAAAATATATATTTTTAGTATATAATTGGTAGGGCGGGTTCGACCAAAAAGTTTTACCCAAGGCCAGACCCATTTTTTAAATGAGCCTCGTTTTTTGCCCAAAACCATATTTCGGGCCTATATTTTCAACCGAACCCTCCCATTTTTCGGGCGGGCCTTCGGGCCGGGCCGGGTAGCCCAGCCCATGCACTCCTCTAGTTCAAAAATATTTATTCTTTTTTATATAATATCTAAAACTATTCACAGCCCTTCCCACCTTTAAATTAGAAGATAATGCATTTTAGCGACTTTTTACTTTTACAATATTTTATGCATATTTCATCATCTCATAACATAACTTTTACCATAAATTCTTTATTTACATATTAAATTGTTTCACACTTAAACTTTTGTACATTTTTTCAATTTAGTCCCTATTGCCATATAATTTATTTTTCACCATATAAGCATTTTAATAAAATAATTCATTATAATATCTTATTTCAAATGAAAAATTTTCATGCATATCACTTCTCTTATTTCAATTATAAATTTCATAAAGTTTACAATTTAATCCTTAACATCACGAAGATTCATTATTTATTATAATTTTACATTAACATTATTTTGTAATCAATTCATTACTTATCATAATATCAAATATGTTTTTATTTCATTGAAAATAATTTTTATAAAATATTTTTATACAGATTTATCTAAATATTTTAAAAATTACTTTTTAAAATTATTTTAGTGAAACAAATAGAGGTAGAGGCTAATTTATGTATTTTGAAGTTGGCGGATTATTAATGGCATGGAAGCTGCGTAAGTTAAGAAGGAGCGGTCTTTCAGATCAAATCCAAAAGCTAAAAGTCAATGTATCCGTTAAGATTTATTAAAGTCAATTTATTATGTAGTCCTTTATTTTTGAATTTCAAAATTTCAAAATTTAATCTTTCCCAATAAAATGCTCGCTTATGCCTGTGCCTATGCCCCAAATCATCCCATCTGCTAAACATAATCACCAGCATTTGCAATTTTCCTGCAAATTCTAGCTTTTTCCAAACAATGGGTGCCTCAGGAAAATGGTTTAAATCGCTCATAACTTTCAAACCACTTCAAGATCCTACTAATCAAGTAACTTCACACTAGGTTTACCTCTTTTTTCTTTCTTCTTTTTATTTATGCTTTCATGGTTTCATTTTTCTGTTAATTGGGTTTGTAGGAGAAGGTGGGAGATAAGACGAAGAAGAAGTGGAGGCTATGGAGGAGCTCATCCGAAGGGTTGGGATCCACCGCATCAAAGGTTCCCAGGATGCGCCACGTGGCTGCTTCAGAGGCCTCTGATTCATCTTTGTTGGTGGATGATGTGCTCGCTTCAGCTATGGCTACTGTTGCTCGTGCTCCACCCAAAGATTTCAGAGCTGTCAAGCGGGAATGGGCCGCTATTCGAATCCAGACCGCATTTCGAGCCTTGCTGGTATAGCTTCTTACTTTGCTTGCACTATAAACAATGAATTGTCATTTGGAAGACTAAAAGCTCCATATTATGTTGTTTTTGTTCCAAGTTATGGGGTCAATTGCAATGAATTGCCATTTAGTAATTTACAAGCCCATGGAGAGATATATGGTAAGAGAAAATGGTAATTAAGTATAAACCTTTGTAGGAATTGAAGTACCATTTTCTTCTCTTTTCTTTTTCGTTTCTCTGATCCGAGTGGTTTTGCATTTTCTTTAATGGAGGTCTGTCCTGTGGGATATGAATGAAACTTGATTTGATTTTGATACTGCTAAATTTCTTTCTGCAAAAGCACGCGTTATTGTAAATTGAGTTGTGAACAGTCTTTTATGAAGAATTGAATTAACCTTTCAGTAATTGGCCATGGATAACAAGTACAAATTGGTAAAAAATTGTTCATCTTCTTTTAAGTGCCTTCCCTTTTCACAAGGTAATGAATGCTGGCAGGCAAGACGAGCTTTAAGGGCCTTGAAAGCAGTAGTGAGGATTCAAGCTATATTCCGGGGTCGTCAAGTCCGAAAGCAAGCTGCTGTGACATTAAGGTGTATGCAAGCTCTTGTCAGAGTCCAAGCTCGAGTAAGAGCACAATGTGTGACATCTTCTGAAGGACAAGCTATGCCCAAACTAATGGATGAAGATCCAGCAAAACAAGCTGAGGTGGTTATACATAATCCAAACACAATTATACTCGTGCCTATATGATAATGACAATATGCTAGCTGATACCATTTGTTTATATCTTTTAAACTATTTTCAGCGAGGATGGTGCGACAGTCTGGGAACTTTAGAGGAACTAAAAGCTAAACAACAAATGAGGCAACAAGGTGCAATCAAGAGGGAGAGAGCAATAGCATACTCTGTCTTAAAACAGGTAATGTAGCTTGGACACCATAGTTTTTCTTCAGGTTAACTAGGGCTGATTTTTATCCGTGATCGATATATATATACCTTTGTCAGCAGTCAAGATCATGTGCCAGTCCAAATGCGAGAGCGAATAAGCAGCCGTACTCTCACAATCATCAACGGTTAGATAGGAATAGTCCGGATTGGAATTGGCTTGATCGTTGGATGGCAACCAAGCCCTGGGAAACCAGGGCAATGGACGAGGGTACTGAACCAGCAGAGAAGGTGATGATGATGAACACAATTTCTCGGAAAAGTGAAGATAACAATTTCAGCTTCCACTCCAGCTCTTATGAACATGAGCCCCTCAAAGTGAAAAGGAACAATGTCACAACCAGAATTCTTGCTAGACCTCCTACATCCATGCAAACTTCGGGATCATTGTCTGCCCCAAGTTCCGAATCCGTCTATGACGAGACCTCGACATCAACCTCATCCGCATCTCCGACCACGTTGTCTAGCAACACTCCCGTTGCGGGCACATTAGAAGATAATCATGCTCAAAAACCAAGCTACATGAATCCCACCGAATCTATTAAAGCTAAACAGAAGAACACATTCAGGTTTTCTCCTGATAATGTGCGGAGGAGACATGTGGTTGATGATGATTTACAATATTTTCATAAGAAACTAATGACACTTTCTTGCGAGGACGACACAAGGAGCAGTGCTGATTCTTATAATCCATCATTATATTTCTCCAGAGAGTTGTACGGACCGAGACAAATGGGTGGTAGGCAAGATTCCCCAAAAAGGACTCAGTGGAGCCAAGGTAGACGACAAGCAAATTCTTTTATGTAACTAAGAAAGTATTATATATGCTATGTATCCTACATTGAGATCCTGCAAAAGACTTTTTTGTAGTATTATGTAACAAGTTCAAGAAAATGTTTGATTTAGTATGTTGGGTTAATATACTATTTGATACCTAAGTTTTGCTTCAATTTCACTTTGGTACTTGAATTTTTTCAATATGATTTTCCCAATTTGGTACTTGATTTTAGCTTTAATGTTTAATTTGTTACCCGAGTATTTTCTTTATTTAGTATTGTCAGCAACTAAGATTAAGATTTTCAAGTTGTAAAGAATGGAATATTGATTTTTGAAAGGAAAGATGTTTCTTGGCAGCAAAGAAATTTGAAACAAAGAGAAGAACCAAGAAGTTAGCACAATTGGCAATAAGCAACAAAATTAGCAAGGAAAGAGATCCAAAAGAAAAAGGAAACTTAGTTTCCAAGGTTGGTTGTTTAACACCCTTTAATCCCAAATCATCGTTGGAATAGGATTACAAGGTATTACCGAACATATTGGTTAATTTACAAACAATTCATGAATAAATAACAAACATATTAAAATTAAATCATTAAGTCTCTTTTATGAACCCTCGAGGCCTAAATCACGTATTATAAATGAATAGGGACTTATTCAAGTACTCCGAAATTTTTTTTCGTAATATAATTACTTTTTTTTTACCAAATATTAGTTTTCCAAAATTCGAATCCTATGGACATTTCAAGTAAGTTACTTTCATCCTGTAAGTCATAATCTCATTTAAAAAAAAATTTACTTAATTGAGCTCAATAATAATAATGATAACATTACTTACATTTCTTTTTTCACACGTTACAATTACGACTTACCAACTTGTCCATTCAAGGAATGACTTATGGATTTGAGTACATCGTGATCTGAAGCCCGAAGTCTAGCTAAAGCACATAAGTGCTAAACGGATGCCCGAAGGCTAACTGAAGCACACAAGTGTTAAACTAAAGGCTAATCAAGCACACAAGTGCTAAACTAAGCACGAAGGCTAATCAAGCTCATCGAGTGAATCGAAACCCAAAAGGGTTAATCGAAACTCATGAATTAACTAAGCTCGTAAGAGCTAAGCGGAAAGCAAACACGAGAATTCATAACAAATCTTGAATCTGTCAATTCATCTTTTTCACTGAACGATCGTACTCATTTCCTGCGTTCCGTTCCTCCGAAATACTCAGTTCAATTTCGTAACTTTTGTACATACTTTACTTATTTTCAACAATTAATATACATAAATATTAATCGCCATTCATAAATAATATTGAAATTTAATATTTTAACCGTACGAACTTACCCAGAACAATTTGCAGTAGTTGTAGAGATTTCTGGAACTATTCCGAAATAAATAAACAAAAAAAGTAATTATATTACGAAAAAAAAATTTCAGAGTACTTGAATAAGTCCTTATTCATTTATAATACGTGATTTAGGCCTCGAGGGTTCATAAAAGAGACTTAATGATTTAAGTTTGATATGCTTGTTGTTTATTCATGAATTGTTTGTAAATTAACCAATATGTTCGATAATGCCTCGTAACCCTATTCCGGCGATGGTTTGGGGTTAAAGGGTGTTACAGGTTGGTCATTATAGATGGATCTTGAAGAGGATTAAGATTTCTTGCTAATGAGGAATGTTTGAATAGACCTAAAATTTTCCATATTTGAGTTTAGTGAATGAATCAATTGAAACCAATGGAAAACAATCAAGAACGTATGAAGGTAAGGCCAAGAATGAATTTACAAGAGAGGAGAATTCAATATCTGAATTCTGAAGCTTTCTTGAGGGTTAAGAATGGTTCTTGTATAGATTTGAATCAAACAACTAAAACAAGTTAGAAAATGAAGCAAGAAGCAATAGAAAACAAAAGAACAAATCAAGAGGGAGGATTTAGTGGATGGGAAGACTAAGTCTCAAACAAGGAATGTTATAATCAAGAGGGAGGACTGACACTTGATATGGAATGTTAATCGTGAATTGTGTATCATCTATATTAATGTCAAAGTAATAAAAGATGTTATGTGAAAGATCATATGATTTGGTTATTACGAGCCTTGAGGTTCGATCTGGTTGTAGAATGAATCAATGGATTCGAGATTGTAATGAGAAAATGGAATGGTTCTTGTGATATGTTATAATTTACATGTAATTGAGATATAATGGTAAAAGGGATTAATATTGATATGTGGTGTGTTAAAGGACATCAAATATGATGTTAAGCTCATGAGACAAGAAATGCAAACAAGATTGAGAAGATAATTGGATTACCTATTAATTGTGTTTGGTATCTTGCTTCTATTTGATTTTTGTTTAAATTCATGTTAGCACCATTAATATATTATGTTACTCAGCGTACAGTTTTGCTTGTTTCGTGCGTAGGTAACGTTAGATCTTGGAGAGCAACTTTATTAAATGTTAAGTTAAACAACCATCTGTATCTATTGCCAGCACTAGGGGTTCAATGTGAGATACAAATATTCCAAACTGTGAGCATTATGGTAAATGACATAGAAATTAATGCTAGAAAAAGACGAGATTGCCTGAGAAACACTAGTGATGTATCTACACCTACTCAGACATTTGATCTTGTATCTAGAGTTTGAGGAACTCCTTGTGGAGGTTCAGTTACGAGGGGTAATCATAGAAAAGAGATTGACTTGTTGAAACATCATTTTGAAGCTAGAGCTTCTGTTCAAGCCTATGTGGTCCGATCTAGAGATGAAGGAGATGCTATCGACATTGTAGCATGTATATTCTTTTTATGCCTGGTACATGTTTATGCTTGAAAAGACCTTGATCCTACACATTCATATGTTAACTCTAGCTTTATGAATTCGTGTAAATGAAATCTGAGTTATCGAGTGTAGTAATTTTTGTTGCAAGTCCCTTAGGTCAATCTGTTTTTGTTAACATGTATGTAAGCATTGTTCGTTAAAGATCAAGAAGAAGTCATTTTCGGTTGACCTGTTGATTATGCCTTTTGACAATTTTGATGTAATTTTAGGAATAGACTGGTTAACTAAGCATAATGTGATATTGGATTGTTCTAACCAGAAGTTCTTGATTCAAAGTCATGAATACAAAATTATTAAGGATAAAGGCATGAAATCGAGTGATTCCACTCGTATTATTTCATCGATTTGAGCTAATAAGCTTTTAAATCAAGGCTGTAAGGTGTATCTGACCTATGTAATTAACTCAAATTTAGAAGAATGCAAGTTAAATAAGATCTGAACAATATGTGAGTTTTCAGATGTGTTTCTAGAAGAATTACCAGGATTACCTCTTAATCATGAGGTTGAGTTTGCAACTAAAAATTTAAAAGTCTATCACTCCTTGTATAGCACTGAGAGAGCTAAAAGAATTGAAAATTCAATTGCAATATCTTCTGGACCGAGGCTTTATATGTCCTAGTGTATTGTCTTGGGGAGATCTAATGCTTTTTGTAAAAAAAGAAAGATGGGTTATTGCGACTCCGTATTGATTATCAACAGTTGAATAAATTGACGATTAAGAACATATATCCGTTGCCATGTATCGGCAATTTGTTTGACTAGTTGAAAGTTGTGTCAGCATTCTCCAACATTGATTTTAGATATGGATATTACTAGTTGAAAGTGAAAGATAGTGAGGTTCCAAAAACAATGTTTCATATATAATATGCTCACTATGAATTCCTAGTGATGCCATTTAGGCTGACGAATGCTCCTACAGTGTTCATGGATCTCATGAATTACATTTTCAACCATACTTAGATCAATTTTTTGTGTTTTTTATTGATGACATCCTAATATACTCATAATCTGAGGAAGAGCATGATAAACATCTGAAAATCATGTTACAAGTGTTGCGAGAAAAACAACTATTCAGGAAGCTTAGTAAATGTGAATTTTGGTTATCGAAATTTGTCTTTTTGGGTCATGTTATTTCAACCGAGGGAGTCTGTGTAGATCCCAAGAAAACTGAAGCTATCTTGCAATAGGGATCGCCAAGAAAGGTGGCAGAAGTTCAAAGCTTCCTAGGTTTAGTTGGCTATTACAAAAGATCTGGGAATGAACTCTCCAAAATAGCATTGCCTATGATAAAATTCAGCAAAAGTGTAACAACTCGATTTTAACTGACCTAATTAGGTCAAAATACATGTTGTTAGAATTAAGTGACCCAAATTCTTATTTAAATAAAATACGATGGAAAATAAAATAAAAGTAAAATCCATATAGAACTAGACTTCTTTTATTTTATTTTAGAATAAGGTTTTTAAACCTTATTAAACTCCATCTATTTTATATTGATTAGGATAAGGTGTTTCAATCCTACTAGAATATGGCTTTGCAAGCCTATAAATAGACATAGTCTATTCCTCTTGTATTTGAGTAAAAATTTTTCGACATAGTGAATTTTCTTCTCCTCTGCTGGTTTTTTTTTCGAAAGGGTTTCACGTAAAATTTATGTGTTCTTTATTTTATTTATTTTATTCTATTTTATTTTTCACAAATTGGTATCGAGCTTAGGGTTATTCATCTCGATCACGGTAATGGCGTCTTTGAAGTATGAAATTCATTGTTGGATCGCAACACCGATTTGCGTTGTGGCAAATTAAGATGCAAGCGCTTCTTGCAGATGGATCTAGAGGATGCCCTGCTAGGATAGATAAGATGCCTTCGACATTAACAGATGAAGAGAAGAAGCGTAAGGATCGAAAGGTATTAACACAATTACATCTGCATTTGTCCAACGAAATTTTGCGGGATGTGATGAAAGAGAAAACCGCCATTGCATTATGGAAGAGGCTAGAACAAATATGTATGTCGAAAACTCTAACAAGCAAGTTGCATATGAAGCGGCGTCTTTATGCTCATCGTTTGGAGGAAGGTGCGTCAGTACATGAACACTTAATGTGTTTAAAGAAATTCTCTCAAACTTGGAGGCCATGGAGGTTCAAGATGATAAGGAAGATCTAGGGTTGATTCTACTTTGTTCGTTGCCCCCGTCTTATTCAACCTTTAGAGACACGATTTTATATAGCCGCGAGTCTCTCACAGTTGATGAGGTTTATGATTCTTTAACCTCGTATGATAAGATGAAGCATCTTGTGGTTAAACCCAACTCTCAGGGAGAGGGTCTCATTGTTCGTGGGAGACAAAACCGAATGTTGATGATGATCGTGGTAGAACACGAGAACGGAATCCTCGTGGTAAATCTAAGGGTAGATCGAAATCTTCAAGCAGAGGTAAAACTTGCAACTTCGCAAGAAGAAAGGGCACATTAAATCTGAGTGCTATAAGCTACAAAATAAGATTAAAAGGGAGGCTGCGAATCAAAAGGAAAACAAACGAAAAATTCGGTGAAGTCGATGTTGTAGAAGACTACAACGATGGTGAACTTCTAGTTGCTTCATCAATGATTCTAAAGTAAGCGAGGAGTGGATACTTGATTCAGTTTGCACCTTCCACATGAGTCCCAATCGGGATTGGTTTACAACTTATGAAACAAGATCTCAAGGTGTTGTTTTGATGGGAAATAATGCTTCATGTAAAATCGCGGTGTTGGAACAATTAAAGTTAAGATGTTTGATGGAGTTGTCGAACACTTAGTGACGTGCGGCATGTTCCGAATTGAAAAGAAATTTAATTTCGTTGAGTACTCTTGATTCAAAAGGCAGATACACAGTGAAAGTGGGGTTTTAAAGATTTCAAAGGGTCCCTTGTTGTGATGAAAGGGCAAAGAAAGATTGCCAAGTTATATGTTTTACAAGGTTCTCTCATTCTTGGTGATGCAATTGCCGCTTCTCTTCCTTGTCGATGATGATATTACTAAACTTTGGCATATGCGCCTAGGGCATATGAGTGAGAATGGCATGGCGAAATTAAGCAAAGAGGACTTCTTAATGGGCAAGGAATTTGCAAACCGAATTTCGTGAGCACCGTGTTTTGGGAAGCAAAGAGAGTTCGATTCACTAGAGGAATCCATAACACGAAGGAAGCGTTGGAGTATATCCATTACGATCTGTGGGGCCGTCCAGAGTGCCTTCGAGAGGTGGAGCTAATTATATGCTAACCTTTATTGATGATTTTCCGAAAAAGTTTGGGCGTTCTTCCGAAGCGAAAAGCGATGTGTTTTCCACATTTAAGTCTTGGAAAATTATGATTGAAAAAGCAGACGGAAAAGCAGATAAAATACCTCTGCATGCATAATGGCTTAGAGTTACGCTCGATGAGTTTAATAGATTGTGCAAGTCGAAGGATCATGAGACACTTGACGTTCGTCATACTCCACAAAAAAACGGCGTTGCGAAGCGAATGAACGAACGATCATGGAGAAGGTTCGATGTATGTTGTCAAATGCCAACTTACAAAGTCATTTTGGGCGAAGCGACCTCTCATCGCATGTTTTTGATCAACCGATCTCCATCCGTTGCCATTGAGAAAAAGACTCCATAAGAGGTATGGTCCGTAATCCCGCTAATTATTACGATTTAAAGATTTTTGGGTGTCTGCGTATGCTCATGTTGATAATGGAAAATTGGAACCGAGATCCATTAAATGCGTTTTCTTGGTTATAAAGTGGTGTAAAAGGCTATAAGTTATGGTGTCCTGAAAATAGAAAAGTTGTGATTAGCGAGATGTTGTTTTTGATGAAACGCTATGCTACCTAACTTATCTCTTAAAGACTCTTCCAATAAAGAAAACCAAAAGCGGTGGAGCATCGATTAATCTGAATCAACTCCTCAAGCCGATACAAAATTGAGAATAGAGTTGCTTCTTCACCGCAATACTCTATCGCCACAAACAGGACAAGAAGAGAAATTAAACCTCCAAAGAAGTATGCCGAGGTTGATCTAGTTGCTTATGCTTTAAATGTGGTGAAGATATAGATGCGAATCAAGAGCCATTTAATTATTACGAGGCGATTAGTGTGAAGACTCGAAAAAGTGGATGTTTGCTATGCAAGAGGAGATGGAATCACTCCACAAAAAATGTAACATGGGATCTTGTAAAACTTCCTAAAGGTAAAAAGGCATTCGTTGTAAATGGGTGTTTAAAAGAAAGAAGGACTCAGGAGTTGAAGAACCCGGATATAAAGCAAGGCTTGTTGCAAAGGGTTACTGATCAAATTCGAGTGGACTTCACAGATGTGTTCTCTCCGGTTGTTAAGCATAGTTCGATTCGAGCTTTGCTTGGTATTGTTGCCATGCATGATTTGGAGCTTGAGCGGTTAGATGTAAAAACGCATTTTGCATGGAGAACTTGAGGAAGATATTTACATGCAACAACGAGAGGGTTTTATAGTCTCGAAAAAGAGGACTATGTTTGCTTGTTGAAAAAGTCCCTTTACGGTTTGAAACAGATCACCAAGACAAGTGGTACAAGAGGTTTGATTCCTTTATGACTTCTCATGATTTCAAAAGAAGTAGTTTTGACAGTTGTGTCTACTTTAAGAAAAACGGTGATGGTTCTTTTGTGTATCTACTTCTTTATGTTGATGACATGTTGATAGCAACAAAAGATAAAGAGAGATCTGAAAGGTTAAAGCCCAACTAAGTGAAGAATTTGAGATGAAAGATTTAGGACCAGCAAAGAAGATACTTGGTATGGAGATTCTCGGAGATAGAAAAGCAAGTAAATTGTACCTAAGTCGGAAGGGTACATTGAGAAAGTTCTTTGCGAGTTCAATATGCAGAGTGCTAAGCTGTTAGTACTCCTTTAGCGACCATTTCAGACTTTCATCGGCCTTATCTCCTCAATCGATAATGAGATTGAGTACATGTCACATGTTCCATACTCTAGTGCAGAGGGATCTCTCATGTATGCTATGGTTTGTTCACGTCCGTTTATCATATGCGATCGGTCAGATTAGCGAGATACATGGCGAATCTGGTAAAGAACACCGAAAGCGATTCGATGGATTTTAAGATACTTACGAGGCACTACTAATGTTTGCTTACAGTTTGGAAGAACTAAAGATGGAGTTATAGGGTATGTTGATGCTGATTTTCTTGGAGACCTTGATAGAAGAAGATCTCTCACAGAGTTACGTCTTTACAATCGGAGGTTGTGTAATTAGTTGGAAAGCCACTTTGCAAACTACGATCGCTTTGTCTACCAATCGGGTGAGTACATGGCGATTCTTGAGGCTTGTAAAGAAGCTATTTGGTTGAAGGGACTATTTAGTGAACTCAATGAAGACCTTCAAATCAAGACAAGATTTTGTGACGATCAGTGCCATCTTTCTTACAAAAGATCAAATGTTTCATGAGAGAACAAAACACATTGATATTCGGTATCATTTTGTTCGTGATATTATTGCTCGTGGTGATATTGTTGTGAGCAAAATTAGCACTCATGAAAATCCTGCAGATATGATGACTAAGTCACTTCCTATAACCAAGTTTGAGCATTGCTTAGACTTGGTTGGTGTTCATTGTTGAAGTTAAACCCTTAAGGGGTTTTTGGAAGAGGTGAAGAACTTGTTTATTGAAAGTTCGCGATGAAGAACTTGTTCATTGAGAATTTGTGTCAAGGTGGAGATTGTTAGAATTAAGTGACCCAAATTCTTATTTAAATAAAATACGATGGAAAATAAAATAAAAGTAAAATCCATATAGAACTAGACTTCTTTTATTTTATTTTAGAATAAGGTTTTAAACCTTATTAAACTCCATCTATTTTATATTGATTAGGATAAGGTGTTTCAATCCTACTAGAATATGGCTTTGCAAGCCTATAAATAGACATAGTCTATTCCTCTTGTATTTGAGTAAAAATTTTTCGACATAGTAAATTTTCTTCTCCTCTGCCCGTGGTTTTTTTCCCGAAAGGGTTTCCACGTAAAATTTATGTGTTCTTTATTTTTATTTATTTTATTCTATTTTATTTTTCACACATGTAGACTATAAATATAACACTAAAACATTAGATTAAGAGCCCAGTTTATGTTTAGTTTCTATATTTTTGGATAGAATTTAGGGATTTCAACTTGTTTCTTTGTTCTTTTTAGTTTTCAAAGATAATCAACTTCTAGTTTTTTTTATTCTTTTATTTTATTTTCGCACATCAACTGTTCCAAATTGCCAATCACAAGTTTTCACAGATTTTCGTTGCCGCTCGATCAATATCACACTTTGGGAGTCTTTGGATTTTCCAAGCATCTCTTACCCTTTTCCTATTGCTTTCATTATTTTAATGCTTCACGATTCGATTAGGGTAATTGCATTTAGAATGAGATGTAACTAAATCAATAGGAAGTTTGATTAATAGAAGTGGGTGTGATTAGTCTAAAGTTAAGGTTAAAAATCAATTAATTGGATTAGATCGAATATATGCTTAAACCTTAGAATTGACGACTCTAGGAAGTAATTTAGGTAGATGAGACCGAAATAGTATTTTACTTAAAATCAGTTCGATTTAGCCTGGTTTAGATCCATTAGGTCAAAAGATAAGTGGACTAAGTTGATTAATAAATTTAATTATAGGTCGAAATGTGTTAATTACGTTAATTATTAATTAGGTGGTAAAATACCTAATTTTAGATTAATCACAACCATGGACATTAATCAATCTTTTTCTTTTAACTTTTGATTGATAATTTGTTAATTTTGATATTTATGCACTTTAGTCCTTTTTTGTAGTTAAACCCTCAATTTTAGTAATTTAAGTAGATTAGTAGCTGCCTAGATTTAGCTTAGCATGTTAGTCTTTACTCTTAATTCGATTTAGACATACCTCCCTTGGGTACGATCCTTGGAATACTTCCAATATTTCGTTGTAAATTTACTATATTACATTTTGATATGTATATTTGCAGACACTGCACTTCATTTACATATTTAATTGCATTTTATAGCCCAGTGCACGCACATCGGGGCGTGGTTATTTACTAACACATCTAATTTATATCATGCTCGTTTACACTATATTCAATTCGATTCAAATCTAGACATTCAATACCATCATGTATAAACCGAAATAGACAATAATAATACACTTACCTTAAGAGGTAGCTTGCAACAATCTTATATGTATGTATGTATGTATGTATGTATGTATGTATGAACTCGAATCATAAAAGTACAAATCAAATACTTTCGTTACTCGTCTACGACTCTCGCTTTTCCTTTCTCTCGAGATAACCTGACGTCGTCTTTAGTTACGTTCAATAAAATCAATTATAATAGGCTAGTTCACATCCCAATAATATTAAAACACATAGCCAATATATTTTTTATTTTATTCAATTTAGTCATTATACTCAGGATACACTATTTTCCCATATTTAACATCGAATTATAATTAGATTTCACACTTTTTCATTAAAGACCCTATACTTTCTATCCATAGTATAATTTCATAATAGTTTTCAATTTATTCAATTTAGTCCTTAATGCCACAAAGTTATCTAACTAGCTTAACTTAATTTCTAACTTAGTCCTTGACATAATCTAAGTGCACTATCTAATTCTCTTCAATTTCAAGCCTAATTCATCAATGTCTCTCTAGTGGAAACTTGTTAAACATATAACAATTGATGAAATTGATACATGGACTAGCTAAATCAAGCTTCCATTATTAAGAATCTATAAAAATTTGCAAGAAAAGGTTTAATTACCTTGTGAGATTTGTGGCCGAAGGAACTAAAAATGTCTAACATTTTTTCTTTCCTTTTCTTTAGTAAGGATGGTAGAGTAAGAAGATGATGATAGAATTCATCTTTCCATCCACTTATATATTATTTGAAGTTAGATTAATGCTTAATTAAACTTAATTAATCATGATTAGTCATTAATTAAACTTATTTATTTTATTTAGTTATAATTACATCAAATAAATTACCATCATCATCATTTCCCTCTAATTCATCAAAGAACAATGGTTTAATAATCATTTTGGTCCTTTGGATTATTGCTAACTAGGTCCTCAAGCATTTCTAAATTTTACAATTTAGTCCCTAAACTTTAATTAACAATTTTCTTAGTTAAATTGCTTAACTGATCTTTAATATATTTCTAAATTAACTTATTTAATCTTTATATTTCATTTTTATGGACTTGGTTTATGGAAATGAGGTTTCAAAACTGTATTTTTTGACACTGACAAAAGTCGGTTCATTATAGAGACTGCTAGGATCTTGTAATGACCCAAAATTCACGGGCATCGGAAAAGTACATTAACAGGCCTCCGTCTTAGTAAATCGAGTTCGAAATAATTATTAGAAATATTTATGAGTTTAGCGATGTGTTTGATTAGGTTTAAATTAGGTGAATTTAGCTTAATTTAGAGTAATTAGTAAAAATGACTAAATTGAATAAGGAGTAAAAGTTTAATTATAAATTAGTAGGAAATAATAAGGACCAAATAGGAATTAAGCCTATTTGGGAAGATGAGGCGAAAAGGAGTAAAAAATCTAAGATTTTTACTTAGTTATATAGTATAATTTTGACAAGTAGATGGTAAAAAATAAATAATAAATAAATTATTATAATATATTATTAGCAACTAAAACAAATAAAAGAAAGAAAATAAAGTAAAGAACAAAGAAAAGAAACAGAATAGGCAAACGAAAAGCAGGAAAGGAAAGAAAGAAAGAAGAAAGAAAAGAAAAAGGAGAATTAGGGTTTGAAGGTTTGAAAGTTTAATAGGTAAGTTAATTTAGCCCTTTTACTTAATTTTAATGTTTTAAAAGCTTTAGAACAAAGTTTTGATGAAATTAAATTAATATTTTGAAAGTTATTAGAATTCTAAATATTGTTCATGTTGAATAAAAAAAATGAAATAGGGTTTAATTGAATGAAATTCAAGTTAAAATAGATATAAGGATTGAATTGCAAAGTAAGCTATAAGTTTTGTGTTTTAGGGACTAAATTGAGGAAAATTTCGGAATTAAGAAAATATGTTGAAAATTTAATAGTTAAATTTGAGTTTAAATGAAATTTGAATAGACATAAGGTGTGAATTGGTGTTATAAATTTGGTTATTAACATTTTACATCAAAACAGTTTTGGGAAGTAGCAATGGTCTGACTTTGAAAATTCACTAAAAATTGTATAAATTGAACTAGAGGATGAAAAAAATATGTAATTAAAACTTATTGAGTCTAGTTTCTTATAGTATAAATAGTGTAAGCAATGAATTGATGAATCAAGAGATATTTGAAATTTTGTAAGACTGGCTCGAGGTGATTTCGAGATGCCCTGTTTTAACTTTGGAAAATCATTATAAATTGTACAAAAATTATTATGGAGTTTAATTAATATTTGTGAACTCCTTAATGAATCTAGTTTCAAAATAAGTAAACAAGAACCTTATTCGAGTTCTGTACAATGAGATAATTTATTTTTAGTAGAGAGAGGTCAGAACTATCAAATGAAATAACAGGGGAGTATTTAATGAATAAACTGTACTAATTGGCTAGACTAAAAATTCTGAAAATCTTATGGTGAAAAGATATATGAGTCTAGTTTCAGGGAAAATTAGTGGATCTTAATTTGGAGTTTCCTAGCTCAAGATATAAATAATTTAGTAACAATGACTCAAGTAGACAGCTTAATGGTGAAATTATATATATACATTAAAAATGGTTAAATTTGCATGTTTAGGCTCATGGATTAAATTGAATTGTGTTATATTGATGATTATAAATTATTATTATTTTCGTAGTTAACAAAGAACCCAAGACATCGGCGCACAAAGGAAAGGAGAAAGCTATCGAGGATTAAAACGAGAAATTCACGGTTTGTATTACTATAATTCAAATTACTTTTTATTAAATGTTTTATATCAATTCTATATTTAATAAGTGAATTATAAGGTAAGTATTGATATTTGAGTTGAATGAGAATTGAACTGAATGGTGAATGTGTATGTATAATTGAATTGTAAATTGATTTGAATGTGAAAATTTTAATTGAAAAGTAATCTTGGAATGGAAATGAAAGTGAATTGAGAATTGAAATACCCTATTAACTAGTCGGGCTAAGTCGGATATAATTGGCATGCCATAGGATATGGAAGTGTACGGATTTGCGGCTTTATCGATCGAGCACTTTATGTGTCGTGTCGGGCACCTCGTGTGTCGTATCGGGCACCTCGTGTGTCGTTTTAGGCACTTTATGTGTCGATATCGATCAGTACTATGTACTGTTTAGGCACAATGTGCCGTAATGGTGTGTTGGGTTGAATCCGTGTATCCGTCAAAGTCCGGATTTGTTAATAGGGTGAATATCTAAGATGAGAAATTTAAAATAAATTGATTGATTATATTATTGAAATATTGAAAGAAACAAAAAGTTGAATAGTGGATTGAAATTGAGATTGAAAATGAAAGACATGAACTTAATGTTCATGTAGTGATTGAAATTGTTACATGTAATATGTGATGGAAATCGAAGAATAGATAAAAATTGTATTGTTATTATTAATTAATGAAAGTTTAAGAATGAATTGATATTTGTGAAATTAGATAGTTACATGTTTGGTAATTAAAATTCTTTATTGCTATTATAATTTGAATTATGGTAATACCATGAGTACGGAATACTCAAATGCGGTTGTTTCGTCTGCGAGTTAATAGGAGTCTGGTACCCCGGTCCAGCATCTGAACGATCCCGACTCTAGCAAATTTTGGGTGATGTTTTCTTTCTTAATTGAAAGTGGCATGTACTAGGTGATTTATAAGTTATATAGATATACTTGTAAAGTTAGTTATAAGAATGGTATACCATATTTTGTTATTAGTTTGATAAAATGGTAAATATTATATTATATAATTTGGTATAAGTTGGAATGAAAAAAAATGAATGAAGTTATTAGTTAATTTGGATTAATATTATGAATGTTTAGTTATTAAATGACTATGTTAATGAATTGGTTATGATTTAGATATATTTAGGTTTAAATTATTTTTGATTGTGCCATTGGTTTTGGATTAGTTGGTTTTGGTTTGAATTTGCGGGGGTTTTATGTAAAATTAAGAAGAAATGTGTCGAAATTTTTGTAAAAAATATATATATTTCCTGAATACTCGAACAAGTCCGTTTCATTCCACTTTAATACTTGTGTTGGGCTTGAAAGTCCATTATAGGGACATAATTCTTCAATTATACTATGAATGTTATAATAATTGTAAAATATCCATAAGTTGTTTGATATATCCGGTAATGCCTCGTAGCCTGCTTTAAATGACGGTTTGGGGTTAGGGGGTGTTACAGATCTAGTGCATTTAGTGTAGTAATATTGTCAAATGTACTTGTAGTTTTTTTTGAATAAATTGGTTTAGCAAAATTTCATCATTCTCATTAATATATTTTGTCTGATGTTCTCATCAGTTTTGCATGCAAAGTAAAATGTAAGCAAATATTACTCACTGATTATCTAACGTTTAATTAATATTAAGTTGCATTATGTGGTCGAATCATGATGCGGAAAGACAACTTATATTAGTAGATAATCTAAATACTTCATGGTCTAATCAAAATTGAATAAGTTGATTAAAAGACTATTATGACATCTATCAAGTACAATGAGGGAGATACATTATCTTGGGTATGGGAGCAAACGACTCCTAGAAGATAAAGATATAGATGTGACTGTCTGGATTTACAGTACATCAGAAAAGACCCAAGTATAATAAATATTAGATCCATTTATGGATTTATTCATTTGTGACATTTATAGTTTGACATATCTCAATCCTGAGTAAGTGACAAATTATGTGTGTGCATGTCTTGTATACTTCGATGTATTAAAAGCATAAGGTTAATTGGTAATAAAGTTGAAAGCCAACATGTTGGATATACGACTTTTGCATGGAATAGCTTCACTTAAAATTTTGGAATTCATAGCCTAATAAAGGATAAATGATATCCTTTAATCGAAATTACTGTTGGAAAAAAATTCGATTTAAAAACGGTTTTCTTACATAGCAGGAAACTAAAATTTTGAAAATCGAGTCGGTTTGTAATATATATAGTAATGAACTTTTTTTGAGATTGCACCTCTATTTTGAGCTAGAAGGATCCTTGTCGTTCCTAGCTTTCAACCGAACGACTTTCTTTGCTATTCTCATATCAAGAATTGCTTCGAGCGTGGGCCCAAACATTTTTGAATCAAACACAACCATAAATTATTTACTTTACTTCAAGTGGGAAAGTACATCTCTCTCTTATAAAAACTGATAGAATTATTATTCCCAGAAGATAAAATTTGTACTTAGAAATAAATTCTTACTATTTTCGAACAGAACAACAATATATCAAAGTTGTATATAACTTATTGTGCATTTAGCCTTATAGGTGTCATCTATTTATTGGGAGAGAAAGTGAAACCCTAGTTGAATTAGTAAAATGCGTATAATGACTATTTAATAGAAAAACAATCCCCTAGTTGAATTAGGAGAGAGAGGAGCTAAAAAGGTGTGTTTTCTCTCATGTGTATTATGATGGGGATTTGAGCCTCTCCTGTGTTGGGTTTAATTATACGTGCTTATTAGATTTTAACCTAACACTTTATAATTTAATCCAACCTAGTACATATTTTTCTATTTCTCAAAATAGACATTATTTATTAAATTAATTGTTTTTTATTTAAATAATTTTCTTAACCTAATTCTAATTCCGTTAAAATCATGACAACTTTATCATAAAAGAATCTATGAGAAAATATATTTAATTTCTACATTCAACGGATTTCATAATGACCAATTAATTTAATTCTATTTTCAAATTTCAATTATTTAATTAAATAATAATTTGAAAAACTTCAAATTAATTCTCAGATCATTTCCATACTAAGTGAGAAATCACATTCATTTTTGAATGTAACTTATTTCTCTAAATTTATCATTTCTATCCATTTTTATTCATTTGATTCATCATACAATTCATTTTTGGTTTCAATGAGGTAGTGGAGGGATTGATTGGACATATGTGATTAGGGCTCAATTGATTTATAATTAAGTTTTGGCTTTTAGCCTATTAATTATAAACTCATTTATTCATGAAGTTATTTCACTATAGTATCATGATTGAGTTCTCCCCAATTACACACCAATACGAAAGCTACTCGATCAATGCTCATCTAATGACCTTATCATAAGTGTGTTATTGTCATAGGATACCCTTAATCTCTTTGAGATAATTTCGTTCTCCCAATATGAACTTATTTTGTCTTATGGTAACTATTACATCTTCCTTCATGAAAAGTCAACTACTATCAAATAGCAATCAAGTCATTCATCACAAAGACAAACGACCCGTACCATGTTTACATTTCATCTATCATATAATGTTAATGAGAGGATATCATTTACCCATGTCTTGTGTTATGAATTTCACTATTGTGAATGATGTTACATATTGTAGAAGCCATATACCCAACGCACCAGCTTTTGGTTCCTTATCTATTTGAACTCAAACTTACATCAAAATATACGAGTCACGCATATATAGTCTATCATCCACTCAGGATTAATGTATGAACTTCACAAGTGAATAAATCCATAAACGGATTCAAGATCTATTCTACTTGGGTTCATTCCAATGTACTGTCAGTCCAGCCAGTCATATCTATATCTCTATCTTCCGAGAGTCATTTGCTTCAATGCCCAAGACAAAACATCTCCCAATTGGACTTGATAGACAACATATTAGTCTTTCAATTGGTTTACTCATTTTCGATTAGACTAAGGATATGTTTAGATTCATTTACTAGTATAAGTTGTCTTTTCGTATTACGATTCGACCACGTAATACCACTCAGTATTAGTTAAACATTAGACAATCAGTGAGTTAATATTTGCTTCTATTTTGCTTTACATGCAAAAACCACATGAGGACATTATATAAAGGATATTAATATAATTCATGAATAATTTTATTAACCTATCTGTTCAAAAAAATACAAGTGTATATGGATGAAAATAATTAAGTTCGACCCTACCCTGAATGCGTATTTCAAAACTTTTTAAAGACAATTAAATTATAATTTTTTAAGGATTAAAATGTAATTTTTACTATTATGTTAACAATGTTAAATACAATGATAAAATATATCATTTTTTCAAAGAGAGAATTTAAATTCGATGATTAAAGATAACATTGTTGGAAAGAACCCAATCATTAATCTCCAAAACAATAATACTAAACTTAGAAATTTGACCACTGTCACTAGATATGTTCTAAATTGACCAACTTGTGTTTCCATGGTTTAGCACAATACATGCAGATTAGTCCAGCCGTAATGGTAGCTAAAACATAGACCCTTTTTTACGAATTTGTCTAATCCTGATTGTGAAACATGTATAGACTTTTCTTGTCTATTAATTAGGTTAGCTACAACGTAACTTTCATCATAATTCAATATAACTAACCACCTTACTAATGTTGACATTTCAGTTTATAATAAATATTTAGGTTGATTCAAATTCCCTTGAGATGTAGATTAATTTTAGTAAATTTAATCATGTATAAATTTCTATATTATGAAAAAGTACACCTACATTGGAAGAAGTGGAAATGAATCATTTTTGTTGGAAAGCTTTACTTAAATAGCACCCTAATCTAAATTTGTTCATGGGTCGAGCTACTCGTTCAGAACCGAAGGTCTGCCCGAAATTTGAGAAGGTTTGGACAAAAATATTAGACCCGAAAATTGGGTTTGGGTAAAAAAATTAGGGCGTTTAAAATACGGGTTGGCCTCAGACTTGACCATTCAGGGCCCAAGTTTGATTCGGCCCATTTTTAAGTTTATAATATTTTATATTATGTTATTTTTATACATTATGGAATTTAGAACATGTTAAAAATTAAACCCATATTAAATATATAATACTATCTAATGTAAACATTAAAATAATGTTAAGATGACTAAATAAAAATTTTAATAAATAAAAATGTATAAAATAAAATAAAATAAAATAAATATTTTAAAAATTAAAAAATAATATGGGTGGACATAAAATAAACTTAGATTAGTCTTTTGCAAATATAGGCGAGTTTGGGCAAAGTTTTCGGGCGGGGCCAAGTTTGGGAAAATATAATATAACACCTTATAACAGGCTTGATCGCTGAGCCCAAGTAACAGGAAGTTACATCAAACATCGCAATTCGTGCATATCCACATAGTCTCAATTGGATACAATAATTGCCACATATAAACATTAATAGAAGTTTTTGAGTTTAAAATGCACTAAGCAATGTTGAAAACGACTTAATATGAACAATTTAAAAACATGCTCAAGGACCATTTAATAGAATTGCCAAAGACATCACGTAGGTATTGATACACCATCGTAGGTATCGATATTTATGGGGACTGGTATCGATACCATTAAGAAAATCGGTACCTTTTTAGCATTTTGTTTCTTCACCAATTTTAGAACCAAACAAATTAAAGATACAAAGTAAAAGTATCTATATTTTTTCCCCGAGTATCAATACATCTGTACAATTAGTCCAAAATCACAACAAAACAGGCATTTCACACACTTTAATGTTATCCTCTTCAACATGCATCAACTAACACATCATCCCACATCAAAATGTTCATAACCATAGTCCAAAATAACACCTCTACCTCAATTTAATTAAACCATAACAAAACCAGTAGAATAATGATAAACATCCATCGAATCCTAAAAGTCTATAATCATATCAAAACACTAAAGGCAAAATAAGCATAAATAGCCAAAATTCTAGCCACATTGCCTTTATTCCCATAGTTCAAAAAATAATCAAAATTTCACCTACTTAATTTACCTAACCTAACTTGGATCACTTGGAATTGCATCACTCACACTGCAAATACTAATTGTCTATAATGGTTTAGAACGGAATGTGTGAGTTTAAACAAGCTCATTGAATGTACAAAATTACAACAAATGCACAAAATATCATACGTTAAACGAGACCACAAAAGACACATTCTCAACAGTGTTTAACTATAGTGCCAAACTAACATTTTTATGCATCACTTACTATTACATCTAACATTGTATTCACATAGTTATACATGCATCACATTTCACACATAATTCATTAATTGATAAATTGACAACTTGAGACTATGAAACATAAAAGTAGGCTCTATCACCACATATTGGATACACATGTCTCTAACACACCAATGACTCAAAGAGTCGAACAAATCCCAAAAGTGTAGCATCAAGCTAACACTCTCTAACACACCAACATATCTTGATAAATGGAGCTTAGCTCACATTCCCTTATCTCTCCAAACTATCCCGGGCCTCAATGCCCCAAAATCGCAATACAAAGGTGAGTACTCACAAAATCTTATGGCATGTCAACTATATCCAACAGTCTCAAAAGGTCATAAAGCCAAATTATTCATAATAAAACACATATTTACTTACTGTTTTCTTCACACTTTCACTGCACATTTACATTATTTACACAACATCATCACTATCACTTGGCATGTTTAGAATGCTCACAACTGAAGCATTTCACGAGAGCTAACACAACATATATCACATATCACATTAATACATTATATTTCTCTGTAACATTCCGAAATAGGGCCTAAACGGAACAGTGGTTGCGAAACCACAAATTTAGGGTAAAATATATATATATATATATATATATATATTATTATTATTTTGAGGTTCATGGTATGATTACATGATTGTGTGAAAATTTCGTGATAAAATTCTATGCATAAAGTGCTTAAATTGAGGTTAGGGACTAAATCGAATAATTTGCAAAACTTGCATTCTAGAAGTTTTAGTATGAAATTATTTTGGAATATTAATTAGGAGATCTTAAATGTTAATTTGACCAATTTTAAGTTCATGGACAAAATTAGGACATGGAAGGAATTTTGAAAGTTTAGTAAGGAGGGCATTTTGGTCATTTGGTTATTAACATTAATAAAAGGTGAAAAGATGATAAAATTGTATCATCTTCTTCAAGTTACCAGCAGAACCTTACCTCTCTCCATAGCTGGGGTTTATTCAACTTTCAAGCTTCATAGTAAGTGATTCCAAGCCCGCTTTTAATGATCTTTACGTTTTTAAAGTCCGTAGCTCGATAAAGCTTATGCTAGCAATAATTTAAGTTAGGAATCAAATTTGGAAAAATACCCATAGGTGAAATTTGTGTATTTTGATGTTTTATGATGGAATATGAGGTTTTAAATTATGTTAGACAACTTGTGCTACTTGGTTTTAAGTGAAAACAGTAAAAGGCTTAATCGGTAAAAATACCTAATAGTCATAAGTACATGTTAGTGTGTGAATTTGATGTTGCCATAGAAGGGAAAAATGATCAGCATGTCATAAAACATAAGAAAATAGGATGAAGTTTAATTTACGAGCCTTGGGGCAAAAGTGCAAATATGTGAAAGTTTAGGGGCAAAAATGTAATTTTGCCAAAGTTTGAGTAAAGGGTTGTTTTGATAAATGTTGATATTAAATAAGCTAAATTTGCTATTATAGATCAAGAAGAGCGAAATTCGAGAGTAGATCGGGGAAAAGAAAAAGTAAAGGACTAAATTGTAAAGTTTAGTCACATTTTGTATCGAGGTAAGTTTACAGTAAATAAATGCAATATTCTTTTATTTTACATTATTATTGTCAATTTTCAGCATTTATATATTTATGTTATGAAAATATTTAAAGTCGAATTTAAGGTGAAGTGACAGAGGAAAAGTGTTAGAAAGCCTCGGTTGAACCCTAGGAATGTTAGGATATTAGGGTTGACGAGACGAAACGAAATGAGCCATGTAAGTCCATATTAGAAATATGGCTTTGGAGACAGGATTGAGCCATGTAAGTCCATATTATATATGGCATTGGAGACAGAATAATTCATGTAAGTCCATGTCAAAGACATGGCATTGGCGAGATATTGATAGACGAGAACGACCCTAGTATCCTTAGTATTCCGAGTGGTTCAACGGGTCAGGATCTGAGTTAAATTACAGTGAATTAACAGCAAAGGAAAAGTAGATTATACTTATGAAAAGGAAAGGTCGGGTAAGAAAGAAGGTAAGGGAATAAAGAAGAAGATAGAAATTGAGAAGTAAAGAAATTTATGATGTTAGATGATATTATGCATAATTATCCATTATGTTGAATGTTGTGATTTATTTGCTTGTAAGCTTACTAAGCCTAGTGCTTAATCTCTTTATTTTCTTCTTCTTATAGTACTTATCTAGCCACTCGGGGATCGAAGGAAGCGTCGGAGGCCGATCACACTATCAAAGAAATAACTCGGTATAATTAGGCGTTTTGTTTTGTGTATGGCATGTATAGAAACTTAGCCACTTTTGGTATAATATGAACAATGAATGATGTGTAAATACTTGCTAGTGATTAGCTAATAAAAATGGCCGATGATATGCATGTTTATTAATATGTATGATTGAATGGTGATTATCACATGAAAATTATGAAAAATGTGAAAGTAACCTAAAAACAGATTCAAGTAACAGCAATGACGTAACTTTGAAAAATCACTAAAAATTTTATAAACATATTTTGAAGATGAATAATATATGAAATTAAAGCTTATTATGTCTATTTTCTTATGGAATAAGAAAAATAGGTAAAGGTATTATATTTCATGATATATCTGAGTTTTAGTGAAACAGGGTCAGAGTAATTTCTGGAACCCCTGTTTCAACTTTGGAAATTCACCATAAATTGTACAAAACTAATTAGAAGGTATACTTTATATGGTTATAATTCTTGTTGAGTCTAGTTTTAAGAGAAACAAACGGCTTAGTGATATGAATTTTGTACAGGAAGAAACATGGTTCGTAGTAACAAGAGGTTAGTGCAGTCGAGTTTTGAAATAGGGAAACTTTAACTAATAAACTGTACTAATTGGCCAAGTCAAAATCTATGAAAAAATTAGTAGATAGATATATGAGTCTAGTTTCAGGAAAAATTTACGGATCTTAATTTCGAGTTTGAACTCAAGATATGAATTTTAGGCGACTCTGACGCAGAATGGCAGCACATTCGAAATGCTTAAATAAACAATTTAAACCTATTTAAGGGATAGAATAAGTTTAGTAATGCCTCGTGCTCGATTCTGAAACAGTCTCGGGTAAGGAGTGTTACATTTATTGGTATCGAGCAGGTTTAGTCGGTTCTCGGAGCAGTTAGTGTGAGAAAAGTCTAGCTATACATGCCATACTTGTATTTTGATAGTGTGACGACTCGGCGATTTTTTTTTAAATATTTTGTTTTATAGTAATGGATCCGGGCGAGCCGGTGATGATGATGTAGAAAGTAATGCTGCTTCCACGGAAGGGCGCGCCATCGAGAATAGGCCAGTAATAGTTGATCGGGGAGGAGTGACTCGAAGCTCTCTTCCGAGCTTTGAATGATTTATTTGCCGAGTTCGTTCGTGCGAATCCGGCAGCTTAGACCTCCACCCCTCATGATTCTCGGGCTACCCATGTAGCTCAAGCTTCCCGATCCACAGTGCAGTGGTAAGAGAAAACCACCAGTTGATAGAATCAGAAACAAGGCGAAAGAGTTCCGAGCAACAAAAGATGATGATGCGAAAAAGCGAATTTTGGTTAGAAAATACTATCGAGTCTTTGACGATTTATCTTGTACACCCGAGGAATGTATGAAATGTGTAGTATCACTTCTTAGAGACTCGACCTACTACTGGTGGAAGACACTTGTATCGGTTGTACCGAAAGAGAGGTCACTTGGGATTTCTTTCGGGAAGAATTTCGTAAAAAGTACATCGATCGAGGTTTATTGACCGAAGAGAAAGGAATTCTGGAATTGAAACAAGGCAATATGATGGTGACCGATTATGAGCGTGAATTTGTCAAGCTCAGTAAATATGCTCAAGAATGTGTGTCCACAGAGGTTATCATGTGTAAAAGGTTTGAGGATGGGTTAAATGATGATATCCATTGTCGGTGGGTGTCCTAGAAATAAAAGAGTTCGTTATTTTAGTTGAGAGAGCACATAAAGCGGAGGAGCTATTAAAAGAAAAGGCAAAGTTGAGACAGAGACACAAGATACAAAGAAGAGACAGATGAGCGAGATCATTTCGGCTACATCCAAGAGGCCCGAGAGTTTTCTACGGATCTAACTTTTCGGCGGGCAATCTAGTCGAATAGAGGTAGCAGATTTAAGGATCCGAAGGCTCGGACCACCTCGACTACGAGTGTAGGTAATGTCGACGGGGTAGATCAGGGTGTCCACGGTGTGGTAGACTTCATTATGGTCCTTGTCGGGCAAAGTGAAAATGTTTGCTATAAATGTGGTGCTCCAGATCATTTTGTACGAGAATGTCCGAAGTGGCTAGCCGAGAGGTAACACAGAGTGCTAGATCCTAAATGCTCCTACTAGAGGCGGATCATCGAGGCAACCGGGAGTAGGAGCAAATGTGAGGTACCTCTAGAGATTCTACTGTGAGACCGGATGTTAGAGCCCTGCAAGGACTTATGCTATTCGTGCACGCGAAGAGGCATCCTCCCGATGTGATTACGGTACATTTTCTCTACATGATATTAATGTCATTGCTCTGATTGATCCGGGTTCAACTCATTCTTATGTTTGTATGAAATTGATGCCTAGTATAAGTATGCCTATAGAATCTACAGAATTTGTGATTAAAGTATCGAATCCATTAGGCAAGCATGTATTAGTAGATAAGGTATGTAGAAATTGTCCTTTAATGATTAGAGGCTACTGTTTTCCGGCCGATCTCATGCTATTGCCATTTGATGAGTTTGATGTGATTCTTGGTATGGATTGGTTGACTACACATGATGTGATAGTGAATTGTGGAAAGAAATTCATTGAGTTGAAGTGTGAAAATGGTGAAATTCTTCGGGTTAATTCAGAAGAGTCAGATAGTTCATTTCCTATAATTTCATTATGTCCGCCGTAAATACTTGAGAAAAGGGTATGAAGCTTATCTTGCTTTTGTGTTGAACACTAAAGATCCAGAATTGAAAATTGAATCAGTGCCTGTGGTATGTGAGTTTCCCGATGTGTTTACGGAAGAACTACCAGGTTTGCCTCTGTTAGAAGTTGAGTTTGGTATTGAGTTGATTCCAGGTACCACGCCCATTTCTATTGCTCCTTATAGAATGGCTCTATTGGAATTGAAAGAATTGAAAGCTCAGTTGCAGGAATTAACAGATAAAGGCTTTGTAAGACCCAGTAGTTCACCATGGGGTGCACCAGTGCTATTTGTGAAAAAAAAAGACGGATCGATGAGATTGTGCATAGATTATCGGCAACTTAACAAGGTAACAGTAAAGAACAAGTATCCATTGCCTAGAATTGATGATTTGTTTGATCAACTGAAGGGAGCTACTGTGTTTTCCAAGATAGATTTGAGATCCGGATACTATCGATTCTGAGTTAAAGAGTCGATGTCTGAAGATCGCTTTCCGGACTAGGTATGGTCATTATGAGTTCCTTGTGATGCCATTTGGCTTGACTAATGCTCCTGCCATTTTTATGGACTTAATGAACCGAATTTTTAGACCATACTTAGATAAGTTTGTAGTTGTGTTCATTGATGATATTTTGATTTATTCTCATGATGAGACTGAGCATGCAGAGCATTTGAGAACAGTTTACAAATTCGAGAGATAATCGGTTGTATGCCAAGTTCAAGAAAAGTGAGTTCGTTACGAGAGTTGGTTTTCTTGGACATATTGTCTCGGTGAAGGTATTAAGGTTGATCGAGTAAGATTTCAACCATTGTTGATTGGAAGCCTCCTAGAAATGTATCAGAAGTTAGAAGTTTTCTTGGTCTTGCCGGATATTATAGACGATTTGTGGAGGGATTTTCCATGATAGCTACCCCGTTGACGAGACTACTACGGAAGGATGTTAAGTTTGAATGGACTGAGAAGTGCCAACAAAGTTTTGACAAGTTAAAGGCATTGTTGACGGAAGCTCCTATCTTAGTACAATAGGAACCGGGTAAAGAATTTGTGATTCTGATGATGCATCCTTGAATGGGCTCGGTTGTGTACTCATGCAGGAAGGAAAGGTAATTGCTTATGCCTCTAGACAATTGAAGCCACATGAGAAAAATTATCCGACACATGATTTAGAGCTAGCTGCTATTGTATTTGCATTGAAGATTTGGAGACATTATTTGTATGGTGAAAGGTGCCGGATATTTACCGATCATAGAAGCTTGAAATACTTGATGACTCAAAAAGATTTGAATTTGAGGCAAAGAAGATGGTTGGAATTGCTTAAAGATTATGAGTTAGTGATTGATTATCACCCGTAAGGCAAATGTAGTTCTTGGCGCTTTAAGCGAAACTTTTATTTACATTGCGAGCTTTGAATACCAATTTAGCCATGTCGATGATGGTTCTATTTTAGCTGAATTTAGAGCTAAACCGGTATTTCTTGAAGAGATTTGTGAAGCTCGGAAAGATGATAATGAGTTACAAGCTAAAAGAGTTCAATGTGAGTCGGGCATAGAATCGATTTCGGATTGGTTCGATGGTTGTTTGATGTTTAGAGACGAAATTTGTGTACCAAAGAATGATGAGCTTATTCGGAAGATTTTACAGAAGCATATAGCAGTTCTTTATCTATTCATCCAGCAAAGTACAAAAATGTATAATGATTTGAAGAAATTGTATTGGTGGGTAGGAATGAAAAGAGATATTTGAGTTTGTTTCTAGATGCTTGATTTGTCAACGGTAAAGGCCGAACATCGGTACCCTCGGGATTATTGCAACTGTGCTAGTTCCGAATGGAAATGGGACGAGTTACTATGGATTTTGTGACAGGATTGCCGTTAACACTTTGAAAAAGAAAGATGCAATATGGGTTGTGATTGATAAGCTAACTAAGTCGGCTCATTTTATCCCAATCCGTATGGATTATTCACTTGACAAGTTGGCCGAGTTATACATTTCGAGATAGTTAGACTACATGGAGTGCCATTATCGATCATTTCGACAGAGATCCAAGATTTACTTCACGGTTCGGAAGAAGTTACAAGAGGCTTTAGGTGCGAAGTTGAGTTTTAGTACGGCTTTTCACCCTCGAATCGATGGTCGATCGAGAGAGTTATTCAGTACTTGAAGATATGCTTAGATGTTGTGTATTAGAATTTCAAGGTAGTTGGGAAAAATACTTACCATTGGTAGAGTTTGCCTACAATAATAGTTATCATCAAGTTTGAAGATGGCACCTTATGAAGCTTTGTATGGACGTAAATGCCGCACACCTTTATATTGGATGAGCTTAAAGAAAGCCGAGAGTTACTGGGGTTGATCTAGTTAAAGAAACGGAAGAAAAAGTGAAAGTTATCGAAATTGTTTAAAAGCGACTTGAGACGGTGCGTAAGTCGTATGCGATTTAAAAGAAAAGAGATCGAATATCAAGTTGGTGACAAATTTTTTGAAAGTATCCCGTGGAAGAAAGTTCTCGATTTGGCAAGAAAGGCAAACTAAGTCCACGTTTTATTGGACCGTTTGAAGTGATTGAGAGAGTCGGACCATTAGCATATCGGTTAGCTTTACCGATTGAGTTAGAGAAGATTCATAATGTATTTCATGTGTCTATGCTACGTCGTTATCGTTCAGATCCGTCACATGTGATTTCTCAAACAGAGGTTGAGATTCACCGGACATGACTTACGGTGAAGAACCCAGAAAGATTCTAGCTCGAGAGGTAAAGCAATTAAGGAACAAAAGTATTGTACTTGTGAAAGTACTATGGAATAGACATGGGGTAGACGAGGCTACATGGGAACCCGAAGAGGCTATGCAAAACAGTACCCATATCTCTTCACGGTAAGATTTTGGGACGAAAATCCTAAAGGGGGAGAAATGTAACATTCTGAAATAGGGCCTAAGCGGAATAAGTGGTTGCGAAACCACAAATTTAGGGTAAAATATATATATATATATATATATATATTATTATTATTTTGAGGTTCATGGTATGATTACATGATTGTGTGAAAATTTCGTGATAAAATTCTATGCATAAAGTGCTTAAATTGAGGTTAAGGACTAAATCGAATAATTTGCAAAACTTGCATTCTAGAAGTTTTAGTATGAAATTATTTTGGAATATTAATTAGGAGATCTTAAATGGTAATTTGACCAATTTTAAGTTCATGGAAAAAATTAGGACATGGAAGGAATTTTGAAAGTTTAGTAAGGAGGGCATTTTGGTCATTTGGTTATTAACATTAATAAAAGGTGAAAAGATGATAAAATTGTATCATCTTCTTCAAGTTACCAGCAGAACCTTACCTCTCTCCATAGCTGGGGTTTATTCAACTTTCAAGCTTCATAGTAAGTGATTCCAAGCCCGCTTTTAATGATCTTTACGTTTTTGAAGTCCCTAGTAGCTCGATAAAGCTTATGCTAGCAATAATTTAAGTTAGGAATCAAATTTGGAAAAATACCCATAGGTGAAATTTGTGTATTTTGATGTTTTATGATGGAATATGAGGTTTTAAATTATGTTAGACAACTTGTGCTACTTGGTTTTAAGTGAAAACAAGTAAAAGGCTTAATCGGTAAAAATACCTAATAGTCATAAGTACATGTTAGTGTGTGAATTTGATGTTGCCATAGAAGGAAAAATGATCAGCATGTCATAAAACATAAGAAAATAGGATGAAGTTTAATTTACGAGCCTTGGGGCAAAAGTGCAAATATGTGAAAGTTTAGGGCAAAATGTAATTTTACCAAAGTTTGAGTAAAGGGTTGTTTTGATAAATGTTGATATTAAATAAGCTAAATTTGCTATTATAGATCAAGAAGAGCGAAATTCGAGAGTAGATCGGGAAAAGAAAAAGTAAAGGACTAAATTGTAAAGTTTAGTCACATTTTGTATCGAGGTAAGTTTACAGTAAATAAATGCAATATTCTTTTATTTTACATTATTATTGTCAATTTCAGCATTTATATATTTATGTTATGAAAATATTTAAAGTCGAATTTAAGGTGAAGTGATGAGAGAAAAGTGTTAGAAAGCCCGGTTGAACCCTAGGAATGTTAGGATATTAGGGTTGACAGATGAAACGAAATGAGCCATGTAAGTCCATATTAGAAATATGGCTTTGGAGACAGGATTGAGCCATGTAAGTCCATATTATATATGGCATTGGAGACAGAATAATTCATGTAAGTCCATGTCAAAGACATGGCATTGGCGAGATATTGATAGACAGGAACGACCCTAGTATCCTTAGTATTCCGAGTGGTTCAACGGGTCAGGATACGAGTTAAATTACAGTGAATTAACAGCAAAGGAAAAGTAGATTATACTTATGAAAAAGGAAAGGTCAGGTAAGAAAGAAGGTAAGGAATAAAGAAGAAGATAGAAATTGAGAAGTAAAGAAATTTATGATGTTAGATGATATTATGCATAATTATCCATTATGTTGAATGTTGTGATTTATTTGCTTGTAAGCTTACTAAGCCTAGTGCTTAATCTCTTTATTTTCTTCTTCTTATAGTACTTATCTAGCCACTCGGGGATCGAAGGAAACGTCGGAGGCCGATCACACTATCAAAGAAATAACTCGGTATAATTAGGCGTTTTGTTTTGTGTATGGCATGTATAGAAACTTAGCCACTTTTGGTATAATATGAACAATGAATGACGTGTAAATACTTGCTAGTGATTAGCTAATAAAATGGCCGATGATATGCATGTTTATTAATATGTATGATTGAATGGTGATTATCACATGAAAATTATGAAAATGTGAAAGTAACCTAAAAACAGATTCAAGTAACAGCAATGACGTAACTTTGAAAAATCACTAAAATTTTATAAACATAGTTTGAAGATGAATAATATATGAAATTAAAGCTTATTATGTCTATTTTCTTATGGAATAAGAAAAATAGGTAAAGGTATTATATTTCATGATATATCTGAGTTTTAGTGAAACAGGGTCAGAGCAATTTCTGGAACCCCTGTTTCAACTTTGGAAATTCACCATAAATTGTACAAAACTAATTAGAAGGTATAATTTATATGGTTATAATCATTTTTGAGTCTAGTTTTAAGAGAAACAAACGGCTTAGTGATATGAATTTTGTACAGGAAGAAACATGGTTCGTAGTAACAAGAGGTTAGTGCAGTCGAGTTTTGAAACAGGGGAAACTTTAACTAATAAACTGTACTAATTGGCCAAGTCAAAATCTATGAAAAAATTAGTAGATAGATATATGAGTCTAGTTTCAGGAAAAATTTACGGATCTTAATTTCGAGTTTCGAACTCAAGATATGAATTTTAGGCGACTCTGACGCAGAATGGCAGCACATTCCGAAATGCTTAAATAAACAATTTAAACCTATTTAAGGGATAGAATAAGTTTAGTAATGCCTCGTGCTCGATTCTAGAAACAGTCTCGGGTAAGGAGTGTTACATTCTCAATCCACATCACATGGTCACAATTTTTATTTTATTTTTTGCAAAATAAACCAGAGGAATAAGAAAACTACTCAGAACTTAGGATACTGGTTTAGGCTACTCCTAAGCTCCCATTTAACACTATGAATAGTGTCTACAAGTAGTGATTCCAAAACACTCACCGTTCACGTTTTCACCTATTTGTCGAAAGCTTAAACTAGTTTTTCCTTACCTTTCGCCTTACTCAAAGAAGGTCCTGACGACTCTTAAGCTTCATACACAACAACCACACAATATACACAATTAATTTACAATTATAACCGCATCTCAACAAGCAAAAACACAGGTTTAAGGTTAGTTCCTCTTGGAATTGAAATTTCGACTAGTATAATCGAAACTCATTTACCTTAATCCTTACTCATTCCCATTACTTAAAACCGATTCTGAACATCTAATTACTCATCTAAGAATAGTTCTTAACCTTCAAACCACCCTAAACGACTCAGATTCATGGTTCTGAAAATTTCGACATACATGGCCCTTTTTAACGAAAACTCAACAAAACCTTTGAATTATTTAATAAAACTTAAATGAGGGTTTACAAACCTTCTAATCACAACAAAACAAGTTGAAAAACAATTTGAAATAGTAATTTCATTCAAAATCCAGGATTTCACCATTAACATCCCAAATTCTGACTTTTATCCAAAACCTTTGATTCAATTGCTTAAAACTCAATTTAAATGGCTAGATTACCTCAAAAACTATTAGGAAAACAAAACATTACCTAGATTAAATGGAAAATGAGCATTTAATAGAAAATTTGAGAAACCCACAAGTCAGATGACAAGGGGATTTAGTAATGTTCTTGGTGTTTCTCTTTAAGTTTAAAAGGGATTTGGTGTTTGAAATTCGGTGGAAATCAAAAGAATTGGAGTTTGGAAGCCCAAAATAGGTGAATGATATTTGGGAACTTCAAGCGAGGAAAAAACAAGTGGGGGAGAAGGGTTTCATGATTTTTCAGGGGTGGAGAGGGGAAATAGGGTATTTTTAAAACTTTGGTACATTTACTTGTATGGTACTTTCAATTTTAACTCCCTTTTCAAAATAGTCCACAATTTACAATTAAGGGTCTTTTCCAAATTAATTTCACAAATTGATTTAGTTTTCAAAAAGTCATGGACGAATACACTTCTAGGTTGCCACATTTTCGAATTTATGAATTCTTCTTAAGCAAAATTCCCAAATTACCCTTGAAACTTCTAGACCCAATTTCAAGATGTGACATATAAAGCATGTTAGTATCATACGTAGGCTCAGCCTGAACTCGACCCATGAACACCTCTACCTCTATCTGAACATAATTAAACTCTAACAGTAAAACGGATGAAAATAACTGCAATAATAAAAAAAATCATAATAAATTTAGAAATTTAAGAATATGAACTAATTAATAGAACAATATTTCTTATTACAATTGTCGCCACAGTATCCTTGATAGTTAAATTATGTATAATTATTGGGTTAATATTCTCTCCACTGCCAATGGAGTTTTTTAACTTCACATGCAAAGTTTAGTACATGACACATGCCTGTTTTAACTTATTTTTAATTTTTTTAATATTCTCTCAAGACATATGGTGGCATTTCACCTCTATTTGTGGAATTTTTTAATTTCATTGACAATGCACCAAATAATTTTCAATAATTATTTATATCTCAATTAAGTTAATCATTTGAATATGTAGACAACAGTCGCTGAACTAGTATATTCAATGAAAGGTGTAAGTTCCCAACTTCACATTGATTTAAGGGTAAACTATACCACATGTCATTTTAATTTTTTTGTCAATTTAGTTACTCTAATTAAAATAATTGTTCGAATTGGTCACTGCCGTTCAGAATTTCGTTAATCCACTAATAGATTGCTGACGTGACATTTTTTTGACTAAAACTAGAAACTCTATAATTAGTCCAAAACACTTTTTTAATTGAATTTTGATGTTAGGATTTTTATTTTTCTGTTTGTTCTTAAGAAGCATGAAAAGTAATAAAAAAAAAGTAAAACAATAACCTTGATTGAACCCAGCTTTAGCTAATTCAATTGTCTAATAAAACTAAAGGTGCGTTTGTTTGGAAGGATTTGATTTTCTAGAAAATATTTTCCTAATTTTACTGTGTTTGGAAGCTTGAAAACATTTTACATTTGGAAAATATTTACCAAACACGGGTAAAATGACCTGCAATTTGGGGAAAATGTCTTACCCTTTTGAATTTGGTAAGACATTTTCCAGAAAACTAACGCTTTCTCCTCCCCTTTCCCCTTCCTCTTGGGTTGCAAATCAGTGCCATTGCCAGGTACCCTACCCCCGCCCTAAATTCCTCAAGATCTGCGCGATCTCGAAGAATGAGGACGAGAAAGTTTGGTCAATGACCTTTTTCAGTTCCTCCTCCATCTAGGTAAGGTTCCTTCTCCTTCTTCCGTTCTTCATTCCTTTTCTTTCTTCCGTTCTTCATATTCTTTTCCAGGTAAAAGTCCGTCGCATATCTTCTCTTCTCATCTCAGCATATTCTGTTTCGTTTCCTCTCTTTCTCAGGCAAATCTACCATGAATTCTTCGCTGGGTCTTGGCTTAAGGCAGTAATCGTTCTTTGATTTCTAACATTTTTATTTTTTAGTTTATATTTATTTTGTGTTTCTGGAAACATTGATGTTAAATGGATCTTATTCCGAAATGTGGCACCTCCTTTGTTGTCTGACTTGTGTACTAGGAATTTTGTGAGTTAATTTCGTTCAAGATTGTTGCTTATACCATATTATGTTTTGGTTTTATTCTGTATTTGGATGTTTGATCCATCTTGCCATAAATTTGATGGTTTCTTGGGTTACTGTGGGCAACTTGTTTTTGCTTATCATTTCATTTCCGACTTAAATCCAAAATCTGCGCTTTTGACTTGATTTGATAAAAAAAAGAACAAAAATCAATATGCTAGTAATATAAAGCTACTTGAGTCAATAGAGAAAGTGTTGATAGGTGGAGAGAGTGACTCTAATGCACGTTTCCTAGAGTTTTTGAGGAATAGAAATTAGCTTGCAAAAGAAAGAATAATTCAACTTAGTCAATACAAGGGAATTTAGTTTATTTCTTTTCTTCTTTTCTTTATCGGGTTCTATTCCCCTCAATGCTATGTTACTCAGCTCTGTGGTGAGTTTTAGATATGGGTATGAGTTTGACATGGGTTTGCTAAACTTTTTCTAAGTTACTTTGTTTAAATGGGGGATCAATCCCCCTATACTCATTTCTGAATATTTGTTGAGCACATGTGTGGTATGCTTTATTTTAGGGAAAATGAAGAGTCTAGATAACATGTCCTCTAGTTTGGTGGCAATTATACCTATTTTATTTGTGAGCTTGACTTAATTCTAAATTGAGATTAACTTATTTGAATGTCTCTCATTTGGTTGCTTAATGTTTTACCCAAAAAAGAAGAAAACTATTCTTCAAAATAATATTAAGCGATGGATTTGTTTTACCTTATGAATCTTATTTATGTTTTACCTTATGCATGCTACATTTTTTCTTTACTCTTTTCATTTGCAGATTAAACGAGAAATTTCAATAATGAAACTCATCATACACCCAAATGTCATCTGCTTGTATGAGGTTTGGCACGAAGTTTTACTAGTTCAGTTACTTTATTGATCTCCATGCATTTCTTCCTTGCTTCTCGTTTGCTCTCTTTCAAATCTGACTTGGATTTTGTCAGAAGAAGACTCCACTTGGCTTTTAAAAAATATTTTAAGTATAGTAAGACTATATTTCTTGGTAACTTCTAGTAATATTCTTGGTACAGGTGATGGCTAGTAAGAAATTTGTGTTTACTCTTGGAATGTAAAAGTGCTTCCGGAATCAAATCTCAGTTGTGTATCAATGTTTTATTACTATATATTAATCTTGTTTTTATTGTCTTGTTATCTTCCTCTGCCAGGCAAGCAAAGGGAGGTTGAAGGAAGATGAAGCTAGAAAGTGTTTTCAGCAGCTTATTAGCAGGGGTGTTTACCATCGAGACCTCAAGGTACGATATATATTTTGTGTTGATTAGCTTCTTGCCTATAAACGTTAAATATTTTAATAGTTTGTATCATTGGTGCATCCATCAATTAGTGTTGATTGTTCGATACTACGTGATTGCTATGAATTATTTGCAATGTATTGCTTTGGAAGATAACTTGTTTCTTGCTTGGGTTGTTTATTTCAAAGACCTTGAACTTCAAATAAAGATTTTATTTTTTATCTCTGGATCAGCCTTGCACTATATTTCATTTAGTTTACAGTTTTTGTGGTGACATTTTCTTTGTTATTTGCTTTGCTTATGCCCTTGAATCTGAATTTCGGACACCTAGATATTATTTTCAATGTCATTGAATAGTCATTTCAACACTCTGCTTTTTCATATGTTTACTTTTTAAGAATATATAGGTTCTTCTGATGTCTAACATACCATAATCATAATTCCCCTTAATGCACTAAAAGGAATATGCACTACTTTGTTAGTAAGTAAGGTACAGGATGTTAGCCTGCAATGCAACAAGAAACCAACAAAGAAACCAACGATGCACCAAAGATCCAAGTTGAACCGGAGAAGCAACAAAGATTTTGTTTATTTTGTTCATTTGTAACTTGATTTAGTTCCTTTGTAATTTATACTTAAAGTTACTAGGAGTAGTTGTTGATTTATGTTTGATGTTATAGTTGGTATGTCAGCTACATTTTGTGTGTAATTCTAGCTAAGCTTTAGTCATGTATTAGTGGGAGCAGTTATATGTATTAGTGGGAGCAGTTATACATTAGGTAACTGCCATATTTCATTGTAACATAAATGCTTCTCAAGTCAATGAAAAAGGTCTGATTTTTGGAGATCAAATTCAGTTTTCTTCTTGTTCAAACTACTTTGCATTCGTTTTTCTTTTTCTCCTTTAGTTTTCTGCTAAAAACCCAATACATGTTGTAGGACCAAATTCATGCCAATATCCAATACAAGAAAAATAGGCACAAAAATAGACCCAAACAAGGCCCAAACGAACAGAGACTCAAAGTTGTTGCATGAGTCCTCGCGCAAGACGCCTCTCACCGGCGTCCCACTCCGCCACGCCTCTCGATTCAAATTTTCGCTATATCTTCAACAGAAAACAACAAGAAGCATAGTAACATGAGGAGACTTGTTTTTCCCTTATTTTATTTCTAGGCTATAAAAAGCCATTGAAAATACGGTATAAATGAGAGTTTTTTTTCGAAGGAATCAAGAGAAATACAGAGAAATATACTAGATTTCTGAGTAAACTTTTAATACCATCCAATAGAATCAAAGGTGATTATAGTTTTTTTTTTAAGGTTTTTAGCCTTTGTTGTGCATCTACATTTTTTTTCCTTTCTTTTTTTTCCTTATTTTTGAAAATAATCAAACAAAGTTTTAAAAGAGAAAGGAGGGCTTACCTAGTCTTGATCCGTGAACAGGCGGTGGGGTGGAGGTGCGTGGCACCGATGATCCTCCAGGGTGGCGCAAGCTAAGTTGAATTCCTAGCAAAGAAAAATGGAAAGGGAGCAAGGAAGAAGAAGCATTCTGCTTCTTTTTGTTTGAAAAACAATGGGAATAAGAAATAAAATGGGTCCTGTAGAACCATTCAATAGCTTTTAAAGTTGCAGGGCCTATGTGTTTTGCCCTTAAGGGGTCAATTTGTGCATCAGGTCCCTGTTCAGAAATTTGGGTAAATTACATTTTTAAACCCCCTTGTTCTACGCGCCCTTCAATGAGGTCCTCCTTTCCCCTTTTATTTGTGCTTTATCCTAGAACTTCCGTTTTGATCTCAATTAAGCCCTATTTTGCTTATTTTAAACACTTTTATCACAAAATTAAATTCTTTTGGTACTATTATTATAAATCTATTGCTATTTTATTTAACTATTTTAGGTTATTTTCCTATTATTTATTGTATTATTTTTTTACACTATTATTTATTATACTTATTATATCATTTTCAAGTTATTTTTTTCTTCCATTTAATTTAGTCAATTTGAGTTATGTTTCACATTATTATATTATTTATTTATTTTTATATTTGTTATATGCTTTGTATACGTTTTTTAAGTAAAACTAATTATTTTATGTATAACTTGTTATTATATGTATTACATTATTTGGCGTATCATTTTTTTTCTTTTGCTAATAATCATTTCTTTTCCTGTGTTATTTCTTTTTATATACATATTTTATAATAATTTTAAATATAGTTTATTATACTTATTATATTTTATTCATCATATTTTTTTTCCTACTGCTTACTACTATTATTTTACTATCATTATTTATAATTTTTATATGTATATATTCTTCGTTAAAGTTTTTTTATAATTTTTAATAAACCTACTTTATTATTTTATTATTTTTATATACAATAGTTTTTTTTTCATTGATTTTTTTATATACTAAATTATTTTTTTTTTTCGCTTTCTTTGTTTGTTTTGAATATCAAAATATCCCTTTATCGGTTCACTCTCAAAAATTTTCAAAACATAGGCAATGTTCGATATTTAAAGAATTCAAAGGATCGTGCCCTAACGTACTGGGTTTCGCTTTCTTGGTCTGCTTTGAATGTTCGAATACCCTCTTAAAGCTAAAAACGCACGTTTTAAAGGCAAGATCACATCTGAGGGTAAAAAATATTGTGTCCTAACGTACTGGATGTAATGTTTTACCTCAAGGTGAGATGGTCTTTAATACACATTTGACTTACCTAAATGTTTTAAAAGCCAATAAAAGGAGGATCGCGTTTTGAACTCTGTCCAAATCTTTAATTTTCGACATTGAGACACTAAAAAATCAATCAAGTACCAATTTTGGGCGTGTCGAGGGTGCTAATCCTTCCTCGTACGTAACTGACTCCCGAACCAATTTTTTATTTTCGCAGACCAAAATCATCGTTTTGAAAAATTTATTTATTTATTAAAAACGACCGTGTTTTGAGGTGAACCAATCACACCCTATTAAAAACGATTGGTGGCGACTCCCAACTTTTCATTTTCAAAGTCAATTTCCCGTTTTCAAAAAATGGTTTCGACAGCTTGGCGACTCCACTGGGGATATTAGAGAGTCGAGCTGTAAATTGATTATTTTCTATCTTATTGTCAAAAATTGGAAATTTGGTTTTTAAATCTATGATCCTCTCATTGTATTTTCTGTGTTTTTGTCAGTTTTTATCATGTAGGTTTTACTTTATTTGTCGAATCTTTCGATATATTCTTGCATCATTTTGCATGACCGTTGTGGTCGCACCTTTTAAGTGGGAGTGAGAAACTATGCTTTCGTGAGGTTTTCACCTCCGCATGGGCTAGGGGATCGCTTCAGGAATACATCCGTACTTATGTCTTCGTGAGGTTTTCACCTCCGCACGGGCATAAGGAAATGTATTCCCCTGAACCGAACTTGATCCATCTGAACCTATAATGGGCGAGGGTCGAGGAATTTGCTGGTTCAGGTACCTTTACTCTAGAACTAAATCACATATAGTGAGCTGTAGGAACCCGCCTTAGGTAGAATTACACTTAACCCTAGTGGTTTCCTGAATAGGCGGTTGATAATTTCTTGATTACTTTGATTTTTATTCTTATGCATGAATTCTGACTTGGGTTCTTCCTTCTTTCTTTAATAGTGATTGCATAACATTTTCATCCTAAAAGGAGATGTCGATATACGGTTCGGTTACTAATAGAAAGTTTTGCCATGAAGAATGAATTCCTTGATAAAGTGAAAGACAACGCGTTTGTTCAAAGATGGTCGGAGAATGCACAGTTAGAGAAAGGTGACAGTTTGACAAAGGAGTACACGTCAGAGTTATGGGACTTTACTCGTATTAGTGTGGTTCAGAACGATCTTCAGGAGTTGAAAGAATTATGGAGTCACTGGGATGATAAGATGAAGCAGCTACTATACTGTAATTATGGTGATGTTCCTTATCTCCTCGATGTTAAGGTAGATAGGTATTTGTTCCGCGCCATGGCTCAATTTTGGAATTCCGCCTACAGTTGTTTTACTTTAGGAAAGGTGGATCTAGCACCTATTATTGAGGAATACACAGCCTTGCTTCGCTGTCCGAGGTTTCAAGTTGATAAGATTTATTCTAGAGCTATCAATACCCCAACCTTTGTAAAGAGGTTGATGAACATCACTGGGATGAGTGAACAGTGGGTTGAGGCTCGGGTCCAGCAGAAAGGCAGTGGAAAGTGTATCCCTTGGGAAAATTTGAGAGATCTGATCCTGACACACCCTGACATGAAGAAAAGAGTTGATGTCTTCGCCTTGAGCATTTATGGTTTGGTTATTTTCCCTAAGGCTTTAAGGCATGTAGATGAAGCAGTCGCCAATCTATTTGACCGACTAGGTAAAGGAGTCATTCTAGTTCCTGCAATCTTGGCTGAGACTTTCAGATCTTTGAGTGTATGTCGGAGGTCAGGTGAAGGCAGATTTATTGGGTGTACACAACTCTTGTTAGTATGGTTTCATAGCCACTTTTGGAGGGTAGAAAAGGCCTCTTACCGACCTATTTTCGCAGATTACTCACCTTTGAAAGAGATAGTGGCCATATCGAGAAAAGATGACATAACAGAGGAAAAATGGATTGCGATACTTCAAAATCTCTAAGAAAAGGATATCGAATGGAAGGCCCCTTGGATGGTTTCTGATGAGATTCTCTACCGATGTGGGAGTTATGATTGGGTCCCTTTGTTGGGGATTTGGGGAGCCATTGGATATGCCCCTCTACTGGTATTGAGGCAATATAGATCAAGACAATTTATACCGATGACACAAGGGCTAGCTCAGAGTGGGTTCTCGTATGGGGAGAAAGACTCCAAGAAAAAGAACCGTGAGATTTATAATGCCTGGAACCAAACTTGCCGGATAAAGAGAGTTGCTGTGAATCCAATGGTAACTCCTGAATATAATGAATGGTGGAGTAGAAGGGTTAACGATAATATCCCGAGGCCGAATTTAGAATAAGCTCGATCGATAGAGGAATATCTGCGAGTGGTTCCCTCTGAATTGGAAATCATAAAGCAAGACTTCGAAAAGAAAACCTCAGAGTTAGAAAGGAAAATAGAGCAGCTGGAGGAGGAAAAAGTATACTTAAAGTTGGATGTTGATGTTCAAAAATTCGAGGCTGAGAATTTGAGAAAGGGAAAGAGAGAAGTTGATGAGGACCTAGACAGTCTGAAGACTGATTACAAGCAGCTGCATAAGTCAATGAGAAATGCTGGCTTGGGTAAAACGTCTGAACAGTGGAGGCAAGAAACCCAAGAGGAAAAGGCTAGGGCTGATTGGTGGGAAAGAAAGTTCCACGATGCTCAGGCTCGAGAAGTCACTTGTAAAAAGAGTTTGGATGATGGCCAGAATGAAAAACAGATGTTAAGAGCTCAAGTGGAGGAGTTAGAAACCGCACTACAGCAACATCGGTGTCGTAACTCAATAATTGAATTAAGAACTAGTCTAAGCAAGATCGAGAATTTGAAGGGGAAAGTAGAAGAACTTGAAGCTACACTTCAGAACTGTGAGAATCAAATTGAATTATTGGAAGCAAATAATGAGCAACTAGGGGAGAAAATTCACCGATCTCAAGATCAGGTCCGAGATAGGGATTACTTAATGGGTGAAGCTATAGCTCAGATACAAGAGGTGGGTGATCACTTACAGACTTTAGCGGTCCAAGCAGATGTGCTAGGAGTTAAATATGAGTTAGAATCAGATCGGGGGCGAGAGTTAGCCTGCCTTCTTAGGAAAGTAAAAGCTTTGGGTGTTAGGGCAAGACCGTATATGTAATTCATTTTATGTAAAAGATTTTGTTTTTCAGTGAAGTTTTCTAAATGAAATTGAATTCGAATCGACGTCTCCTTTTTGCATTCATGTCATGCATTTGCATTACATTGCATCGCATAACATCATATACACAAAAGAACCTTATTAATTAGTGGCCATTTATCTAGTTACCGTAGAACACCGGTACTACACACGAAGGAAGACAAAGGATATGGATCAGAGGTTTGAGCAAATGCAAAAGGAGATGTAAGAGCAACTGCAGGCTCAGATGCAAGAGCAGCTGGCTAAGATCCAGCAGGAAATGAGAGACCAAATGCTGAAGTCTCAGAGAAACATGCTAGAATCACAAAATAGCATGATAAGCCAGCTGACACAGCTGTTTAAAGGAGGGTCTGACAAAGGAAAAGGCCCTATGGTTGACACGAGAAATGACAATGAGGATTTCGCTTGTCCTACAAGTTTTACGCCAGCAAACATGCAAACACAACCACCAAGGGTGTCTGTTAATGTCCAACCTCTTTATTAAACTGGTACCTCAGCACCAGTAAACTTCCCAGCGGGATCGAGCACCAACCCTAAGGATAATCTAGCAAACCCCTAGGTCCCTGACTTCGACGACATAGCAGAGGTGGAAAAAGAAAAAATAGAACTGCCCAAACAAATGGAGGACCAATATAAATGGTTGGTGGAGAAGTTCAAGGCGTTGAAAAGTGTTGATAATTACTGCGGAATGGATGCCAGAGAGTTGAGTCTAGTCCCAGATTTGGTATTACCTCCCAAGTTCAAAATACCAGAATTTGAAAGATACAACAGAACTAGTTGCCCTGAGGCTCACATCATGATGTTTTGTCAGAGAATGACGGGTCATGTCAATAATGATCAGTTGTTGATTCACTGTTTTCAGGACAGTTTGGCTGGGGCTACGGCCAAATGGTACAATCAGTTGAGTCGTACCCAAGTTAAGTCATGGAAGGACCTAGCTCAGGCCTTCATGAAGTAGTACGGCCATATAACAGATATAGCACCGGACCGGATCACACTCCAGAATATGGAGAAGAAGCCAAGCGAAAGCTTCCGGCAGTATGCTCAGAGATGGAGAGAGGTCGCTACATAGGTCCAACCACCGTTGCTAGAAAAAGAAACAACCATGCTCTTCATCAATACATTGAAGGTGCCTTTCATTACTCATATGTTAGGTAACACAACCAAGAGCTTTGCAGACATAGTAATGTCTGGCGAAATGATAGAAAATGTCATAAGATCAGGTAAGATAGAAGTCGGGGAGAACGAAAAGGTCAGCCCCGAAGAAAAGAGAGAATGAAGTAGGTAATGTGAGCTCAGGCTACGCAAAATCGGCCACTGTTAATCAGTCAAGGGCGATAATCACAGGCCAGCAGGCCTCACCAAGACGGGAGCCTAATATGAGACAGAATACAGAGAAGTTTCAATTTACTCCTATACCAGTGACATATAGGGAGTTGTACAAAAGTCTGTTTGATGCACATGTAATGGCTCCTTTCCACTTAGAGCCGTTGCAACCCCCATACCCTAAGTGGTACGATGCAAATGCTCAGTGCGAATACCACGCAGGGATTACGGGGCACTCGATAGAAAACTGTACCTCATTCAAAAGGTGCATGGAAAGGCTTATCAAAGTAGGTGTTCCAAAATTTGATGATACACCTGGTACAGGAAATCCGTTGCCTAGTCATACTGATAAAGGGGTAAACGCGATAATTGAGAATGTGGGGAGAAAAGTCAAGCTGAATATCGCGGAGGTGAGAACCCCATTGAAGCTAGTTTGGAATGAAATGCAGAAGAGAGGTTTAGTCCCGCAAGGGTTGGGAGATAAAATCCAAGATACACGGAACTATTGTGAGTTCCATCATGAGAAAGATCACGAGATCCAGAATTGTATTGAGTTCAGAGCCCTAGTACAGGGTCTAATGGATAATAAGGAATTGGAGTTCTTTAAGTCCGTCGAAGAGGGGGATGTATGCTCGCTAGGAGGAAAGTCGAGTGAAGAAGGCGGCAGAGCCAGCTGTCTAGTGATAATTATTTCGAAGCCTAGAGTTAGTAAAGTAGAAGCAAGAATTACACCAAGAGTTATAATTCAGAAGCCAACAGCTTCCCCTTATAAAGATAGCCATAAGGTGCCTTGGAATTATAACTGTAGTATAGCAGTTTCAAAGAAGGAGGGTTCGATTAACACGCCAAACATAGAAGCCGAACCAGCAAAAGGGAAACTCGTCATGTTTAGGCAAGAAGCAGAGAGATCAGAACCACTAGTTAATGAGCCAGTAATGGAAAAGGAAGCCAAGGAGTTCTTGAAGTTCCTAAAACACAGCGAGTATAATGTTGTGGAACAACTACACCAACAACCGGATCGCATATCGGTATTGGCTCTGCTGTTAAATTCGGAGGTCCACCGCAACGCATTGATGAAAGTGTTGAATGAAACCTATGTTGCGGATGACATTTCAGTTAACAAATTGGATCGTCTCGTCAGCAACATAAGCGCTGACAATTTCATCTCCTTCAGCGATGATGAGATACCACCAGGGGGTAGGGGGTTTATTAAGGCTCTAAATATCACTACACGTTGCAAGGGGTATACGCTACCCGGAGCACTAGTTGATAATGGGTCCGCATTGAACGTGTTGCCGTGGGCTACATTAAACCGTTTACCTATAGACAGTTCCTATATGAAGACGTGTCAGAACATAGTAAGAGCATTTGATGGCACCGAAAGGAAAGTAATGGGAAGAATAGAAGTACCTCTTCAGATTGGCCCAAACACGTACGAGGTAGATTTCTTCGTGATGGATATTAAGCCTTCCTATAACTGTCTATTAGGAAGACCTTGGATTCATTCAGCTGGGGCAGTGCCATCCTCGCTGCACCAGAAGCTAAAGATGGTTACTGAGGGTCGGCTAATAACAATAAATGCAGAGGAGGACATTATTGCGTCAGTTGCCAGTGATACACCCTACATAAAGAATGACAACGAAGCAGTTGAATGTTCATTTCGATCATTAGAGTTTGTAAACGCAACGTTTATAGTTGAAGGAAACAGGATTCCGATACCTAGGATATCAAGGGCTACGAAAATAAGCCTGCAGTTGACAGTTGGGAAAGGCGCGTTACCTGGCAGAGGACTCGGGAAGCACCTTCGTGGAAAAGTTAGAGTGCCAGTCTTGGTTGGCAAGTGGGATCGCTTCGGTTTGGGATTCAGGCCAGATGCAAGCCAAGTGAAGAAGGAGTTTGAAAGGAAACAAGAACAGCGGAGAGCGAGATTGAGAGGGACAGAAGTCAGGTGGGAACCGATGAACTTCCCCCACATTTCTCAAACATTTGTATCTGGAGGGTTTATTCATTCCATACAGTATAAGGTGAAAGAATGAATAACTGAAGATGCTAGGGGAATTTGGAGCATCAATGTCATATTTGAAGAGGAAGCAATGGAAAGAAATTTATCAGGCATTTGCTCGTATGAGCCTGGGAGTGTTTTGAATAACTGGACTGTAGAAGAAATTCCTGTAATCTTTAGAGATAACACAGAGTAACCCACTTGTTGTCTTCTAGCCTAGGGACAATAAGAATCTTTTGTGAAATAGGCTCATGTTTAAACATTATTATTTTCAATAAAAATGCATTTTCATATATCGGTTCGAGCGATTATTCTTTTTTCCTTTTCATTTCATACATAATCATACCATACAGAGGAATTATTCATTTTGTTTTCTTTTGGTATTCTCTTATACTCATAATAGGCCCCCGGATGTCAACGTCATGAGTAATGCTGATACGAGCCCGGAATCTCCTTTTGAGCAAGACATGCACTTTGAGGGATTTCAAGATTTTAAAGAGGACGAAGATCGTGGTTTATCTCTCGATTTGTTAAGGATGGTGGAGCGAGAAGATGAACAGATCCTGCCACACAAAGAGACTACTGAGATTGTGGCCCTGGAAGAGGGGAAGGAAGTTAAAATTGGCACTTGCGTTAACGAAAAAACAAGACAGAACCTCATTGAGCTGTTGCAAGAATTCAAGGACGTCTTTGCATGGTCATACCAGATATGCCCGGTTTAAGTACCGATATTGCGAAGGCACCATGTCCCTACAAAAAGGAGTACAAGCCGTTCAAGAGAAGCTCAGAAGGATGAGACCCGATGTAGCAATGAAAATAAAGGAAGAAGTCAAGAATCAGTTTAATGCCGGATTCCTACAAGTGGTCAATTATTCAGAATGGGTAGCCAACGTCGTCCCTGTCCCTAAGAAAGATGGGAAAGTACGGATGTGTGTAAATTACAGAGATTTAAACAAGGCCAGCCCAAAGGATAACTTTCCATTGCCTCACATAGACACTCTAGTAGATAATACGGCAGGCTATTCACTGTTCTTCTTCATGGATGGGTTCTCCGGGTACAATCAGATCAAGATGCATCCTGAGGACATGGAAAAAACCACATTCATAACTTTATGGAGAACGTTTTGCTACAAGGTGATGCCCTTCGGGCTAAAAAATGCAGGAGCCACATACCAAAGAGCCATGGTAACCTTGTTCCATGACATGATGCACAAGGAAATTGAGGTCTACGTTGACGACATGATTGCAAAATCCCGAACTGAAGAGGAGCATGTGCGAGTGTTGAGGAAATTGTTCCTGAGGTTGAGGAAATTCCAATTAAAGCTCAATCCGTCAAAATGCACCTTCGGAGCTAGGTCTGAAAAGTTACTTAGCTTCGTAGTCAGTGAGAAGGGAATAGAAGTTGACCTTGATAAAGTCAAGGCTATACAGGGGCTACCTCCGCCACGAACTCAGAAAGAAGTCCGAGGTTTTCTAGGGAGACTAAACTACATCGCACGGTTTATTTCGCAACTGACAGAGAAGTGCAACCCCATATTCCGTCTTCTTAAAAAGCACAATCCTGGGGTTTTGGGATGATAAATGCCAAAAAACCTTTGAAAAGGTTAAACAATATTTGTCTAGTCCCCCAGTGCTAACACCACCAAGCCCTGGTAGACCATTGATACTATACTTAACAGTATTTGATAATTTGATGGGGTGTGTGCTCGGCCAACACGATGAGACTAGGAGAAAAGAAAGAGCGGTATATTATCTCAATAAAAAATTTACTGAGTGTGAAATGAGGTATCCGCCAATTGAGAAGCAATGTTGTGCTTTGGTATGGACAACACGAAGGTTGAGGCAATACATGTTGTACCATACAACTTGGCTAATCTCAAAGCTAGACCCTCTCAAATACATGATGGAGTCAACCGCTTTAAATAGAATGATGGCCCGGTGGTAGATTCTGCTCTCCGAATTTGACATAGTCTATGTAAACCAAAAAGCTGTGAAGGGGAGTGCAATAGCAGATTTTCTAGCCAGTAGAGCTTTGGAGGATTATGAACCTTTGAATTTCAATTTCCCCAATGAAGATCTAATGTATGTAGCAATCGCTGAAGGGGACATGCCTGAAAATCATTCCTGGAAATTAAATTTTGACGGAGCATCAAATGCCGCTTGAAATGGAGTTGGGGCGATTAATATCCCCAAATGGAGATCATTATCCGCTCACTTGCAAGTGGATTTTGACTGCACAAATAACATGACGTATCACGAGGCATGTATCATGGGAATTCGGGCACTATAGACCGCGAAATCAAAGTATTAGAAGTGTACGGAGACTCTGCATTGGTAATTTATCGACTTAAAGACGAGTGGGAAACGAGATCCTAAATTGATCGATCGAAAGTTAATCCCGGAGTTAATTGAAAAGTTTGATGATATTACCTTTCATTACCTCCCGCGAAGCGAGAATCAGATGGCTGACGCCTTGGCTACACTGGCTTCCATGGTCAAAGTAAATGAACAGAAGGATATGAAGCCAATTCAGATGAGTATTTGTGAGGCCCCAGCTCACTGCTGTAATGTTGATGAAGAAGAAGAGAGAGATGATCATCCTTGGTATCATGATATCTTACAATATGTGAAGAGCCGTGCGTACCCAGATAAAGCAACCGAAAATGATAAAAGAACATTGAGGAAGTTAGCCAGTGACTATGTCCTAGACGGTGAGGTTCTATATAAGAAGAGAAAGGATCAGGTGTTGCTAAGATGTGTTGACGCTGTTGAGGCAAAGAAAATTCTAGAGGAAGTCCATGATGGTGTCTGTGGGACACATGCCAATTATTTCACAATGGCTCGACAAATCATGAGATTCGGATATTACTGGTCTACAATGGAAGGAGATTGCATCAATTACGCTAAGAAATGCCATAAGTGTCAAATTTATGGAGACAAGATCCATGTGCCTCATTCACCCTTCCATGTTATGACTTCCCCATGGCCATTCTCAATGTGGGGCATGGACGTCATTAGGCCAATTTTGCCAAAAGCTTTCAACAGAAATCGATTTATTTTTGTGGTTATTGACTACTTTACCAAATGGGTAGAGGCTGCTTCGTACGCCAATGTTACAAAGTCGGCGGTCAGCAAGTTCCTGAAGAAGGAGATCATATGTCGTTATGGTATGCCAGAAAGAATTGTATCCGACAACGCGTTGAATCTGAACAACAGCGCAATAGCAGAAGTCTGCAGTTGGTTCAACATTAAACATCACAACTCATCACCATACCGCTCGAAAATGAATGGGGCGGTTGAGGCAGCTAATAAGAATATCAAGAAGATTGTGGGGAAGATGGCGAAGACTTACAAAGATTGGCATGAAAAGCTCCCATTTGCCCTTTATGCTTATCGGACATCTGTCAGAACTTCTACCGGGGCAACACCTTTCTCATTGGTTTATGGGATGGAGGCAGTTTTACCTATTGAGGTCGCCTCCGAGTTTTATCAGAGTTGAAGTTAGACGAAGCAGAATGGATCCAATCTCGTTACGATCAACTAAACTTGATTGAAGAGAAGAGGCTAAAGGCTATTCGTCATGGCCAAATGTACCAGAGGAGAATGATGCGAGCCTATAACAAAAAAGTTCGCCCTAGGGTGTTCCATGAGGGAGACTTAGTGTTGAAAAATATTCTCCCTATGCAAAAAGATTTCAGGGGGAAATGGATGCCAAATTGGGAAGGACCCTATGTGGTAAAAAAAGCTTTCTCTGGAGGGGCATTGATACTAGCAGAGATGGATGGCAAGAGCTTTCCTAACCCAATAAATTCGGATTCTGTCAAAAGATATTTTGCTTGAAGCACTCGAGGTGAAAACCCGTAAAGGGCGCCAAAAAAAAAGGAGAAGCCAATGTAAAAACCCGTAAAAGGTGCCTTGAGACCAAAGGGGTTTTGAGTTGAAAACCCGCAAAGGGCAATTCAAATTTCAATCCAAATTGGGGCAAGCGGCAATCTCACTACACTTGAATCGACAAAGAGGGGATAAGCTACATCTTGGGGCATCAACAAAATGCTATAGATCCTCTGAGCGCATGCCAAGTTTAAAAAGGTCCTCGAGGAGTTCGTATGCAGAAGCTCAAATCTGCAAACTGGGGACCTATTCATTCCTTTTCATCTGCTTTTGTATCTCAAGCAATGACCGCTTTTTGTTGATACATCTTTCGCAAATTCGACTCGAATAAATTTCAGTTCTACCTATCATTATAATCTTTTTCGAGTATTTTTATTGAAATAATAATTAATGAACTAATGATGCTCTCAAAAGAAGGTTTTGCATATTACCCTAAAAGGTTTCTAAACAGTACGAGAACCTAAAACAGGCGATTATTTAGAACTCACCAAGCTTAAAAGGGCTAGAAATGTGTGAGAAATAAGGAATTAATTGCATCTCCAAGTCCTCTTCTACTGAGCTGAACAAGAAGGCATATGTCAGGGACGTTACCTTAGTAAACGACGAGCGATGACAACCCAAAAATTAAAAATGGATCATTCTCATGACATTTTGCATTTTGTGCATTTAACATCCATAATACATGTAGTTAGGAACATTTGGTTCACATTAATCATGGCATAAGCATGTCACTCTACTACAGATGGATTCCCCAGTAGACAATGTAGCAAGATTACAGATATCATCAGCCTTATCTTCACTGAGCAGGAGTGAAGCAGGTTAAATATAGCAGATCTTATCTTCGCTGAGCAAGAGCGGAGCAGATCAAATTTTGGTGAATCTTATCTCCACGTACCGGCGATGGAGCAGATTCCAATCATCAGCCTTATCTTCACTAAGCAGGAGTGAAGCAGGCTATAAACCAGATCTTATCTTCACTGAGCAGGAGTGAAGCAGATCGAATTTTGATGAATCTTATCTCCACGTACCGACGATGGAACAGATTCCAATCATCAGCCTTATCTTCACTGAGCAGGAGTGGAGCAAGCTAAATACCAGATCTTATCTTCACTGAGCAGAAGTGAAGCAGATCGAATTTTGATGAATCTTATCTCCACGTACCGGCGATGGAGCAGATTCCAATCACCAGCCTTATCTTCACTGAGCAGGAGTGGAGCAGGCTATATACTAGATCTTATCTTCACTGAGCAGGAGTGAAGCAGATCAAATTTTAGCGAGTCTTATCTCTATATATCGGCAATGGAGTAGATTTCAGCCACCAACCTTATCTTCATTGAGCAGGAGTGAAGTAGGCTAAACATACAGATCTTATCTTTACTGAGCAGGAGTAACGCAGATCAAATTACAACAGATCACATATCCGTGAAGCAGCAACGGAGTGTTTTGAAACAATAAAGCGCGGTGGGTTGCGGCAAGGAAGACAAGACTCAGCTGGCCCAGGCAAATTTGGCCCTTCTAAAAATCTTTGCTTTGTTCTCGTTACACGACAATGAGCAAAGAGGGGCAGCTGTAGGACCAAATTCATGCCATGATCCAATACAAGAAAAATAGGCACAAAAATAGACCCAAACAAGGCCCAAACGAACAGAGACTCAAAGTTGTTGCATGAGTCCTCGCGCGCACGCCTCTCACCAAGATCCCACTCCGCCGCCTCTCAATTCCGAGATTTTCGCAGCTATATCTTCAACAGAAAACAACAAGAAGCATAGTAACAGGAGGAGACTTGTTTTTCCCTTGTTTTATTTCTAGGCTATAAAAAGCCATTGAAAATACGGTATAAATGAGAGTTTTTTTTTCGGGGGAATCAAGAGAAATACAGAGAAATATACCAGATTTCTGAGTAAACTTTAAATACCATCCAATAGAATCAAAGGTGATTATAGTTTTTTTTTTAAGGTTTTTAGCCTTTGTTGTGCATCTACATTTTTTTTCCTTATTTTTGAAAATAATCAAACAAAGTTTTAAAAGAGAAAGGAGGGCTTACCTGGTCTTAATCCGTGAACCGGCGGTGGGGTGGAGGTGCGTGGCACCAATGATCCTCCAGGGTGGCGCAAGCTAAGTTGAATTCCTAGCAAAGAAAAATGGAAAGGGAGCAGGGAAGAAGAAGCATTCTGCTTCTTTTTGTTTGAAAAACAATGGGAATAAGAAATAAAATGGGTCCTGCAGAACCATTCAATAGCTTTTAAAGTGACGGGGCCCACGTGTTTTGCCCTTAAGGGGTCAATTTGTGCATCAGGTCCCTGTACATTTTCTTGCTGCCCAAATCTGCTTCACTTTTGTTTTTGAATTTCACCCAGCAATTTTGTGCAACTTTTAATTTGGTCCATATTAAATGCTGGGTTCAGAAATTTGAGTAAATTACATTTTTACACCCCCTTGTTCCACGTGCCCTTCAATGAGGTCCTCCTTTCCCCTTTTATTTGTGCTTTATCCTAGAACTTCCGTTTTGATCTCAATTAAGCCCTATTTTGCTTATTTTAAACACTTTTATCACAAAATTAAATTCTTTTGGTACTATTATTATTAATCTATTGCTATTTTATTTAACTATTTTAGGTTATTTTCCTATTATTTATTGTATTATATTTTTTTACACTATTATTTATTATACTTATTATATCATTTTCGTTATTTTTTCTTCCATTTAATTTAGTCAATTTGAGTTATGTTTCACATTATTATATTATTTATTTATTTTTATATTTGTTATATGCTTTGTATACGTTTTTTAAGTAAAACTAATTATTTTATGTATAACTTGTTATTATATGTATTACATTATTTGGCGTATCATTTTTTTTCTTTTGCTAATAATCATTTTTTTCCTGTGTTATTTCTTTTTATATATATATTTTATAATAATTTTAAATATAGTTTATTATACTTATTATATTTTATTCATCATATTTTTTTCCCTACCGTTTACTACTATTATTTTACTATCATTATTTATAATTTTTATATGTATATATTCTTCGTTAAAGTTTTTTTTTATAATTTTTAATAAACCTACTTTATTATTTTATTATTTTTATATACCATAGTTTTTTTTCATTGATTTTTTTTATATACTAAATTATTATTATTTATTTATTTTTTTCGCCTTCTTTGTTTGTTTTGAATATCAAAATATCCCTTTATCGGTTCACTCTCAAAATTTTTCAAAACATAGGCAATGTTCGATATTTAAAGAATTCAAAGGATCGTGCCCTAACGTACTGGATTTCGCTTTCTTGGTCTGCTTTGAATGTTCGAATACCCTCTTAAAGCTAAAAACGCACGTTTTAAAGGCAAGATCACATCCGAGGGTCAAAAATATTGTGTCCTAACGTACTGGATGTAATGTTTTACCTCAAGGTGAGATGGTCTTTAATACACATTTGACTTACCTAAATGTTTTAAAAGCCAATAAAAGGAGGATCGCATTTTGAACTCTGTCCAAATCTTTAATTTTCGACATTGAGACACTAAATAATCAATCAAGTACCAATTTTGGGCGTGTCGAGGGTGCTAATCCTTCCTCGTACGTAACTGACTCCCGAATTAATTTTTTATTTTCGCAGACCAAAATCGTCGTTTTGAAAAATTTATTTATTTATTAAAAACGACCGTGTTTTGAGGTGAACCAATCACACACTATTAAAAACGATTGGTGGCGACTCCCAACTTTTCATTTTCAAAGTCAATTTCCCGTTTTCAAAAAATGGTTTTGACACATGTAATTCAGACTACTTATGTATATGGCATATAAATTTATTAATATATGTAAAAATAGCTTTTCCGAAAAATATTTTCAAGAAATCTGCCAAACAACAGAAAATATTTTATATAGATTCATTCAAACACCAGAAAAGTAAATATTTTCAGAAAAGTAAATCATTTTCTAGAAATCATTTTCCGGAAAATATTTTATTGGCAAACAAACGGAGCCTAAAATAAGTTTAGAACTCAAGATTCGTGTTTCATTTTTCCCTTAGTTTCTTGGAAACCAAACAGAGAACAAAAAAGAAAAAGAAAGAAAAGAATAAATCTCAATATTAAAAACAAATGACAAATAAATTTAAGATGTTTTAACATCGAAAAGGGTGGCCGGTGGTGTTATGCTGGCAGATGGGCTCATCAGAAAGGGTGTGGTCATGGTCATGTTTTGTCGTCATCGTTGTTGGATTTCCCCTTCTTAAAAGAATTCAAATGTTAAGAATACCACCATTAAAATCTTTATGTTGCAAATAAACAAAAAAAAAAGTATTTTGAATTAATTATAGAGAGGTTCCTATCTTTAATTAAAAGTAAAAGAATGTCCCATTAGCAATACGTGAGTGGATTAACGGAATTTTAACGATAGTGACCAATTCAAATATTTATTTTAATTAAAATGACTAAATTGGCAAAAAAAAAAAATTAGAGTGACAACACTATTTTTGAGTTAGTAAATAGGGTAAACTGCACTAAAAACACTAAATACAAGTATAGATTTAAATTATATAATTTTATCAAATAAAAATAGGGTAAACTGCACTATAGGTCATCCAACTTTGCTTAAAGTTTGTTTTTAGTACCCATAAAAATATAAAACCTCCCGAAGTAAAGAAATTTGGCGACGCTGTCAATTCACAAATTCAAGCAGAAGCTTTTGGAATTAGAAGCTATTTCAAAATAGCACTTTCAAATGCATAATAAGAAAGAAGCGTGCAGAAACTTTCAGCGCGGCAGGTACGTCCTCTTCTTCAGTTCTTCTTTATTATCTCGCCTGCTCAATGGTTCATATAAATCGGGTAATACTTAGAGCAATCTCTAGGAGAATATAGAATCTGTTGGATTCTCTTTCCCCCGTTCCATCTTACTTTAAAGAGAATGGCAAACACTAATTTTGGGTTTTATAGGAAAAACCACACTGCTCAGATTTAGATAGGTTCATTGTGAATGGTAGTTTTAGGTTAGGTTCAGAATCAGAAATTAGTACTTCAATCAACGAACCAATTGTGCTCCGCGTTCAGTAAATATGAGGAAAAAAAAATGAGTTTCTCGTGAAATAATTGCTTAGCTGCAAATTTGATTAAGTTCCATAATGAATCTTTAGGTTTGTTGTTGTTGTTTAGTTTTTATTTTTTTGAGTTGAAATCCAGTCTCAATCAAAGAAACTTCAACATATGTGACAGTCTATTATATTCTATATGAAAGTAATTAATATGCTGCGCACATATGGTGGGACTTGAAAATGGTTGCTTAAAGTTTTCCTTGTTTAACCTGTTCTTTTGGTAAAGCTTTAAGCTGAAGTACTGCAACATATCAGACAAACTGAAGTGAAGGGAAAAAAGTTGGGTCAATTAGAGCATTAGGGAATGAGTAATATGATGGAGATTTTAAACAATCACTCCCATATGTATTGTTGCTGCTATTGTCTTTCTCATGTAATATATTTCCTTAATTTTAATGGAAATTTTGACATCTTAAAAGACTGCCAATACGCTTCTTAATTTCATTCATCCTGCTCGGATGCATGGGTGACAACTCTTCTTATTCTCCCGTCCTCTTGAATGATTGAGTGAAGATATGAAAATGCTACTTTACACTATTAGTCTTTACATGAGTAGCTGCTCCGTCATGTGTCTTTATTTCACAAATATTAATGGTTTAAACTCCTCTATTTTCTAAGGTCCTCGCAAGATTTCACTAGTGGCACATAAGTTTATCTCTTTTTCCTGAATTTATGAATATCATGCACATCTGTCTCGTTATTGTGAGATCTCAGTTTGAAACCTGAGACAAAGTCAGACTGTTATTAGAAATACTAGTTGCCTCCTTTGATCTTTGTTTGTTCCCCTCTCCAATTTTATCATATTGCTGTTGACTTATCTCTCTATAATTTGCACTATTTTTTATGTTTGCTCTATTCTTGTTTAGAGGTCTTAGTCCATGCATTTGGTGCTCATCTGTCATCTTTCAAGTTTTTAGAACCTATCCGAGTTTGTAAGCCAAGATGGTCTTACCTCTCCCATTTGTCATCTAGTCAGTTGTTTTTCTACTATTCGCCTTTTTCAAAGCTTTGCTTATTTTTTTATCTTTTGACTCTGTTGATATAGAGTATAATTATATTTTAAATTTTGAATAATTATACTCCCCAATGTTGTTTTAGCATCTGATTTCTCATTGAACAACTTAAACAACTTAAAAAAGCTTCCTCACTGATTCTTGCTCAAACTTAGCACCCTTAAGCTGTCCAACCATTTAACATAATTAGGGTTGTAATGAATTGAGTAGAGCTGATTGGCACTTGCTCAAACTCGACTTGGGTAGATCAGACAAGCTTGAATAATTACTAGGCTTAAGAAACCTTGTTCAAACTATGCTCAGCTAAGCTAATTGGAGCATGTTAGTCGAACATGAGCTACTATTGAGATCTTATCTTGACTTGCAATAGAACAACTTAAATCCTTAAACAGAATTTTGTTGTGGACCAAAATGCTGCAAGGGCTTGAAGCCAATCAACATATTTTGGCCTAGGTGACCATTGGCAATTCATTTGGTGCCCCCAAATGCTTGACCCTATTTTGTTCAGGGGTTGTTCTGTAATATGTACAACCCACTTGTTCTGCCTACATCCTTAAGGGATATGGGATTGACTGCAAGAGAAGTTCTCTCTTTTCCCATGATTCAAAATTTGTAATTTGCTCCAATTCATGTGCATAAAATAATTTAACAATCATATTTATAAAAAAAATTGTGAATGAATTTTAATCTATTTATACCTACTTTTTGATGATATAGACATTAAATCTTGATTTTAATTGTATAAAAGGTTATTAAAACTAAAAACTAAAAACTTGATACTGATAAAAGAAAGCTCTTCCGTAGCTTTTCTAACAAGCTTCTTCATGAATGGCATATTGAGCTTGTTCATGATAATAGATGAACGAGGTTTACCTATGATGAAACCTGGTTTGTTTATAAATCAAGCCTCAAAATTTGTTGTTCAAACTCATTTATTAAACTTTGTAAACCAACATAAATTAATTCTAGCTAAGCTTGTCCATGAGCAATTCAAATGTACCATTTCATTCAAACGTATTCATTTATACCAACAGAAACAAGATATTCAAATGTTCAAACTCGCTTATTTAACTTCATAATCCAACCTAAATGAGCTCTAGCTAAGCTTGTTCATGAGTTATTCAAACTTCAAGCTTACTTTTTGCTGTCTTATCATATTTCTTTGCAAGTTGTGCTTTTCTAGGTTGTACATCTCCACAACTACGGAAATCTTTGTAACAAGTTCTTTTAACTTGATTTTTGTTGTACTTCCTTGTTAGACCACCAAGATTTCTTGTATTCTTGTTTAATGGAGCACCTACTTTAAATTATGTGGGTACATCCTCAAACACTTTTTAAATGTGACGAGATATTTGTCCAAAAATATTACCTTGTGCAGCTCATCTAGGCCCATTTAGCATATATGTTAGTTAGACTTATCAGTTGGGTTGACAGGTTGGTTTCAAGTCGAGTCAATCTAGTTTTAGTTAATTCGGGTTTAAAATCTGAGTAATTTCGGGTTGGGTTAGTTTCAAGTTCGAGTCATTTCGAGTTTGAATCATTTCATGTTCGAGTCATTTATGTTTGGTACTTGGATTTTTCTGGTTGGGTGATTTTGGGTATTGCTATTCAGGTTTGACACTTGGATTATTTAGGTTTGGGAAATTTAAGATTTAAGTTATTTGTGTTTCTTATTTAACTTATTTTAGTTTGATAAGGTTTGATTTCTTTTAATTTTAAAATAAAATTATATTAAAGTGAAACAAATTATTTAAATGAGATAAAATTATTATAAATTTAATAATATTAAAAATAATTTTTGAAATAAAATATAATAATAAATTATTCTAAATTTAAATTAATTTATTGTCTGCTTTTATAGCTTAGCTATTAGCATCAATGCATGACATAATGGTGGAGCATTTCATTTTCTGAAACCATCTTCATCAACTGAAAGTTTAAAATCATCTTTGGTAAGCTTTTTGAAGTTTTCTTCTGAATTCTCCATTTAAAATTCTTGATGATAGAGTTGTTGAGAAATCTGCCTGATTTGTTCATCCATCTTACTGTTTTCCAATTTATAAAATCTATGGCCATCTTCCTCCCATGTATGTAGAAACAAAGTAGAGAACATCATCAAATATGGTGTGCCTAAGAATGACTTTTTTTATAGGAGAATAATCAGAAACCTCTTTAAGGTACAAAAATTAGCAATTAGTATTCCTTTTAAAGTACTTTTTTTTTCAAACCTTGAAAATAAATGGGCTTATTTTAGTTTAAATTTGTTATTATGGATAGAGTTTAATACAATATTTCGACATCCTCTCTTAATAGGATAATAGTTTTAAAACCATTAACCCCTTCCAACCCACGTATGGACCTAAATACCTCAATTTGTAGCCATGCACTTGATATATTTAATTAAAAATACAAAAAGATATGTTTCTAATATTTCACTTGAATTGATAGGTTTGTGGGTTCTTATACTTGATTTATTATCTTTTATTTTCTTAGCATTTGTTTTCTGCCTAAAAGTTTCTTGATGAAGTATTAGTTTCTGCATTTACATAATCTTCATCTCTACACATTATGTGTCTAATTGTTCAACACTGTTAGATTACTAACCAATTCTTAATCTTTGGCCTCTCATTCTCCAGCTGTCAGTATGGTGAAAGGTGCAAATTTCTTCATGTGATTCAGCAACAGCCAAAGTCTAATGCATTTGGATTTGGCACACAAGCTATCTCACACCAACAACAAAAGCCGAACCCATTCGGTTTTGGTGTCCAGAACAATGCTCAGTCAAAAGGGGCCAATGATTTTGGAAATAAACAGAGCCAGTTCAAGGTTAAAAAATTGTATATAACAATTCAATCCACATGTGGTTATTTTGATTGATGATGTCATTTCTGTCCTTCCTTTGTTGCATGAAACTCGGGATGTTTTTGGATGCCCTTTGCTTCTATTAAAGGGTATCCTAAGTTTATCTCATCTTATTTTTTTCTTTATCATATTGTAATAAATTATTCTTCAGAATACATGGACCCGATCTTCTGCAAGCAGTGGTGCCCCTTCATTGCGGCAGCCTGACAATCAGCCTCAGGCAACAAACCATAGGTGAGGAGCAGTGAGTGGTCATGCCATCAATTTGTGACATATTCATTAGTTGAGTTCTATACTTGACAAAATGTGAAACTTATGGATGCAACAGATGCAATGATCCTGAGTCCTGCAAACGTATTATTGCTGAAGATTTTGAGCACGAGAGACCCTTGTGGAAGCTTACATGCTACAGCCATTGGAAAAAGTATGTTTTATCATGTAGATAATCTACAAGCCTTTCAATGGGTTCTCAACTTCTACCATAGTTGTTGCAAAGAGTGTTTTTGTATTTTAAGAACAAAATATCCTCACAAGAAGTGGATAGAAAGATTGGCTTTTTATTTCAGGTGTTTTAGGCCACCGGAAAGAATGACATCCTCAAAAACTTCACTTTTGTTAAATTGAGCACACGAATTAAAAAACATTAGACTGTGCTTTGTCTAGCAAATCTTCTATTGTCTAAATTCTAAACTTATTGACTAGTGTAGTCGAGATAAAATTTTCTAACCGTTTAGGTGGTAGATACATTTTATTGTAATTATGAAATGGTATGGGAAATTAATGTGGTCTAAAATTGCATTCTTTTGTTTTAGTTCCCCTTGCGATATTGTCGGTGATGTCAGCTATGAAGAATTGCGGGCAGCAGCTTATGATGATGCAAAACGTGGGTTAAGCTTGCAATCTATTGTGAGGAGATCTTCAATACCTTACTTTCCAGATTTACAGTTAGATGTTAATCATATCTACATGCTCACCTTAGTATACCTCTGTGATTTCATGCTTAATTTTTACTTTGGAATTATTTTTTCAGACATACTTTTGGCTATTTCGTATATTTTGTTGTAGCTTGGGTGAGAAAGTAAGAAACCTGCAATAAAAGGTGTAATAGATCCAGAGGACAGTTGCATAAAAGACAAAATCAGTTCCAGATATCGTTTACTTGAATTTCTTGCAAATAGCTGAAGTACCATTTGATATAGGGCTTAAACCCTAGGAACTAGGAATTAACTTGCTAAGTCTGAAGTTTGTTTCAACAGAATGTACTTATACCCTATATATACACACACAAACACTCTCATATAGATTGATAGATTAGAGAATTTCATAATAGATTTTCTTTGCTAGCCTTAAAAGAAATTCTCTGGCTGCTTATAAGACAATTTTACTCTGAATAAGTGAACAACTCTCAATGTCTTATCTTCAAGTTACTTTGTTCTTGTTTATGTACCAACCATTTCTTTGTAAATGTTATTAGTGGTATTTCTGTTCTGCAAAGAATTTTATGCCTTTGTCTTATCAATTTTAAACATTGTTACAAAAATAATGTTTATCATACTATGTAATGGAAACTAGTGACTAGAGCTTACTAATTGCTTAAAATCCCATAACAGATTGAGCGAGAGAGGAATTTACTGAATTCAAAGTTAGTTGAGTTTGAAAACTTTCTTCGTAATCCCTATAGGGGACCTGCTGGCTCTGCTGCGGCACAACAAATTCCATTTCCGGGAGCCACTACAACTGTCCTTTCTCCCACTACTCAAAATACTGTCGCTCCTCAAAGCAATGTCCCTCCGTCAGTCTCCAGTTTTAGTCAGCTGGGAGCTTCACTTAATACAGGATTCTCACCGGGGTAAGAATATTTTATTTGGTCTTTCTTGAGTTTTATCAATGACTATGAAAGTCCCAGACCCTAAGTTTAGCCCTCAGGGTTTTGTAACCTTGCAAAGAATTTTCTCAGGCCTTCTGTACAGTCAAATAATGCCTCTGGGCAACCAACTTCTTTCTCAAATTCAGCCCAATCTTCAAATGTATTTTCAGCAAACAATGTTCCATCGGCCAATGCCTGTAAGTTTCAAGGTTTACCATTTGCGCTATTCATGTACATATAATATGCTTGCTTCTCATTTCAGTAATGACATGGCAGTTTCATTTGGTAACCAGCAACCTAACCAGTCAGTAGTAGCTTCCTTCCCCACAAATATGGCCAACTTCAGCAACAGTAGTGCCACTAATCCTGCCATTAATCAATTTTCTGCCGCAGCAATATCAACGCAAAACTTCAGCTCATCCAGCATACAGTCTCCTGCTTTCTTGAATGTCTCGCTCTCAAATTCTGAAGTGGTTGGACGAGAAGCTACAAATGTTCAGTTAGGGTATGTTAATTGAGAAATTTTCTCTCCATTGGGAAATAAATCTTTTCTATTCCAAAAAATTGTTTAGTAGCTAGCCTTTTTGTATTTGTATTGCCTGAACGAGTTTATTGGTATGATGGGATATCAGTTGGAAATAAGCTTATTCTTATTTCGGAATGTGACAGAAATAACTTGCCAACAACGGTTGCTTCTGGGGACTCAAATATTTGGTTAAAAGAGAAATGGACTCCTGGAGAGGTAAAGGACTTCAATTATATGCTAATATATCTATTTATATTTTAAGATTGAGTTAGAATCACTAGATCGACTCCTGGAGAGGTAAAGGACTTCAATATATGCTAATACATATATATATATATATACTAAGATTGAGTTAGGATTACTAGATTTCAAGTAGCATGTTAGGGCTAACTTTTTCGGGATATCATCTTCTGATTCTTTTTATTTTTTTTCCCGTTCACAAAAGAAGGCAACTAGCTGCTTTTATGGATAATAGTAGCACATACACAAAATAATTTATGCCATTTACTGCCGTTTGCAGCTAAAAAAGGGCAATCTGATATTTGTGATATTGTTTTGTTTTGTTTTCTGGGATTCTTACCTGAAACTAGACTTTCCCGTTATCTAGATTCCTGAAGAAGCTCCTCCAGATGCTTATGTTTAGCTGTGGGATTCACGTCAGAAGGATTACATGTTATCTGAATGGCTTGATCATTCTACTGAAAATTCTTTGTTTTTAGTAGGAAATTGATGTGTGGATGAACTGTAAAGGATAAGAGGACTTTTAAATTCTAATTGATTTTGTGTGTAACACAATCCCTGAGCTGCCAGCAAAAGTAGTTGCTATAAATGGTTTCTATGATGAGGACTCAACATTTCATCAATTCTAGCAATTCCTCTTCAATTTTCTACTTTGATATCAAATCCTGTTTCTTTAGTCCGTGTATAATTTTCATGTATCTTGTGCTGCTTTAGAAAGATATTTCTATTAAGGTCTCTAATAATGTTTATGTCGACTGAATTGCTCCCAACGGTTAAGGTTTCCAAAGATGGAATTTTGCTATAGCATGCCTAGCCAACACTATATACTTATTAAAAAACACAAAGCCAATTCAGTTTTAATTAGATTTACATCAGCATTGTTATTAGTATAGAAAGACGTGATGCAAAAATATTCAAAATTTTTATCCTCGTTGAGATTTACTTATTAATTAAATTTTGAATTAAACAACTTTACCCTTGATTAATTAGTTAATTATTCATTATTCTCAACTTTATATTCAATAATGTTCAATTGAAAATAATAAAATTCTAATTATATATAAAAATATTTTAATTTAATTTTTGAAAGAAAAATATTTTAAATTATTATTAAATTCAATTATAAATTGCATTATATTATAATATAATCATGTGTTAATCATAATGTAATTTTTAATTTTTTGGACGTTGCACATGCAATATTAATTGTAATTATAAAGAATACATTAAATAATTATAGTCAGATTAGACTAATGATCAGAATATATCCTATATCAAAATAAAATTATGTAAGGCCCATATATGGTGGGACACAAACCAGAACAAATATAGATTAAGAGTTTATGTGGTTTACACAGAATGAAACATGAGATTTCAAAATTTTAAGAGCCCTAACATTGTCATTAAACTAAGACCTAATTAACTCTAAGTTAATATTAAAAAACTTCTAATATCCCTTACCCGTCCTGGCAACCAGTATTGATGTGAGGTGTCATTGGAGCACTTTTGTGACGATATTTTTTGGATTTATTTAAGAAACTAAATAATAAAATATTTATATAAAATCATAGAAAATAGATAAAATCAAAATTTGAATTTTAAAATCATGTTTAAACCATTTAGAAATTAATTGTAGGTGTTCAGGACCAAATACGAGCCTTGGAGGGCTCAATTTCAACAAAACAATGCAATGTTACTGTTAGGGGCCCAGGTATTGATACCTAAAGCCTTAGGTACCAGACCCGAACCCTTGTACTATCTAATTTAACATTCTATCGGGTTTGGGTGTAATACTCATGACAGGAATTCTGAACCCTAGACATTTAGGATGAATTTTTTCCCTTTTTAAATTAAGAACCGATGCATACAATATGGGTACCAAACCCTACGTTTAGGGGATCAATTTTTTAATTCAAAACACCAAAAATTTATTCCAAAACACCTCCCACCGAGACAACCATGAAAAATGCTTCAAAAATAATCATACACAAGTAAATCTCTTCATAAAACTTGATAAATTTAAACCATTATCCAACAAAATTTTCATGAAACAAGGCTAGCATAATGAGACATTTATAAAGTCATTCAATTTGAATAATATCATCCCAAATTATATCTCAAGATATTGGAGGGCTACATGCATGCAAAGTAAAATTCCCTTATAAACATGAATTTGGAAAAATAATGAAACCTTCAACAACTACATCACAATCTATGTTTCAAATACTAATTAACATATGAAATAAGTATGTTGAAGCCCTAAGCACATGTCACAATACTTAAATACACAAATTTCAATTTCTTATGGTCTTGATTGTTGTGTAATGCTTTAAAAAGGGTGAAAGTTTCAATAATCTCAAAAATACAATTTACACGTAAAGACAACAACATTAAACATAAACATGCTTAATAAATTCAAATGAAAAATATTATATTTACATTACCTAAATGGCACAACAACCACATGCTGAACAAGCTTATAACTCACTCATGCATGGAAACATAGCAAACTAAGATACAATAACTTAACCAATAGTTAAAGCAATGGAATACAACTTGCAATCCATAAGTCATTTACATAGTCATTAAGGTAGTCTTTGGAAAGTCACCTAGCAATTGGATTTTAGTGTAATCGTTTGTTATTACACAAGGATAACATGTTTGGATAACCATTGTAATTTATGGGTCTTAATGACTTAGGTGTAATTAAAGATCCCAATTACACTTTTCAATTCTTAGGGGGAGACTGATAATAGGAGTAATTACACCAATTACCCTATAACATTTTAAACATTCATACATGATTTAAGTCAAGAAAAGTTTTTTTATACATATTTTAGTTAAATATATATATATTATAATCATAAACATGTATGAGTGTTTATATTATAAATCTTAAAAATTATATTATAAAAATAATTTACGAACATTTTATAATGTTATAACCAAAAATTATATTATTTAAATCTCTAAAGAATTCTAAAATTATGACCGAAAATATATTATAAAATTTAATTTACGTGTTATAAAAATATTATAATATACTTATTTATAAAATTTATGGCAAAAAAATATGGACATAACTTATTTATGTGTCTATGCTATATATTATAAAAATAATGCACTTATTTATAAAAAAATATTATAGTTTTTCGCCATAATTTATTTCTAAAAATAGCTTTCTAAAGTTAGGGCAAAAATTATATTATTTATAAGAAGTGTTTTAAACGTTATTAGACTCTTTATAAAAAAAATTTATTATAAATTTTAAACTTAATTTACTTATTATAAAAATGATTATAACCTAGCATAAATTTTCCTCTAGAAATAAATTTATATAAGTTTTTATAATCAAAGCTAAAGATTATTAGAACTATGAATCAATTAAATACAAAATTTTCTTGCACCATATCGTGAAGTAAGATAACATTTTAGAGAATGGATCTAAATATAATGATGTGTCATATTTCCATATGACAAATTTGAGTGCTCTAATTACCCCAAATTCGATAGGATCCATAAATTACAGTAGTTAGTAAAAAATATCATTCTTTTTTAATTACAAGCAATTACACTCACATTCAATTACTAAGTAATTTTCTAAACACAACCTAAAATGCATGCGTGTTAATCAAAGAAAGGTGATCAGTTGTCGAACATCTTAGGCTACCACGGCTTAGTTTAGCATTACTTTTAACAATTACTACTAAACAGGAGTGTCTAACATAGGATCTGTTGTTTCCCTTTTTTTTTTTTTTTTTTTTGTTTGAAAACAGTTTTCACCCATCTGTTGTTCTAAATCTCGAATGACATTCCGACCCTTATAAGCCTAGTGTGTGATACCATCATTTGTGCCTCCCCTCGCCTGTAGTTGTTCTTCAGAAAAGTATAGATATAATCTACAATTATTTTCTTTAGGATGGAAGAATTTTGTTTGGCCTTCACATGAGCTTCTCCTAGTAGGTAAACAACTCCTCTATCTGCAGCTCTCTCAACAAACCCAATCTCCTCCTCAACTCCCTGAATTGGTGCAGGTACGATCCCACCCGTTCCATCATCGGTGGTTTGTTCCGTGGCCCCTCCATCAGCTATTAAGTATTCCTTACGAATGAATTCCTTTAACCTCTCTAGCAGTTGATGCTCAAACTCCTCATTGGTTCCAATGATATCCATATACCCGTACCTTACAATACAATGGAACATCGGTACTCTCTCGGTTCCACATGTCTGAACAGGAAACGCTCCTACGATATTTTGCTAACTGGAAGTTTCTTAAGCGACAGAAACACTAGAACTGAATGGATGGAAAGTATGTTTGAAACGAAATGAGGAAATATGTTGGGTTTTTGACACACTTTAACCGGGTAAAGTAAGAATTTCAAACAGAGCACCAGCAGCAACGTATTATACCCGGATAAAATATGAAAGAAAAATGCTTGAAGTTCAAGCTAATTATCAGCTCAATCATCACCTAAACCTATCAAAACATCAATAACTAAGTTCATTTTCAACCAAACTAAACTAAATTGCAACTACAACAGTCAACATGTTGCTGCAGCATGCAGCATGCATACAAGCCGTATGCACTCAACAAAAACATAACAGCAGCATGGATGGCCAATTTCCAACAAAATATGGGAGGTATGCCATGAACCAGCTCCGAGCACAAAAGCCCCATTCCTGGCAGCCGGTTTATCCTTGGATCTTTGGCTAGCTGTGTCATGTATTCACTAGAAACCTTGTTCCTGAGCTCAAAGTCGTATCTCTTATGATGCACGTAATGCCATATTCCCATAATACCCATCATAAAAGTTGCGAAGACAACACGGATGTGAATAATACAAGCTCTACGATGCCATAGAACCCGCAGAAGAGGATAACCCAGAATGCGTTTATCCTCCATATGATAAGCATGATAAGCGCAAGCATTCCTGTTGTGATGATCATTACAGCCACCCAAGCAATTCCTATAATCCAAGTGAAATAAAGTGATCAATATATTTCATTTCTGATTTGAAATGATTTGTTTGCGGCTTCGACTAACTAAATAAACTCAGCAGTTTGAGTAATACCATATGCGTGGCCGATATTTTCTGTGGTTTTGAAGACCACGGTGACCAAAATACATGCAAATCATGAGAATGTAGTTGATCTCTGGTATATAAACCTGACCCTCATACTTGGCGGAGGTGTGGACTACCTTCACTTTTGGAAAACATCCAAGCGATAACGACTGAGTGATAATTGAAAATACACCAGATATCTTGGCTGGCAATAACCGAGGCGAGAACCGATATCACGAATGTTGGCCAATACATTGGACCTATATCCAAATAAAATTAGTACAATTCATCACACCCAATATTCTTTTAATTAAGATTTTTACCTGGAATTGATCTGTAGAAAGTGTCCACAACATCTGTAGGGTGTTCGGTGAGGTAGGCAGCTTGGCCACAATAAGCAACGAGTATGGAAGGCATGACCACGAAAGAGAAACTCAACTGTAGATCAATGTGTAAAAAAAATTATGTCGAATAACCAAAAAGGGGGGAAATTTTGACTGTTTCCAGTCAAACCATCCTACTTTGGAGTATGGTCATCATAGATTCCAAGACTACTATGAAAACTGAATAAAAGTTTGGGAAGAAATGACATTTTTTGCTGGTTTTATATGAAGTAAACTTACTTGAATCGCCCGAACACTGAAGTGACCGAGGTCAGCAAACATAGCTTCCGTCCCTATTTTTAAATGTACTTACAGTTTAGACAATAAAAATGAGGAGATGATCAAACTGTAAATGAATCTGGGGCGCACACCTGTAGTGGAAAGAACTACTCCACCAGGTGATATCCACCCTTCCTTGCCTCGTCTTCTGAAGTAATGCACTATATAATACGGATTAACCGCACGTAATACACCAAAACCATATGCGTGGAGGTTGTACAAACCAATGCCGATGAGTAAAAGAAACCACAAGGTTAAGATTGGGGCAAATGAAAATCCCACTTTGTCAGTTCCAAATTGCTGAGCATAGAAAAGGGAGAACAGTATTAGCACCGTAAATCCCACCACATCCTCTGAAAATACATTAGTGTTTTTACGTCAATACTTGGAGGAATGCATTTGGCTTAAAATGGTTGTAGGATTGCAATAATGGTGAAGATGTGATAGTAGGTCCCTTATCCCAAGGATTGGATGCCATCAATGGCGGAAATAAAAACAAAAAAAAAGAAGAAATTTAAACATTGTGAAATTTGAACTGAATAGATGGTGATGAAAAATGGAGTGGATATGCACCTGATATGGATGGAGTCAAAATACCATCTCCTATAACCATAGAAGTCCCTAGGAGAATGACCAGCAAAAGAATAATTTTGACAGCTTCACTGCTCTCCAACTTTCCTCTAATATAGTGTGCTCGCTTCAACTGGCTAGATGGGATTTCCAACTTGTAGTTAGACATATCTCTATCCTGTGGTTGTTGATTTGGAACTAAGCTCACTCTAACATGTCGGCACAACAAAGAGTAGAGTGCAAATGTTCCGCTTGAAATCATATTTATTATACGTGGTTAACACAATCTAAACATGCAACATGGGGGGAGGGGGTTACTAAGTTGTAGGACTAGGAAATAAAGAAATGAAAACTAGAGGGCCCAGTTACTTAAACTTACCTTCTCCATTGTCAGCATTCAAAACCACGAATGTATACTTGACCAAAGGCAAGAGAATTATGCAGTAGAGGATGAGGGACAGAGCCCCATGAAGGTTGTCAGGGTGTCCTATGCTTTCAGGGAAAATACCGGCGAATGTGTATAGTGGAGAAGTTCCAAGATCTCCATACACTATACCAATACTCTGAAATGCTAAACTCAACGTCGTTGCCTAATCCATCTGTACACAATTACACAAAGGGTGGTTGAGCAAAATAAAGAAAGAATGTTTGTGGCATTCTATTCTATAAATAAGGAGTGGATTAGAGAGGAATGACCTTGGAACCCAGGCCCTTGCCTGAAGAAAATATTGTACCAGCCTCCAAATTTAGAGAATCCACATGCCGTAGCTTTCCCCATGAGGACTTTCGTTGTTTGGGTCCTTTTTTCTCAGTGTCTGATGTAATCTCTGTCTCCTTATCACCTTTATCAGCCATACTTGCCTCTCGTGTTTCCTTCCTTCCCAATCACTGTGAAAATCAATTGAGTTTGAATGGCTTCTCCACTTTGGCATGATATAGACGCTTCAGTCAGATGCCCGGGATTCAATACAAGCCATAATATTTAAATGTGGTCCTCACTCTGCGTAATCATTGTTTTTTCGTTTTAGACAGCAAGTTTTTAGCATCTGACTTTATACCTGAGAACACACTTCATATATCTGTTATAATAAATGTCATAATACCAGTACAACAGTGTAAACCAGCTAATCAAAATCAAATAGTAAAAAAATAAAACAAATTTTATAAGGCAGATTTATTTTGGTAATCTCTCAATTTTTGGTTTTTCTTTTTTTCTGATATTTTCTTAAAATTTTTGGTATTCTTTCATAACTCTTCAATCTTTTTTGGTATTTCTCAAAATTTTTTACATTTCCTCATAATATTTGGTTCTTGATATTTCCTCGTAGTTTTTTATATACACTTCATGATTTTTTTTGTAGCATTAGCCTCATAACTTTTTGTACTCCCTCATATTTTTTTGGTATGCTCTCATAAATTTTGGCATGTTTTTTTGGTATGTTCTCATAAACTTTGGCATGCTTTCAAAATAGGAATCGATCGCAAATATATTGTTTAGTGAAAATATACATTATTTTGCATTTTAATAAATTTTAATGAAAATATGCCGACAAAAAAATGGTGATTTTAAAGTATTAATTTTGCATACTAATATTTGATATAAAATAATTATGATCAATGTATTTAATTATTTCAACAAATTAAAAAAGAAAAGATATATTTTAAATCATACTAATAAACATAAAAATTAGACAAATTATTATTTATAGTTAACAAAGATAATATTAAGAAAAATATAAATTTTAGATTCAATGAAATAATAATAATTAATAAATAAAATACGTAGCACAATAACCTTGTCTTGCTCATATAATCCATTGAGTTGATGGAGAAAAAGAGACATTGAATCTTGCTGTTTCATTCACAATAGATTCAATGAGGGCCGTAGAAGCAAATGCATACTATGCAGACAAAACTTACAAGTGCTCAGGCTCCAACATTGATTAACAGATGCAAAAGAAGACTGGAGGACCATGTTGTCCCAATTCCCAATTACTACTCTTTCAAAACTGCATATGGCGACCAGTTGTACCATAATTCCTTACTATCTTTCCAACAATCTGAAAATGGAAAGGTACATCATCCACACTTAAATTTTAATTTATAAATACATGTACCAGCTGAGAAAACTCCACTGTGACAGCAAGTGCAAGTGGCAGCTCTCAAGACTAAAACAACAGATCCTCGCATAAATCTTTTCAACACTTTCCAACTTTCCAGTCTCATTTGCTACAGATTCAACCTCTGTCGGATTCAGATTTCTCTTCCGTTTCAAGACTTGTAGGATCATAAAGATCACACTCTTTGGGAGGTTCACTCCTGCTTCTTACATTTGTTGATCTGCTTCTGTCTGCACTGCCTTCTCTGTGACTTCCAGTTCTGCCAGAATTCCTCTTCTTCACAGAAGTGCAAGCCTCTTCCTGACTATCATCATTTGTCTCAAGTGTTTCAAGAAATTCAACCACTTCATTCATGAGAGGTCTCCCTTTTGGGTTTTGGCTAAGGCATTGATAGGCTAAATTGGCTACCTTTCTTGCAGTTTTAGCTGAGTACTGACCATCCATTTTAGGGTCTAAGATCCTCAGAACCTTCTTATTATGGTTCAAGAGCGGACGAGCCCACTCAACCAGGTTATGCTCTCGGCTAGGCCTGCATTTGTCCATTGCTCTTCTTCCGAGGAGCATCTCTAGTAACACTACTCCATATCCATAAACATCACTTCTTGCCGTTAAATGGCCTGGTCATATCAATACTGCAACTTAGTTAGCCATTATCATTTCTAATACTGGCATAACTTAACACCATCAAGTACAAACATGTCAGTTTATCAACGGATATAACAAAGGCAGTGCATCATATAACTATTGTATCAGTTTCTATTCAGCAATCAAACCAATTTTGTGATCACTGTCTTCTGATTTAACAATGCAACATATCTCATAAAAGTTGAACTTCAAAGATAAGATGCTTAATGAAGAAACAAATAAGCTTTGACTCTCTACTGGTATGTGCAGCTTTTGTGCAAGAAACCTACTATAGAATGCATTTATATAACCATTTTTATTCAATAATATATTTGGATTAAACAAAAGACAGAGCAAGGTTCAAGAAGCAAGTGTTACATGCAGAATCGGATTGATTAAGCATAGATGAGATAAGCCACCAAGTTGTTCGTTTATTTACTCCCATCTATTCCCTTTATTATTCTTTTCAACAGTTTACAAGCTACAGCCCAAAACGGAAAGTAAATATTTTCATGCAAAATAAATATATGCCACAAATTTCTCAAGTCATAAACTGCACAAACAATTCTAGTACACTAATGCCATGTTTGGTAGCAGTATTATTTTTTCACCATGTTTTAGCATACGAGTTAGCAATAAACTGAGTTAAATTGGTAATTTTTATCTACTCACATGACTTGTTTTTGGAAAAGAGGAGGAATTTTTTTTGCTTATTTTGAAGAGATCTTATTTTCTACAAGAGTTTTTATACATCCTTGTAATTTCAAATTCAAATATGTACCAACTATTCTTTATTTTATGTCTAACCATTGTAATACGTATAAATTAAATAAGCTTTTTCCTCGTATTATTTCACTAATAACCAAACAATGCATGAAGAATTTAGAAGTCAAAATAAAGTTGAAATTGGTCAAACATTTCTGTTGAATATTGCAGTTGATTTCATATGGGGAAAATGCATTTTCAGAATACCATATGTCTATTAGACTACTATCATAACACCAGGTATCTGCCTCGGAAAACTTAGAGACAACTCAAGAAATTGTTACTTTCCAACTTCAACACAACTGAACGGAATGCTACTTAATGCACATAAAGAAAACTTATCAATAATTGACTATCAAGATCCAACCATTATGACTAAAATATCTCTCTTTGGCAATGATGAAGATTTTCAATTATCTTGAAACAGAATAATTAACTACTAACCAGTCATAACATATTCAGGAGCAGCATATCCGTATGTGCCCATCACTCGTGTTGACACATGGGTCTGGTCTCCAGTTGGTCCATCCTTTGCAAGTCCAAAGTCTGCGAGCTTTGCATTGAAGTCCTACAAGTTACGAGCATTTTGGAAACTAAAACTTACTCAAAAGAGAACACATAATGAAAACTTAATTTCAATTTAACTAGGAATGGATCCTTGTCAGCATTAAACTTCCAATGAAATTATCATCTGGAAGGTTCTTGACCTTAAGGAGCTACTGTAAATTTACAATTCAAATTAATGATTTTTCTATACCACAAAAAAAAAAAAAAAGCGAACTTAGCAAGGACCATGAACAGGTTGATGAGCCTTCCCATTTTTAATGATCCCACAAAACAAGATGCAGTCGATTAATGTAAGGATAACTCATAAATAAAAAACCAAAAAATGAGGACTAACTGCATCCAATAAGATGTTTGATGTCTTGAAGTCACGATATATGATAGGTCTTTCGGCACCATGAAGAAAAGCAAGCCCTTTTGCTGCATCTAAAGCAATCTTCATCCTTTTTGACCAAGTCAAACTGCAACCAACCCCTAACAACCAAGAATAGATAGGTGTATAAAAAATGCTTCCATTCTTTTTATAACAGAAAACGGAAACCTCTTCTTTGAAATGTAAGAACTATGCAGATGCTTTTAGCAGATATTTTTTCTAGCATGCTCTTTATCTCTAATATCATTACCCAGCCACAAAATCTAAGCAATACCAGGTAAGAAGAGCCACAAAACATCATTGATGGATGTAAATACTAGAAATTATAGGAGGAATAACAAAGTTGGGGTTAAGTGACCTAATGGAACACCCTTTTTAACCAACTATCTAAATTGATGTAAGTATAAACTTGGGATTTTTCCATTCTTCCAGACTAAGTTTGAAGCAAGAAAATAATGCTCTTTCCCTTTCATCAGACAGCATATAATTTTATTTTCCATCATTTTCTGGTATAAGAGTCTGTTATAAAATCAAATGGAGTAATTTCTTGCACTTTTATCCACTAATGGAGTAATTTCTTGCACTTTTATCCCACTAATGGAGTAATTTCTTGAAAAAAATATCCATGTTATGGAAAGTCTCCTGAAAAGGTCTAACTTCCGAGCCCATTGAACAACCAAAACAAACACAACTTTTTTGCCGGCAGATAATAGGCTTTATCTCCCAAGTTATGGAAAGGTGGTATTCATTATGTACAACCAGATGGAAATATAAAAGCATAAGAGGTTGTTATATATCTAACCACTTACTGCGGAAAAGGTGCTTTTCAAGGCTTCCACTTGCCATGTATTCATAGACAAGCAGTCGATGCTCATCCTCACAACAGTATCCAATAAGCTTCACAAGATTTGAATGGCTGAGTTGCCCTAGATAGTTGACTTCAGTCTGCAGAACAAAGAATCATATGCAGACCAAAGCAATCATATTCTACCTTGAACTGCTATTCTCAATTAAAAAAAAAAAAAAAACTGCATATAATAATTTAACGTACCAACTTGAAACAGGTCATTTTTCAGGTCTCATTCAATGATTTTAAGTATTGTTGAAACTATTTATGCATCGACAAAATTGAGAAATAGCAGCCAAACATCTGCTTCTGAATGAATTTTTTTCTCAACAAGAAAAAAGAAGATAAACCAAATGAAACTTTTAAAATTTGTCACTAAATTCAAAATGCCCGAAAATACATCCCTACCTAATACATTAAGTTAATGCTTAAATTATTGACCTTTTTCTATACTCCTAGATAGCTATAAACAAAAACAAGAATTAACTAACAGATTTGAATTAGGCCAAGCAATTTAATTGTGGGAAACTACTATAGCCATAGGATAATAAGATGAGATGTGCAATTACCCCCGTCATTTAAAATGGATTCTCATAACTGTAATCCTCAGGATCCTGCCAGTATATGAGCATTCTTCTTCTGCTAGAAGAAAAATTTTCACATCTCTCTCTGGTTGTATTGATAAAGTTTATACCAGTATTTCAAATGATATACTATGCATCCAAATATGTAGATATAGCAAAAATAAAATGATAACACCTCAGATTAAAATAATTACATAGAAGATGTGGAGACAATACAAGGAGATTACCAGCCATTCTCTGTCACCTTGGAACCCATCAGGATTAAGCTCCTTAATTGCGACTGCTGTAGATGTATAACCGGGCCTCACAGTCTCATCTATTACTCCTTTGTAAACAGCCCCAAAGCCACCCTCACCAAGAATATAGTCTGGCCTGAATTGATTTGTAGCCAGCCTCATCTCCTCATATGTGAATATATCAACATTGCTATATCCAGGATTCTGCCGCAGATCTTTGACATCCTTGGCCGCCAAAGGAAGGATGCATGGGATTTTGGTTTCAGGTGAGTCCTGCATTTCTGTTTTTTTGTCGGAGAGGCAGTAGCTTTAACTTTTTAAGTCCTCTGTCCGAAGTTGTTCATAGTAAAGCAGTATCTACATACAAAAGGCCGTCAAATTCTTCAAATGTGCCAACATACAAGTATGAAACATCTGACATGCATCATTATTTAATAATTCTATACAATTTAAAGAAGATCAGTCTCAACCACTCTCAGTTCAATTGTTGTAGGTTTTTGAAATAAATTTTAGGCTGTTTTTTTTTCTGCAAATTATAACATATAGGCTTTTGAACTCTTCTAAAACCATGTAAAAATAATCACATTCATAACATAATCAAGAGATCAACATTGAACAATCGCACACCTAATAAACTTTTACCAAATGAAATTTAAACAATTCAAAGAGTTTCGAATAGAACGGCTGTTTCCCTTTGCTGTAAATTCTTTTGGAGGAAGAAATTGAACCAATAAAACAATATTAAAAGAACAGATATTGAAACCAGAGTTAGAAATTTGAACAATGAAATCAAAAGAAAACAGGAAAAGGACGAAGGAAAGAAATTACTATATAACCTGAACATTTGCTGAGAGATTGGAGATGGCGATAATGTTGATGCAGTTGCCCCTCAATGCTTAAACAGATCCCCATTAAAATCCAATACACTATGATAGTTAATATGAATACGGATTTTGTACCCTATTGGCAACAATATTTTTTATAAGAGCATCGTATTTCATTCAAATTCAAAATGAACTCAATGTTGTTAAAAGAGGGGTCCGGATCCAATCCGGGTGAGACCGAATCTCGCCGGGAATTACACCGATCCAATTGACAAAAATGGAAAACCAACACCGCAGAAAGTGGGAGCTTAAAAGAAACCCAAAAATCACAGTCAGAAAGTTTCATCCCGTCAAAAGATTACTGGTTTTCTCTTTATTTTTTTTATTTTTGCTTTATTTTCAGAGGCTCAGCCACCAAAAACGCCAAGCAAAACGGGACCCCATTTTTTGCTAACAATACAACCTCCTCACATCTTGCCATTCATTCGTTGTAGGCAAAATCTACTCGATAAAGATGCCATTACTTTTTTTTATTTAATACAAATTTCATCCATCAATTTAATCGTTTATATTTAGATCTTTCTTTAAAACCATCACAGCAATTAAACCTTTTGCAGGTTACATTGAGTTTTCCAGGTTATTGTTGGTCATGGCAATTTTTCAGTTTTCCCTCCAACTAATATAATATAATTCATTTAACCTTCCCTTTAACTTTTTCCCCTTTCAAATTTGAGCTATTTGCTAAATCTAAAATACTTATGTCACCTCAGCAATTATTTATCTTTTAAAACCTTTTAAATTTATTTTTTTATTTTGTAAAAATTAATTAACATTTTATAATTATTTGATAAATAATATAAATTCAATGCATAAAAAATAAAAATAATAAATAAATAACTAAAATAAATAATTGTACCTATAATTTTAGCCCATCTTTATCAAATAGGTTAATTTATTATCTAATTTGTTTTGTAATCATTCATATATTTATACATATACATACTAGAGTAATTTGAAGAAGCATTTTAGGAAACTAATCATACGTGTCATTGTTAAGTTTTACCATTTGTCAACCTAATAACTAGACATGTGTAATTAGATTTATCTAGGTAAACAATATTTAGATTAAGAAAAACTCTAAAATTTAGGTTAAGGAAAATACTAATTTAATGTTTGTATTTGAATTGTTAAAATATTCATTATATCCTATTAATTAAAATCAGCCAACTAAGTAAATATGTAACACCCCTCGACCAATCTAGTTATCGGGCTTGAGTTACGAAATGCTACATTCGTTGCTTGAGTAATCACAGTTAAAAATGCAATATAACAATTACTTATACATGCAATTTAACGCTAAACACATTCAATTTATGTTAAACATTCAAACCAGAGTCTTAATCGAGCATATGAAAGCTCTTTGGTCAACTTGAGTATGAAACATGACCAAATTGTAAAGTTTTCAAATTTTCATATTAATGTCAAAAATGTCGCAACATTCAGAGAGAATGTCACAACATCCAACTTCGAACCTAACAGAGAAATATCCAATCTTCAATGTCGTGACAACAAACTTTTAAAAAAGAACAATCTTCCCAAACAAACTTAAATCTATTTACAATCCATATTCATGCCAAAAAAGCACAATATTCAATCTAACTTATAAACTAAACATTCAACGTATAATCCTCAACTAAATTCAAACAATACAAATTACATTTCATATCAACATTTAACCATTTAAAAACCAAACCTCATCTATGTCTTACCAATTTGAAACTTACCATTTCACTTTACCATTATACCCTTATGCTCATTTTATAACATAATGACTTTTAAGCCTCAATGTAATATCCCTAATTTATTACTAAGTTAAGAACAGTGCCAAATCGAGTTAGATATACTTGAGAATTTTAGAAATAGATCAAATATGAATTTTTGAGTGTTAGTATAGAAAGTAGTGTAACACCTTATACCCGTAACCCACGTCGAGGAGGAGTACAAGGCATTACCTAAACCAATCTCAAGTCACCGAAACTCAATTCAAAACCTAAACCAATCTCAAGTCACCGAGACTCAATTCAATCTTAAAACTTTTTCAATATTTACCTTAAACTTCTTATTATGAGCCTACGAGCCCTAAATCGATCATTGAAAGCTATTTGGAGCCATTCTGGGTCCTTAAACCAACCTTATGAAATTTGCCTTTAAAATAGGGCACACGCCCGTGTGACCATTTCGACATGGTCGTGCTGATGGCCCGTGTGGCTCACATGGCCTAAGCACCATGGGACATGCCCGTGTCCCACACCCGTGTATAATTAATTTCTAATTCACACTTACAGGGGTTTTCACACGGCCAAACACACGTCCGTGTCATTGGCCGTGTCCCTCACACTGCCACGACATGCCCGTGTCCTAGCCCATGTGTAAAAACCTGGGTATTCTGTTTCTGACGTCATCATGCTCATAATGTCACACGGCCAAGGCACACGCCCGTATGCTGGTCCGTATCCTCCATACGACTGAAACACACGGCCGTATCTCTGCCCATGTGTTTATAATCATGCATACTGAATTGAAATTTTTACATGCAGAGGACACATGGCCGGACCACACGCCCATGGGTCAAACTGTGTGTCACACACGACCTAGACACACGCTCGCGTGCCTACCCGTGTGGACAGTATAAAGCTATTTACCAAGCCTCATTGCCACATTTACATATATAATTCCCTACAAATACTAACCAATATCGAAACAAGTATCACTCCTATAACTAAATCAACCATAATAGACATTCATTCAACCATGAGAATGCATCTTTCATAAACTCAAAATGAATATTAACTATCATTTAAAGCTTAATACAAATTAAAGGGTTTCCAACCCGAGCCAACACATTTGGCGAATTCTCAAAGACACAAAATAACAAAGTTTAAGTCATATACATGCCATATTCAAAAATATAAATCCAACTATACTGAATGCTTCCGTTGATAGTGTGATCGATATCTCTGACTTCCGATGATCCTTGAGCTAGTTAGGCGGCACTAAAAGGAAATGGAAGGGAAATGGAGTAAGCATAAAACTTAGTAAGTTGCATATAAGTAAGTACACAACAACAACATTTAATCAATGATCCACATGCTCATGATACTAAGGTAGGCATAGGCATTACTTACTCATTACCATCCATACTAGTTACATATTGTTCAATGAGCTCATGTCTCATACGTACCAATTAGGTACCTGTACCACTCACAATACGGTTATACTTTTCTCATTATATTAAGAACATAACGTCCACCGTTGAACCATTTGGAACACTACCGGATATTCATTAAGCCTCAAACCTGGGTAAAGTGCCGATGCTATGTCCCAGACATAGTCTTACACTGGCTCATATCTCAAGTTGATGCCATGTCCCAGACATGGTCTTACACTGACTATCATCTCGTAGCCGATGCATGTCCCAGACATGTCTTACACTGACTTACGACTCGAGGCTGATACATGTCCCAGACATGTCTTACACTAGTTCTCGTCTCAATGCCGATACCATGTCCCAGACATGGTCTTACACTGGCTCTCATAATGTGGCCGATGCATGTCCCAGACATGTCTTACATTAGCTTACACTCAAATGACCCAAACGTCATGACATGAATATCCGATTTATTTCTTATGTTTGAACAAGAACTCTACTATCTCTATTCTCATCATACCATCTCAATTCTACAATCAAGCAATTCATGCTATATTAATTCAAATACAATTTAACACATACATTAGTAATGTAGTTGTATCATTTACATACAACTTACCTCGAATTACAAAATGTGGCAACTAGTCGGTTTAGTCAATTTGCTTGGTTTTTTCCCGGTCTAGGTTTGGATTTGAAAATTCTTGATCTAAAATAGAAAAATGCACTCATTTAATCACTAAATAAAATTAAACAATTAAAAATTCACATCTTCGACAAAATAACCATTTTGCCCCTAGACTTTGGCAAAATGACCATTTTACCCCTATGCTCAAAAATCTTTTTTTATCGAATTTCTTCGCATCTTAAACTTATCTAAACTCTTTTTACTCTTATAGAAACCCTAAATTCTCTCTATTTCACACATTTATCACTTATTTTACAACTTGTGCAAAATGGTCCCTTTAGGTGTTTTCATGATAACACATTTCACAAAAGTTGTCTATTACACAACTAAGACTCATATTCTTCCATAAAATTTTAGAAAACACCCTAAATGCTCTCATGGAAAAACCCTAGACCTTCAACCATTTTTCAAGATATACCCCTTATTTGAAAGCTCATGCTTCAAGGGTCTCAAAAATACAAAAATCATCAACAAAGGACATGGAAATCACTTACTTGTGAGTGCTTCAAGTTACTGAAAATTTTAAACTCTGAAACCCTCGTCAATGGATAATTTTAGGTGGAGAAAAGAGATGAGTAAGGGATAATATCATCCTTTTTTATTTATTTCTATTTTAGTCAAAATTGGTCACCTAACCCAACAAATTTTGAAAATTTTGACCACATATGTCTCCTATGGCTGGCCACTCTATTTCCAGGGGTCTAATTGCCCTTTAAAATCCCCTAATTTTACTTCTCTAATAAAATAATACCTTTAGCTATCAATTCAAGACTTTTTCATTTTATGCGATTTAATCATTTTTTGCAATTGGGCTCACAAACGTCAAAATTAGCTCGCCAAATTTTTCATGTACTATTATAAACATGCTATGACTCCAAAATAATAATAAAATAATTTACTCGACTTTGTATTTGTGGTCCTAAGACCACTATTTTGACTAGTCGCAAAATCGGGTTGTTACATTTCTCTCCATTTAGGGATTTGCATCCTCGAAAATCTTACCGGTGAATAAGTTCAGGTACTGATCTCTTATAGTCTCTTTGGGTTCCCATGTGGCTTTCTCGACTCCATGTTTATGCCACAAAACTTTTATCAGTGCTATACTCTTATTTCTCAACTGTTTGACTTCCCGGGCTAAAATCTTAACTAGCTCTTCACCATAAGTCATGTCCGAATGAATCTCAACCTCTGACGGCGTAATCACATGTGAAGGGTCCGATCTATATTGACGTATCATGGACACATGAAACATGTCGTGAATCTTCTCTAACTCTGGTGGTCAAACCAATTGATAGGCGACCGGTCCTACTCTCTCGATAATCTCATAAGGCCCTATGAAATGAGGACTCAATTTACCTCTTCTACCAAATCTGAGAACTTTCCTCCACGGGGACACTTTCAAAAATACCTTATCACCAACTTGAAATTCAATTTCCTTTCATTTCAAATCCACGTAGGATTTCTGTCTATCCGAGGTGACTTTCAAGCAGTCACGAATTACTTTAACTTTCTGTTCAGTCTCTCTAACTAAATTGACCCCGTGAACCTGGCTCTCTCTAAGCTTAGTCCAATATAAGGGCGTTCGGCACTATCGCCCATACAAAGCCTCATAAGGTGCTATTTTTAGACTTGTCTGATAACTGTTATTATAGGTAAATTTAACCAACGGTAGATACTTTTCCCAACTGCCTTGGAACTCAAGGACGTAACACCATAACATGTCCTCTAATATCTGAATTTCTCTCTCTGACTGACCGTCGATTTGTGGATGGAAAGTTGTGCTAAAACTTAACTTTGTTCCCAATCTAAAACTTAACTTTGTTCCCAATGCCTATTGTAACTTTTTCTAAAACCTCGAGGTAAATCTTGGATCTTTGTCTGAAATAATCAATATGGGCACCCCGTGTAGTCTCACAATATTAGAAACATACAAGTCGGCTAATCTCTCAAGGGAGAAATCGGTACGCACAGGTATGAAGTGTGCCGACTTTGTTAGCCTATCCACAATAACCCAAATAGCATCCTTTTTCTTTAGGGTTACTGGCAAACCCGTCACAAAATCCATAGTGATCCGATCCCACTTTCATTCGAGGACCATAATAGGCTGAAGTATACCTGAAAGTACTTGGTGTTCAGCCTTAACTTGCTGACACACTAGGCACTTAGACACAAACTCTGAAATGTCTCTTTTCATCCCTGACCACCAATACATTTTCTTTAAGTCATTGTACATTTTCCTACTACCTGGGTGGATAGACAAATGACCACTATGTGCCTCTCTCAGAATCTTCTGAATAAGCTCATCGTTCTTGGGTGCACAAACTCTATCGTTAAACATTATACATCCATCGGTACCAATACGAAAATCTGATTCAATTCCCGACTCACACTGAGTTCTCTTGGCTTGCAATTTCTCATCACCTTTCTGAGCTTCACGGATCTCTTGAAGAAACATCGATCTAGCTCTCAACTCTGCTAGAATCGAACCATCGTCAGACAAAGTCATACTAACTTTCATTACTCTCAGTGTAAATAATGATTTTCTACTCAATACATCGGCAAGCACATTCGCTTTTCCCGGGTGGTAGTTGATAATCAACTCGTAATCCTTTATTAGCTCTAACCATCGTCGTTGCCTTAGGTTCAACTCCTTTTGAGTCATCAAGTACAAAGCTCTTGTGATCAGTGAACACCCGACACTTCTCGCCATATAGATGGTGTCTTTAAATTTTCAACGCGAATACTATGGCAGCCAACTCTAAATCATAAGTCGGGTAATTTTTCTCATGTGGCTTTAACTATCTTGAAGCGTAAGCTATAACCTTACCTTCTTGCATAAGCGCGCACCCCAAACCATTCAAAGAAGCGTCGCTATATACCACAAACTCCTTGCCCGACTCCGGTTGCACTAATACTGAGGCTTCGGTCAATAAAGCCTTTAATTTATCGAAACTCTGCTTGCACTTTTCTGTCCATTCAAACTTGACATCCTTTTGCAGTTGCCTTGTCATCGGCATAGCTATCATATAGAATCCGTTTACAAACCGTCTATAATATCCGGCTAAACCCAAAAAGCTTCGAACCTTAGTTACATTCCTCGGTGATTTCCACTCAACAATAGCCGAGATCTTGCTTGGGTCAACTCTGATCCCGTCACCAGACACAATGTGCCCTAAAAATCTGACCTCTTTAAGCCAGAATTCACTCTTGCTGAACTTGGCATAAAGCTGTTTATCTCTCAAAGTCTGTAACACAGTTCTCAAATACTCTGCATGTTCACTCTCATCACGCAAATAAATCAATATGTCATCGATAAAGACGACGACAAACTTATCTAGATACAGTCAAAAAATACAGTTCATCAAATCCACAAACACCACCAGGCCATTAGTCAAACCAAAGGGCACGACGAGGAACTCATAATGACCGTATCTCGTCTAAAAAGCAGTATTCGATACATCTTGCTCTTTAACTCTCAACTGATAATAACCAGACCTCAAGTCTATCTTGGAGAGCACCGTGGGTCCCTTCAACTGATCGAATAAATCATCTATCCTTGGCAAAGGATATTTGTTTTTCACAGTTACCTTACTGAGTTGTCTATAGTCGATACATAACCTCATCGACCTGTCTTTCTTTTTCACAAACAACACTGGTGCGCCCCACACTAAATAACTAGGTCTCGCAAAACCTTTATCTGTTAACTCTTGCAGCTGTACTTTCAACACTTTCAACTTTATCAGATCTATTCTATATGGAGCAATAGAAATGAGTGTCGTACCGAGGACTAACTCAATTTCAAATTCTATCTCCCTCACTGGACAATCCGGGTAATTCTTCTGGAAACACGTCTGTAAACTCACAAACCACTGGTACCGATTCAATCTTCAATTCAGACACTTGAGTATTCAACACATAAGCTAGATAAGCCTCGTATCATTTTCTCAAATATTTCTCGGTAGTCAAAGATGATATTACTACAGTCAGATTATCTGACTCATCTCATCTAACTCGAAGAACATTCCCGTCTTCACATTTCAACTCAATTATCTTTTTCCTGCAGTCCACTACAACACTATGAGAACTCAACCAGTCTATTCCAAGGATTACATCAAACTCATTAAACAGTAGTAACATCAAGTTAGCTGGAAAACAATGACCTCTAATTGTCAAAGGGCAATTTCTACATACTTGGTCCACTAGTACATGTCTGCCTAAAGGATTGGACACTTTTATTACAAACTCAGTGAACTCTACTAGCATACCCATACGAGGTATCAATTCCATACAAATATAAGGGTGGGCATATCCCGGGTCAATTAAAGCGACAACAGATATTTCATGGATAGAAAAGGTACCCATGATCACGTCGGGAGACTCTGCCTCTTCCGAGCACGTATAGCATAAGTTTTTACAAGCGCTCTGCCATCGGACCTCACCACACCATCTCTTGGCATGCTTCTACTGCTAGCCCCACTTCTGGGGTTCCTCTGTGGCCTACCCCTCAAAGGGGCACTATTCGCTTTCACATCTTGTTTTCTCTCTCTCTCTCATCCAATTTAGGATAATCACAGAAGTGTTCCAATAATGCCTACCACATTGCGAGCATTCTAGCCTATTTGGCCGAGTGTTACCAATACTTACGACCTAAGTGGTCTGGGCTTTAGAAGTTGTGTTCTGCTAGTTCTTGTTCCTATTCGAATACCCCACCGAAGCATTCAATCAGGTAGTGAACTCTCTCGATCTTTTAGATGAGGACTGATGTAATTTCCCCATCTGTCTCTTCTTTGAATCTCATGGGTTAAAAGCCGCTTTTCTCCTTTCTTTAATCAACCCTTCAGCCTTACAGGCTCTTTCAACAAGTGCTACAAATTCCCGCAGCTCTAAGATGCCGACAAACACTCGAATATTTTCATTGAGACCGTCTTCAAACCTCTTACACATGGTGGCTTCTGTAGATACGCACTCCCGCGCATACTTGCTAAGCCTCACAAACTCATGCTCATATTCTGTCACGAACAAACTCTATGTACCAAGCATCTATTATTCAGAGGTGGGCTTCTCTAGCCCCTCCGCTTTGGCCCATAGTTACAGGCTCACTCTCTCCTGGCGCGGTCCCTTCAGCGGGAGCCGGCGCATTACTTTCCACATCGTCTACCGTGGCTCTATCAGGATCCATTTACTATATGAAAACATAATTTATAATCGTAAAAAATCGTCACACTATTAATATACAATTATGGTATGTATAGCTAGACTCGTACTCTCGCTAGATTAGTCCTAGAACCGATTAAGCCATAGCTCTGATACTACTAAATGTAACACCCTATACCCGTAACCCACATCGGGGAGGAGTACAAGGCATTACCTAACTTGAACTCATGCATACAACCAATCTCAAGTCACCGAGACTCAATTCAAACTTAAAACTTTTCTAACATTTACCTTAAACTTCTTATTATGAGACTATGAGCCCCAAATCTATCATTGAAATCTATCTGGAGCCATTCCGGGTCCTTAAACCAACCTAAAGAAATTTGCCTTTAAAACAAGGCACACGCTCGTGTGACCATTTCGATACGGTTGTGCTGATGGCCCATGTGGCTCACATGGCCTAAGCACCCTAGGACACGCCTGTGTAGAATTAATTTCTAATTCACACCTACAAGGGTTTTTACACGTCCAGACACACGCCCGTGTCATTGGCTTGTATCCTTCATAGGGCCACGACACGCTTGTGTCCTAGCCCGTGTGCAAAAACCTGGGTATTCTATTTCTGACGTCAGCGTGCTTATAATGTCACACGTCCAAGGCATGCGCCCGTGTGCTGGGCTGTGTCCTCTACACGGCTGAGATACACGGCCGTGTCTCTACCCATGTGTTTATTATTATGCACACTGACTTGAAATCTTTACGTGCAGGAGACACACAGCTGAACCACACGCCTATGGGACAAATTGTATGTCACACGCAGCCTAGGCACACGCCCGTGTGCCTACCCGTGTGGACAGTATAAGGCTATTTACCAAGCCTCATTGCCACCCTTACATATATAGTTCCCTACAAATACGAACCAATATTGAAACAAGTATAACTCATATAACTAAATCAGCCATAATAAACATTCATTCAACCATGAGAATGCATCTTTCATAAACTCAAAATGAATATTAACTATCAGTCAAAGCTTACAAATTAAAGGGTTTCCAACCCGAGCCAACACATTTGGCAAATTCTCAAAGACACAAAATAACAAAGTCTAAGTTTTATACATGTCATATTCAAAAATATAAATCCAACTATATCGAATGCTTCAGTTGATAGTGTAATCGATATCTCTGACTTCCGGGGATCCTTGAGCTAGTTAGGCGGCACTGAAAGGAAATGGAAAGGAAATGATGTAAGCATAAAGCTTAGTAAGTTGCATATAAGTAAGTACACAACAACAACATTTTATCAATGATCCACATGCTCATGATACCAAGGTAGGCATAGGCATTACTTACTCATTACCATCCATACTAGTCACATATTTTTCAATGAGCTCATGTCTCATACGTACCAATTAGGTACCTGTACCACTCACAACACAGTCATACTTTTCTCATTATATTAAGAACATAACATCCACTGTTAAACCATTTGGAACACTACCGGATATTCATTAAGCCTCAGACGTGGGTAAGGTACCGATACTAAGTCCCAGACATAGTCTTACACTGGCTCATATCTCAAGTCGATGCCATGTCCCAGACATGGTCTTACACTGACTATCATCTCGTAGCCGATGTATGTCCCAGACATGTCTTACACTGACTTACGACTCGAGGCTGATGCATGTCCCAGACATGTCTTACACTAGCTCTTATCTCAATGCCGATGCCATGTCCCAGACATGGTCTTACACTGGCTCTCATAATGTGGCCGATTCATGTCCCAGACATGTCTTACACTAGCTCACACTCAAATGACCCAAACGTCACGGCATGAATATCCGATTTATTTCTTAGGTTCGAACAGTAACTCTACTATCTTTATTCTCATCATACCATCTCAATTCTACAATCAAGAAATTCATGCTATATTAATTCAAATACAATTTAACACATACATTAGTAATGTAGTTGTATTATTTACATACAACTTACCTCGAATTACAAAATGTGGCAACTAGTCGGTTTAGTTAATTTGCTTGGTTTTCCCCCGGTCTAGGTTTAAATTTGGCAATTCTTGATCTAAAAAATGCACTCATTTAATCACTAAATAAAATTAAGCAATTAAAAATTCACATCTTTGGTAAAATGACCATTTTGCCCCTAGACTTTGGCAAAATGACCATTTTATCCCTATGCTCAAAAATCGATTTTTTTATCGAATTTCTTCGCATCTTAAACTTAGCTGAACTTTTTTTAATCTTATACCAACCCAAAATTCTCTCTATTTCACACATTTATCACTCATTTCACAACTTGTGCAAAATGGTCCTTTTAGGTGTTTTCATGATAATACATTTCACAAAAGTTGTGTATTACACAACTAAGACTCATATTCTTCCATAAAATTTCAGAAAACACCCTAAATTCTCTAATGAAAAAATCCTATACTTTTAACCATTTTGCAAGATATACCCCTCTTTTGAAAGCCCATGCTTCAAGGGTCTCAAAAATACAAAAATCATCAACAAAGGACATGGAAATCACTTACTTGTGAGTGCTTCAAGTTGCTAAAAATTTTAACCTCTCAAACCCCCTTCAATGGCTAATTTTAGGTGGAGAAAAGAGATAAGTAGGGGATGATATCATCCTTCTTTATTTATTTCTATTTTAGTCAAAATTGGTCACCTAACCAAACAAATTTTGAAAATTTTAACCACATATGTCTCCTATGGCTGGCCACTCTATTTCTAAGGGTCTAATTACCCTTTAAAATCTCTCAATTTTGCTTCTCTAATAAAATAACACCTTTAGCTATCAATTCAAGACTTTTTCACTTTATACGATTTAGTCCGTTTTCGCAATTGGGCTCACAAATGTCAAAATTAGCTCACCAAATTTTTCATGTACTATTATAAACATGTTATGACTCAAAAATAATAATAAAATAATTTAAAATACTCCATATTTGTGGTCCAGAGACCATTATTCCTACTAGCCCTAAAATCGAGCTATTACAAGTAGTTAGAACCGATAGAAAATTAAAAATACTTTTGAAATGAGAAATATTAATCTAGGATATTGAATAAATTATACGAGAATAAAAATTATCGGGGAAAAAGTAAGAAAATTAAAATTTTGAAGTGATAGCATTGAATTAAAGGAAAAATGAGTAAGGGCTAGAAGTGAAATTTTACCAAAATAAAGTATGATTCATGGATGATATTATAAATAAAGTTGAAGGATTAAATGGTAATTACTTAAATTAGATAATTATGAAAAGCTTGATTATTAAGGGCTAAATTGTGAAAAATCTAATTGGTTGGAATATTTAATTATTTTTATTTTAATTAATAAATTAAGTATATTTTTTATATAATATTATAGAAAGATGATGAAAAATCATCCATTTCATCTCCATCTTCACGCCACCTTCAATATTCCACCATATCAACTTTTTTCTTTTATTACAAATAAGTCCTTTCATCCATTTTCAAGCTTTCCAAGCTTGATTCCTCCAATTCCTTTCATGAATCTTAGTAAAATCAATAGAGAAGGTTATTAACCACCTTAATTTCATGAAAAAAGAGTATCAATGGTTGACTTGGAGGAGAGAGAAAATAAGAACTAGGGTTTGATTTCAAGCGAGCAAGGTAAGAATGATAAGTTTTTTTTTTCATGAAATTCATGTTAGTTTCATTTAAATAACATAGATATGTTATTTGATCATGATTTTAACAACTAAATGTTATATATTTTGATATGGAAATGAAGAAAAAGAGAAGAAAAGTGAAGGATTAGTTGAAGAAAAAGGCTAGAAAGTAGCCAAGGAGTAAAGAAAAATACAAGATTTCATCGAAGCTTTGGTTGTAAGTACTTCAAGAATTTTACTTTATTCAATTTTTATTTAAGTATAAATCATGCTAAAATAGTTAATTTAATTGTTAATATGATAATATTATGTATAAAATTTACAAATGGGTAGTGATATATATGATTTAAATTTTATTTATGTTATTGAATTGAATTAGTATATTGAAGTAGTAGTAAAAGGATTAAATTGTAAAGTGAACAAAATAAGTCTTGTGGACTTAAATGTTGAAAAGAGAATGTGAATGAAGTGTGATGAAATAGTGATGATATGGGAAGTGAATGTATGGTTAAATTACAAGTTATATTGAAAGTTTATGTTAAAAATGACTAAGTTGTAAAAAGTAAAAAGTTTGAACTATTTTTATTTGACTAAGTAAATACAATGGAATAAATGTGTTAAAAGCCCATGTAGACAAGATTTGAATTAGTAGGATATGAATGGCATGTAATTAGGAAATCTTATGTGCTTCGGTGCAAATTTCGGTGCGAATGAAAGTGGCTCTTTGATGCAATACTATGATTGTTTCGTATATCCTATGTGTTCTATTTAGTCTACAATGGGTATACAAATGAAACATGGTAAGAGAAGCTTTTCAATGAAATCAATAAGTGAATTAAATCTTTAATATTAATCTATTGTTATGTAACCTCCCAAACTCGGCCTAAACGTTATGGTCCAATCATAAAGGTCACATTGGACACTTAAACTTTGAATCTTCCCTAACACTAGTTGAAAACCTCAAATACGCTCTCTTTCAAATAAAATTGCTGTCACCTTTGTTATCTCGGAAAAAACATTCATTATTAAATCCAACCTTTATTAAGCTAAGTTAGTGGCATTGGCATGGTTTTTAGAAAAACCCTTTTCACATCATTACTTTTGAAAAATAACTTTGATTATCTTGATTGCAGTGAAAAAATCAATTAAAAACCTGATTATTAATTTAGCCAAGTAACATGCTCAGTCCAATTTTAAAATAATCTTATAAACTAATCTCAAGTATGAAACTATGCATGCATGAAAAATCCCCAAAATAGAAATAAACTCAAACCACAATTCAAAAAAAAAACTTTATAGTCCAAAACCAAATAAAATTAGAGAACTTTAAATAAAAATGAAATCTAGGTCTGAAGTCCATCATATGTCTGCATGACAAGTCGGATCCTAATTTTGTTCATTACTTGAGAAGTTGAAGTAATGGGATGAGCTAACTAGCTCAGTGTGAGTTTAAACAACAAGAGCATCTAACATACATTTTAGGCATTCACACAAGAATCCATGTATCACAATCAAAACATCAATAATAATATTATAATTAGTCATGTCATGTCGTAATGCAAAATAAATTCCTACCCCAACTATTTGCTACAAAGCACGAGTTCCTCAGAACTCGTCTGCTAAACTCCAACATTGCGAGCAAAGCTCGATATGGTAAAACCACCGTATAAACATGGTTGTAGAAATTATGCCATTTAAAATGCGATAAAAATATACATTCTCCACAATACTCCCTGTGTAGTGCACTGACTACGTATAAATGCAGACTTAATATGCCGTTAATACTCCACGGAAGTCCTCAGTCAACCACAATATCAAACCTACCTCGATGCGTATGCAAGATGTAATACAATCTCATACAAAGTCATGAATTTGATTCTTTCTCATTTCAGTAGCGCGATCAACATGCCCTTATACATTCATATACTTTCAGTCAATTGGATCATTTATCCAACTTTCAATTCACCATTAAGATGGTGTCGTTCAACATATCACAATGTCATATAAACTTATAATACTTTTCTGAGTGCATGTATAGTAGCTTTTCAAACATTTTATAGTAAATCATTCATACAAATATATCATGCATATGCCTCATTCTCATTCGAAAACATGCTATACATACAACCAACATACATAATATTAACTAGTCATCCACAACAAAATCAATCATACACTCATTCAGTCAATCTCACATCTTTGATAACATGCCAAACAATTAGGGCTCGAAATGAACCTGGTTCAACCATTTACAATTTAATTACTTAGCCATTTAGTCAAGCCTAGCCAGCAAGCTTAGTCACCATTATAACATTAAAAATATTATTAACCATTCATGTTAAAGAGTTAGGAGCCACACCTTATTTTACGCTTTACTGTAGCACACTTGCAAATATCACGATTTCTCTTTAAAAATTTAAAATGAACCTAGATCAAAAATCATCATTAAACTCAATTAATATACCACTTAAATAGCCCCCAAACACTCTTTTATGAGTTCAATCCAATCATTACAATTATAACGATTTTTCAGATCCAAACTAGTTAGGTTCCTTACACTGGTTTGATGTGAAATGTACGCGTAAACGTCTAACAGATTAACTATTGATTTGAGGTGTTTAAGTTAGAACCGAACACAATTAAATACTGATAAATCAGTAGCTATTCCATCATTAAAATATTTAATTTTATCAATTAACAATTTTTCCAACATCTAAACCGAAACTACACATTAGCCCATAATCAACCACACTTACGCTTCCCGAATTATCATATCTAAGTCGACAAATGATCAAGATTGATTTTTCCTAAAGTACACATGATTAAAGGCTGATTAGGAAGGGTTCAAGAACCCAAAATATTTCTGGAAATAGATTGGAAAAATTAAAGAAACAACAACTCACTTTTGTGCCTATAGGTGCGGCACACCACCACCAACGGTGGCAAATCGTGGCTGATTTAAAACCACAATTAAAATCACTTTAAAGGCTGAAAAAATACCCATTAAATCTTTAAAAATCACCCCAATTCCAGATCTAGAAATTTGGGTATTCAACTTGAAAGATCCATTAAGAAATTGAAAAAAAGAAGCACTTACACAAGCTAGAAGAAATGGGCGGCAATGAAACTTCTTGGCAACAATGAAGATCATTCTTGGAGGTCCAAGATTTCATATTTGAGGCTGAAAAATTAAGGGAAAATGGCACCAAGAAAGAGGGGAGAATGATGCAATATCTTGTGGCAAAAGAAAATAAAAAGAGATGGTGGTTCAAGGTTGTTTGGGCAGCGGCAACAAGAGAAAAAGAAAGGAAAATTTGAAGAGAAAGGAGGTGAGGAGAGGGAAGGGACGACTAGGGTGGAGGAAAAATGATTAAAGGCTGAATTAAATTAGTTAAAAATAATATTTATTCCTAGGTTTTACTAGGCTTGGGCAACACACACTATGGGAAAATGAGGGATTTTGCAAAATTTAATTATTTTGCAAGGGAAGGTCAAACTTGGAACCTTAATCTAATTTCAAAAATTCCATAATTATCTATTAATCAGTGGGCTATTTACTTATTTTAGAAATAATTTTGTATTCCCATTAAACTAAAATTTGAGATGTTACAACTTTACCCCCTTAAAGAAATTTCATTCACGAAATTACCTGATTAAAAAAGATGAAGATATTGAAGCTAAATTGAGTCATTCGACTCCTAAGTAGCCTATTCAATGCCATGATTTCTCCAAAGCACTTTGACTAAGGGAATTTGATTTTGCCTTAAAATTGTAACTTCACGATCCAATATTTGAATGGACTTATTCTCAAATGTCAAATCCGGTCTAACCTCGATCTCCTCTATTGGAAAAACATGTGAGGGATCTGATCGATACCATTTCAACATTGAGACGTGAAACATATCGTGAATATAATCCAACTCAGTTGGTAATTCTAGTTGATATGCCACGGGACCAATCCTTCCAAGCACTTGATATGGGCCAATGAACTTAGGGCTTAACTTGCCCTTTCGACTAAACCTCAGAACTTTCTTCCATGGAGAGACTTTAAGGAAAACCCAATCTTCCACATTATATTTGATGTCCCTGCACTTTAAGTCAGCATAAAACTTCTTCCTATTAGAAGCTACCTTCAATCCGAAACCAATTCCAGACCCATAAACTTTCTTTCACCCACTTCAGTCCAACATAAAGATGAGCGACCGTTACGACCATAAAGAGCCTTGTAAGGTGCCATTTGATTGGAAATTGTTATTGTAGATGAACTCTGCCATCGGTAGATACCCCTACGGGTCAATCACACAACTCCTCAACATGTCTTTCAAAATTTGAATGAACTTTTCCGACTGACCATTGGATTATGAATGAAAGGTTGTGTTGAAATCCAATCAAGTACCCAAAGCCTCGTGCAATTTCTTCCAAAATCGAGGATCCTAGTTCGAAATAATCGACACTAACACTCCATGCAATCTCACTATCTCAAAAATATAGAACTTAGCTAACTTTTGAAGAGAATGGCCAGTGCGAACAGGAATAAAATGGACAGATTTCGTCAATCTATTCACTATTACCCAAATTGAGTCTTTCCTAGAAGGTTTCATAGGCAACCCACTAACAAAGCCCATTGTCACTCTCTCCCACTTTCACTGCAAAATTCGAATTGGTTAGAGCAACCCTAATGGAAACTGATGCTTAGCTTTAACTTGCTGACAAGTCAAACATTTTGATATGAACTTGGTTACCTCCCGTTTAAGTCCCGGCCACCAATAAACTTCCTCTAAGTCACAATACATTTTAGTACCATTAGGATGCATAACATAAGGGCTGCTATGTGCTTCCTGAAGTATATATTGTCTAAAATTCTAATTGTTGGGTACACAATTTCTGCCTTTAAAGCATAATATTCCACTAAAATTAATCCCAAAGTCCTCAGTTGACCTATCCTTAACTTGTTTAAACCGAAGTGCTAAAGATTCATCCAAACTCTACTTATCTTTGATTTCTTAAATCCACACAGGTTTCGCTAGCAACTCAGCCAAGATACCCCATCATCAAGCAGACTCAAACGAGCAAACATAGCTCTTAAGTAGGACATTGCCTTCCTACTTAAGACATCAATAACTACATTAGCTTTTCTGGGGTGATACTCGATCGTAAAGTCTTAGCCTTTCAACAATTCAATCCATCTACGTTGTCTCAAGTTAAGTTCCTTTTAGGTAAGGAGATATTTGAGACTTTTGTGATCCGTGTAAATAGTACACTTCTCACCATATAAGTAGTGTCTATAGATTTTAAGAGCAAAGCCAACAACTGCCAACTCCTAATTGTTGTAGGGTAATTGTATTCATGCGGCCTAAGTTGTCTCAAGGTATAAGCTACTACCTTACCATCTTGTATTAGAACACATCTAAGCCCAACATGTGAAACATTGCTATACACAACATACTCCTTACTAGGTTCTGGTTGAATTAGGATGGGAGCTTCTGTCAATACAGATTTTAACTTTTCAAAACTAACTTATTGTTGTTCCTCCTCAACATCTTAGCCACTGGGGCTGCTATTTAGGAAAAACCCTTAACAAACCTTCGATAATACCTAGCGAGACCCAAAAAACTTCGAATCCTAAACATCGAAATTTATTGTTGTTGTCAAGGTCTCACCATTTTACTTTATCAATACTTCTCTTGAATAGGGAAGAGCATTTGGTTTTTTTGGTCAGTTTAGTCAAGTTTTTTTTATTAAATCAACTTAATCAATTATAATTTAAAAAAAATGACTCAACTGAATTAAAGTTGTAGAACTGACATAATCAAACTGAAGTTAGTTATTAGATTTGAATAATATATATTTATTTTATATTTTATAAATTATACATATATTTTAAATAATTAAACAAGATTAAATTAAATCAATATTTAGGGTGAATTACCCATATATGCTAATTTTTAACCAAAGTTACAGGATTAGGCTGATTTTGAAGAGAAAGAAGGAAAACACGTCCAGTTGGACATATTTTCAGCGGATGTGGCAGGAAAATGCTTTCAACTGGATGTGCTTTCCTGCTCAGTCAGCAAAACGCGTCCATCTTCTTTACTGTTATTTGAGGTTTTTTTAGTGTTTTTAAGGTTAGGGTTTAAGGTTCTTTTAAAGGTTTTTAGGGTTAGAGTTTAGGGTTTAGGGTTCTTTTAAGGTTTTTTGTTTAGAGTTTGTAATGGGTTTTGAATTTAAGGTTTAGGGTTTAAGAAAATATTATTTTAGGATTTTTTTAAATTTTAACATTTTTATATATTATTTGGAAATTTTTATAATATTTATATTTGATGGAAAATATAAATTTTAAAATTGTTATAAATATTTTGAGTTTTAAAATAATATTATTTTAAAAATTTCAAATTATTTTGAATTATTTTGTCATTTTTTGTTACTAGTTTGGTAGTTTTCAAAATTGACAGGTACCAAAAGAGTATTTACACCAATCTATTATTCAAATTATTCAAATTGTAAAATTTAACATGATTCGAAATTAAAACTCGAATTACTCAATTTGATTAACAGGAAGTTCGTATTTTTTTCAAATTTTTCTAATTGAATCGAGTTTTGGCCATTTGTAGTTTATGGTAGCTAGAGGTCAACCCGAAATATTCTGAAAATATTACCTCCAGATTCCTAGGATATCTGATGGGTGAGTTGTAAATTTGCAGGGAGTTGAAATTGGGATAACTGAAAACGCCTCCAGTTAATCGTGCTTTCAATGCATGTTCCTGATATGTCACTAAAAATATACCTTGTAGCTAGTGTTTTCACTCTCCCAATTTCAACCCTTACAAAGTTGCCACTCACCCATTATCCCGAGAATTCCCAGATAATATTTTCTGGACCATTTTGCCATTCACCCTTGTTCTATAAATCGATTGTTTTTAGCATTCAATGTCGTAAGCCAATTTCAAGCATACTGAATCGCACGAAGAGGAAGTTTACAAGACGTTTCTTAAGGCATAATTTTGAGCAAACACGTAATTGCATCAAGTAAGTTTCGATTTTAGTTGTTCATATATAATTACAACTCTATTTTTCTACATAATTTTTTTTTTGTTTCCAACATGTGGAATAGGTTATTTCGTTTAAATGAGTAGATGAGTTAATGTTGTTGTTTATTACGACGATGAAATTCGTGACATTGACCTTGGGGTCATTTTTCATCGAAGAACAAAATGCTATTGGCTTTCAACTCGAACATACAATTGTCGGAGTTCCATGCAAGAATTAGACGCATATTGATATTGGACCACCAATACTCAAGTTATATACAGATTTTGCAAACACAAATGATGGTGATCGGAGGTTGACATCTTTTCCAGTTCAAAAGGTCAAAATAGAAGAGAAAGTTGAGAGTCCAACGACATGGTTGTGTGGTGGGTTCATAGCTTTGTTAGAAAGTTCTCATTATGATACCTCAGAATCATCAATGGGAAGACACTCATCGATTTCAGCCCTAGAATTTAACTGTGGTAGATAGAATGTCCAGTAGTCGGTAACTGAAAATTCGACACCTCGGTACAACACTCAGTTAGTGGTTTTGATTTGAACTTCGGGAGGCTGATGTTTTACACCGAGAACACTTACAGGGGTATGGCACAAAGTTCCACCATGGGCAATCCAACAACTATACAAAAAAGGATGATGTACTTCCTACAACCTCTACCGGTGAAGGGACATCCAACCTTAGACATGCAAGAGGGATGAATTGAAGAGGGCATTGAATTCAATGATAATCCAATGTAGGAGTCTGGGCCGGATGGTTCAAAAATTACATTATTTTTTAAACCATCCCTGGTTCCAACTGAACTAGAAGATGGAGGTTCAAATGATGAAGAAGCTTCGCGGTTCAAGGCATATTCATTTCCGAACCACATGCATAATATGGACCTCTCAGCAAAAGGTGGGTTGGAGTTTGCAGAACTCCCGCATAGGTTACCAGGCCATGCTAGTTCTTTGTTGGACGTTGGTGATTTAGAAATGAATGAGTTTTCCTCTAAAGATGCTTTGGTCGCAGCAGTGAAACGGTACAACATAAAAAATAGAGTAAACTTCAATGTTGTTAAATTCTGATTAGAGAAATTCAAAATAAAATGCGCAGTTTAAGACAGTAGATGTCTATGGAAAATCGTGGCTTCTATGAAGAAAAAGACAGGGTTGTGGACCATAAAGATATATATCACTTCACATATGTATGTTGGCATAGATACTGATTCAAGACTGTCTGATATTTGTGGTATTGAATTCCTAATTTTAACGCACTTGTGTTGTTGCAGGTATTACATAGGATTGTCCGAAATTGGATTCGGAGATGATCGCAAACATAATATTACATAAGGTGAAAATGAGTTCTATGATTCCTGTGCCAATTTTAATTGAAAATATCTATAGCCAGTACAAATACACACTGTGATGCCGTAAGGCATGGATTGCAAAATAGAAGTCCTTAGACGATATGCATAATGGGTGGGACACATCGTACAATGATTTGTGGCAGTAGTGTCAGGTACTGGATCAGTACGTACAAGGTTGTGTAACTGATCTGCAAATGGAGTTTGTGTAACCAACAATCAGTTGGTCCATAGATGTCGAGCGTTCCATAATTTTTTCTAGACTTTCGAGCAATGTCAAGAAGTATTCTGGAACTGTAAGCTATTTGTACAAATCAACGACACCTTTATGTACAAAAGATATAAACATTGGTTGTTGGCTGTAGCATAGGATGGTAATCAGAAAATCCTGCCAATAGCCTTTTCAATAACAATAGGAGAAAAGACAAATGTTAAGATTTCTTCCTATCTAGGTAGATGAAGCATGTTGTCCCTTAACCCGATATATGCGTCACCTCTTACAAAGGACCCAGAATACTAGTCACACCATAAGTATTGTATAAGAAATGTGGTAGTGAACTACCACAGACAACACAAGTCTGAAACTCAGCGAGTACAAGTGATTAACATGGGTTTGTATACGCCACTATTTCAATTGTTCGATATTTAATTGCTTGCCAGATGTTGGGATTAAGAGATAAACTATTTACTTTCCTCGACAGGGTACGAGCTCATCAAACACCATTTCCATGAAATGTTAGAAAACTTGCGAGCTATCAATGATTGCAGTGCGAAATACCTTATTAACATACGCTATGACCACTGGGCACAATCATATGACGGGGGTCTACGATACGGGCACATGACAACAAACTTGGTGGAATGCATCAATTTTGTGTTGAAGAGAACTCATCATTTTTTGATAACCTCAGTTGTGAAAGAAATATATTTTTACTTGGCAACACTATTTTTAAAGTGAGCAGAAAAATATGTTAGATAGATGAAGGGTCACGTTTGGTGAGAGGACATTATGAAAAAAATTAGAGAGGCTATAGAACAAGCGAACTGTATGTATTCAGTGTGTCACCCACGCAAAAACCAATCATTTTAGGTTATAGAGTTCGATAGACCTGACCAAAGTATTGTAGGGGGAGCGTACCATGTAAACCTGATACGACAGACCTGTGACTGTGGGAGATTTGAAGCACTTCATTTTTCATGCGCTCATGCAATTGCAACATGTTCCTCAATATGTTTAGATCACATGAGCTTTGTGGATGAAGTGTATAAACCATAACACATGTATAATGTGTGGAAATATGAATTCCAAATGGTCTTAAATGAAAGTACGTGACTGCTGGTATCAAGCGCTCCATTTAATTTAGTACCCAAACCAAAAGGTTTATCGAAATCTACTCAGATACATGACAACATGGATATTCGAGAGAGAAAAAACCAACCAAGGTTATACGATTATTATAGGAACTTAGGGCATACAAGGCCATCATGTCCATACTTGGAGGATACTATGAGGAAAAGACTGTTGGAAAAACAGGTTTGGAAAACGCAGCGAAAAATAAATGTAGGAAAAATCCAGAGTTTAAATTGTTTTTCCAAAACAAGGTATTGATTGTGATATTTAAGATAATAAACACTTAATCAAAATTTTACCTTTTCGATTCGTTTAGGATGAGTGCTTCAACTGCGTAGTTTTCTCAGCTATCCTCAAGCTCACGTTTGTCGAGTGTGAACTTACTTCGAATCAGAAAATTTTTCACGAAAATTACCATTAGCAATTTCTCTAAACTTTTGGGTTAAGTTGTAAATCAGAAAAAAATCTCCAGAAATTTTCTAGAATAATCTCTTTAGAGAATTTTCTCTCTACAACTTTCTCTTGAATTCAAATGTGTGTAAATAATGACCCAATGCTCTCTTTATATAGGGAGAATTTAGATAGTTCAACTATGATTAAACTTAATCACTTTAATATTAAATTTAAACTAATATTTATCTTGATAAATATTTAGATTAAATTTAATATTAAGATAATCACTTTAATATTAAATTAATAAAATACTATTAAGATAAGTACTAAAATAAATTTAAAATTAAACTATTAAACTAATTTTATTTTTGAAATATTTAATCTAAATCAAATTCTCTAGTAGAGTTATAGTAAAAGTGTAACCCTTCCACTGTTCAACCACCAATAACCAATCACCGCCGGCCATCGGGACACCCCCGTCGCAACCACCAGCACTGCCATGCCTGGTGATGCAGGTCTGACACCCTTACAGCACCTCCCGATTCAGCTGCTAGTGGTTCGATCCAGGTCAATGACGACGCGACTGGTCTAGTTTAACCACCGATTGAACCATCGACTCGATTTCACATACTGAGTCCGGTTCGACCAATTTTTGGGTCTTGGTCTCGATTTTGGGCTCCTAGACCCAACTTACGATCTTAGGTCCAATTTTCAAGTTCAACTATCCATTGGGCCAATTTTCTGACTTAAAAATTAACTTCCAAAAATATCATATTAATTTTAATTGATTTGATTAATTTTTCAAAAATCACTTAGATTTTCCAAATTAATTTTGTAAGAAAATTCTTTAATCAAATTTTCTAGTTGAACAATTTTTATGACCACCTAATTTAATTTCACATTGAATAAATCGACTCAATTAAATTATTCCTATAGTCGTAGAATTTTTTTCTGATTCAAATCCAGTTCTATCGAACTTTTGTTAAGCTAGTGGAAGGACCAATCGGACATTTACAATTAGGCTCTAGTGATTGCAATTATATCCAGAAGCATTGTTCTAATAATTCACAATTACTTAATCATGGAGTCAGTCCACAAGAAGTACCATGATTGAAAACTCCTTATTGTATCATCTTTACGATAGTAATTCATCCAACTACTTTGTCCAATGACCTCGTTATGTGTGTGTTACCCTCATATGATATCCTTAATTCCTTTGAGTTAAATTCCCTCACTCAATACAATCCTATTTTATCTCATTGTCACCATTGTGTCTTCTTAATAATTAATATGATCACTATCAATAAATAACTGTGATAAATTGCTCGTTAGAGAACGAACAACCCGTGGCCACGTTCCATATTTATCAATCCACATAATGCCAATGATAGGATATCATTAACTCTTTAATTGAGCTATGAATTCCACAGTTGCTAGTAAACCCATGCCATACACAAGTCATGTACCCAACATTCCGGCTATGAGCTCAAACATCTTTAGAGCATAAGCCACCACTTATATCAAAGCATATGAGTTGCATATAAATGGTCAGTAATTGACTCAAGATTTAGGTAAATCACATCATGAAAGTCACAAGTGAATTAATTCACAAATAGATTCAGAATTAATTCATCTTGGGTCCATTCTAATGTATCATTCTACCAATAAATACATATATGTCTCTACTCATGGAGTCAACTACTTTGATAGTCAAGACTACCTATCTCTCCAATTAGAATTGTAGACAACATAATAATCCTTCTAGGTATTTGAATCAAATGCTCACTTTAATTATTTTGCGGGATTACAAACTCATTTAGATTATCTACTGAAGTATGTTTTCTTTCTCGTAATGTAAACGCTCTTTACAATGCCACTTATCTTCAGTTTGAACTTTAGACAATCAATGAGCTAATATTTCCTTGTCACAATTTTGTTATGCATGCAAAATATAAAAAACATAAATACAAACGATATAATAGTGAAATGTGAAATTAAATTTATTTATTTATTCATCGTTTAAATAAATAGAAAACAATTACATGTCTACTACAATATGAACACATTTTCCAACAAATACCGCAACGAATTTATTAATTTTTTAACCACAATTTTTTTCATTCATTCTCAATTTTTTTTAATTTGTAAATATCGGTTTATTATACTATAGAGAACAATACAATACACAACTTTGTTTCATTTTTCTCGTGAAAAATGGATCTCTGTACAAATTTGCGATATCTGTATAGAATGACCAAATAAAACTTGGCTTACAATATAAAATGACAACAACAACCAGTTTCAATTGAAAAAAAATATTTATTTAAAAACATTTCATATCCAATATTCGTACAATTTTATCGACTAAAACTTAGTTAAACAATTAAGATTTACATGACAAGTAAAAAAAAAAATCACCACTGTCGTCGAGCAGAATGTGTGCCACAACAAGGTGGTCGTCAATTGCGAGACAAAATTCTTCTTCGTTCAAGTTGTAAACTTGGTTCTTCTTCTTCGTCATCTTCGTCTTCATCGTCACCTTCACCCTCGGGTACATATCGCGGTTCCGGCCTCTCATCTTTTTTGCTTTCATCCATGGTTGATTGTGGTGTGCTCCTTGATTTCCATCATAACTCCACTGTTCTACTAACAGGTGGTTGCAAAGCTAGTTACGAAGATGGTCCCCCTTGGTAGAACAATGATCCCGGGGGTGTTTGCGACACTATCGATATATAAGTATATTGTGTCCCATACACCTATAGCAGAAAATACGAAATTCTTGTTGGTGCCGCAAACATAATTGACGTATACATCATTTTTTGATACGTCAGTGGCATCGACGTGTAATATGGTAGGGATAGATGTGGTGGTCCAAAAATAATACCTAGATACAGTGTAGAAACAGAGAAATATGGTGCTTGTGTAAAAAAAATAAGCTTAATGAAAGCACTAAAATAAGCCAATTCATACTAACCGGAGGGTGGTGGTGCGACCATCGGTGCCTTTTCTTACGTTGGTGTTGATGATGGACTCACCTTGATAGTTACTCTAGACCTTGGATTCATAGGTGCTCATTGTGGTCTTCTTGTATGATGTTGCCTACCCCTCGTCTCCTCCGATTGTAGATATGGCTTACCATGGTGTCTAAACCATATCATGTACTCCGGATGGCAGGCTAATTCCCGAGCGATAATAGATCCACAATTAGGTATAAAGTCGAACCTATGGTTCCATATGTTGATATATTGTCCATGGAATTTAACCCAATTTTCATTAGTTCTCCCTCGCTAGTCGATATTATACAGATCTTTGATGTTTGGGGTGCCGATAGAATCGTTTGCCTAAACCTGAACTGCCACGTAACTCTATCAGATTCGTACATCTCTACTGTAGAGTACACTACCAATGACACATTTATGTGCCAGATATTGGGATTCACTAAGAATTCAGACAGGATGCATGCTTGAATTCTCAAATCGGAGTATGACACATTTATGTTCCATATAAGTATATTGTGTCCCATACACCTATGGCAGAAAATACGAAATTCTTATTTGTGCCGCAAACATGATTGATGTATACATCATTGTTTAATACGTCAGTGGCATCGATGTGTAATATGGTAGGGATAGATGTGGTGGTCCAAAAATAATACCTAGATACAGTGTAGAAACAGAGAAATATGGTGCTTGTGTAAAAAAAAATGGGCTTAATGAAAGCATTAAAATAAGTCAAGTCATACTAACCGGAGGGTGGTGGTGCAGCCATCGGTGCCTCTTCTTACGTTGGTGTTGATGATGGACTCACCTTGACAGTTGCTCTAAACATTGGATTCGTTGGTGCTCATTGTGGTCTCCTTGTATGACGTTGCCTACCCCTCGCCTCCTCCGATTGTAGATATGGCTTACCATGGTGTCTAAACCATATCATGTACTGCGGATGGCAGGCTAATTCCCGAGCGATAATGAATTCGCAATTAGGTATAAAGTCGAACCTATGGTTCCATATGTTGATATATTGTGCATGGAATGCAACCCAATTTTCTTTAGTTCTCCTTCGCTAGTCGATATTATGCAGATCTTTGATGTATTGGGGTGCCAACAGAATCGTTTGCCTAAACTTGAACTGCCACGTAACTCTATCAGATCTGTACATCTCCACCGTAGCGTACACTACCAAAGACACATTTATGTGCCAGATATTGGGATTCACTAAGAATTCAGACATGATGCATGCTTGAATTCTCAAATCGGAGTATGACATCCATTCAAACTATAGTACAATAATAATTTTAATTATATATTTACTATTTATTTTTAAATCAACTATGTTAATATTATATAATTGAAATTTTAAAAATTCATACCTCCGTTTCCAATCATTGATCTAAGAGTACTCGTATATCTTTAAGCTCCTCTGGTAGTCCCACGTAACTCCGCCCATGGTTCCACCTATTCAAATAATATGCTAATACAAAATTTTAAAATTTTAATTATAGATGGTATATTATCAAATGAATTTTACCTTATTATGAGTGGGAATGTATAAGGGTAGTCAACTTGATGACTTAAAAAAGGCAACTGATACCGTGCCATGATTGCAGGAGTAGTATGCAACTACTGATTTTAATTTTAATTTCTATGGTTGCATCGCCCGACACATCTCCCAGTACAATGTCGCCAAAATGGCTGACCCTCAACTGAGTCGGCCTACTTCTCTAAAGTCCATGAGTTTAGCAGCCACCTTAAATGGATAAGATTTCGCGATTTATCAAGCATTATGAGACTTCCAATAATCATAAGGATGTACGTTTAAGCCTGTTATTCTCCTTCAATGTTACTTGATTCCGCATTTAGCATGACAAAATTTCTTTTCAACCAATCGACCTTCGAAAATCGTGTCCAAAACCTTCCCTAAAAGTTGCTCGCATACATCTCTCTAATTGACAGCGACAATTGACCCAGTCACTACCAACCCATCCACTGATAACCTAAGCTGTAACTATGCGTTCTCGAGTGTAATTGTACACTCGCCGTATGGAAGATGAAGTGTATGTTTCGGGTCTCCATCTTTCCACAAATGTACTTACAAGTGTGGGGTCCAATTTACACCCTAACCATACGAGTCACGTGAATAAATCTCTTATCTCTCAAGTATGGTTCGATTAAAGATGATGGAGGAGCGGATAGATTGCAAATATATGTCTCCAAAATTTGATCTTTTGGCTAATTATAAAAAAAACATACAAAAACTTAAATTTTAATATAACAACTTAATAAATAAATTAAACTTGATTAAAAATAATAGAAATAATTTATTACCATTTACAATTGAACAATGAAATGTACTTGCCATTTAAACGAATAAGAGAATTTATATAATTTTAATAAATATAAATAAAAATCGTAATACAAAATTAATTAAAAAAAACTTAAGACAATTTTAATAAAAAATAAAAATGAACTGAGAGAATTGAGTGAAAATTAAGAAAGAATTTAGAGGGAATTGAAAATGGACTGAGAGAGTTGAGAGTGAACTGAAAAAGTGAAAAAATTTGGGGTTTAAATAGGAAAAAAAGTTAACATTAGGAGAGGAGCTGTTGGAATTCAATCATTGTGAAGTAGCTGTTAAGGAAAACGCGTTGGACGCGTTGTGCTGACTAAATAGAAAATCGTGTCAAGTTGAAAGCATTTTCCTACCAAATCTGCTAAAAACGCGTCCAGTTTAACTTAATGCTTTTTTCTTCTCTTTTCAAAATCTGCCTAATCCGATAAATTTCGAAAAATTAGACTAATTTGATAATTTTAGTTAAAATTAACATTTTAGATAATTCACTCAATATTTAAATTGAGTATAATTTTAAATGAACAGTACAATACATTTAACTTATTTTCTATCTTATGCTATAATATCTAATTTCATAGTCACTATTATTTTACATTAATTATAAGAATATACATCACCATCTAAACGCAATTCATTTGAAAATTGAAAAAGGCAAAGATTTTAATCGAAAATTATTGTTTCCCACTTCAATGCTAGGTGTACGGATGTCACGTATTTCAACACCCATTAAAACTTATATTAAGCAATTATTTATAATATAAAATTTCTCAAATCGAAAAACTCAATTTACAAAATGTTCCTGTTACAGTGGGTCAGCTCCAGTAAGTGTGATCAGAAGTGTCAGATCAATAATTACATGGTGAGTGGTGAGTTTACTTTCTCACCAACTTCATCCACCAACAGGGAATAGGGCTTTTAACCTCCCTTTAAAACCAAAATACAACCTCTCTCCGCGTCTCAGATCTGGACACGGTGCTTGCTGTCTCACATGACATGCTAATGATGCTGGACAGTTCATTTCGTTGTTGTTATGTTATAGGTACCAACACCAACGCCAACACCAAATGCCTAGGAGAACTCACAATCAAGGAAAATTTGGAAAACATTGACAACCAAGGTGGAGAAGAAAAATGTAATGTTGTGTCTACAAATTATTCAAATCATTACCTGTATACATTACCATATATATTAGCAGAACAATACAAATGAAATAAAAAAGACAATACAAATAAAATATTAAGTTATTATATATTTAGGGGAAAAAATAGTTCTCAAAAAAGCTGAAGAAACAACACGCAGGTTAACATGCCATCTACTCATGGTTGCACCTGAAGATTTTGAATTACAACTCAATGTCGTGCAAAAGCAGTTCTTTAGTAGTAGGGAATAACTGGCGGAGGAGGAGATGCGTATGATACTCCTCTAATTGGTGGAAGTGGCGTATTTTCAAATGAGGGTGGCGGTGGAGAAGGAGATGGTGGTGGCGGTGGGAATGTATACGCATAGTGGGTTGGTGGGGGTGGGGGTGGGAGAGAAGGGTTTTGATGTTGTGGGGATGGTGGGTAATGCCATTGTTGTTTAGGAGGTGGGGATGGTTTTGAATAGTGATGACCAGGTGCTGGTGCGTATGGTGAAGGGGTTGAATGTTGGCTTGGTGGTGGTGGTGCTGATACGGGAGTTGTACACTCTGGTGGGGGTGGAGGAGGAGGTATAGGATGACATGACTCCTTGGGTGGTGGATGAAACTCTACTGGTGGAGGTGGAGATTGAGTCCCCGCATGCTCATGAGATGGTGGTGGAGGTGGACTTGCTTGCTGCCCTCTTGACGGATAAGGAGGTGGAAAATACTGAACTTGAGGTGGCGGCGGTGGAGGCGATGAATGACTAGGCGTGGGAACATAATGAACAGATGGGGGAGGAGGAGGTGCATAATGGGTACTTGGTGATATACTCTTTGTTGGTGGTGGCGGCGAAGGTGTGTTGTAGTAATGGTTTGGTGATTGTGGTGGTGGTGGTGGTGGTGGATTATTATAGTAATGGCCTGATGGAGTTGGAGGTGGTTGCTCCATTGGTGGTGAGGGTGGTGTATTGTGGTAATGGCTTGATGGTGGAGCGTTGGAGTAACGGTTTGGTGGTGGTGGTGCACTATAGTAATGGCCTGATGGGGATGGTGCAGGTGGTTGTACCATTGGTGGTGGAGGTGGAGATTGTATGGGCTCGTAGTGAACAGGCGGAGGTGGCGGTGGAAGATGCGTCTTTGGTGACACTCTTTGAGTCGGAGGTGGTGGAGTTAAAGAGTGAGAGTAATTCGGTGGTGGTGGCGACGGTGGGGAATGGAAAGGAGGCATTGGTGAAGAGTGGGATGACGGTGGTGGTGGAGGATGTGATCTAGTGGAAGGCGAAGACTTCGAAGAAGGTGGGGGAGGGGATTTCGTAAAGGACTTTGGTGAACTGGATTGACGCGGCGTTGGAGGCCTAGGAGCATGCCTCCTTTTCGGCGATGGAGAGCTTCCACCACCACCGCCTGCTCCCCCTCCGCCGCCGGAACTTCCACCACCATTACATTTGAACTTGCTGCAGTCCACAGGGCGAGCAGCATCCGAAGAGCATTCCATGGAAGATCTCTGATCCTTCTTGCCAGGAATACAGTTCATGGTACCATTTGCGACCTCTGCCCCAGATATTGCAGGGCAGCTGGGTGGTCCTCCAGTGAAATAATTGAAAGAGTAGGTAAAGTTTTGCAAGCTGGAAAGCTGGCACACAGTGGACGGAATCACACCGGTGAAGCCATTGTGGGCAACATCCAGCTGCTCTAAGCTCTTCATGCTGCCAATAGTGGATGGCAAAGATCCCTGGAGATGATTGAAGCTGACATCGAAGACAGTAAGCTCCTTGAGCATCCCGATCTGTGGAGGTAAACATCCAGTAAGGTTGTCGTTCATGAGGATGATTTCATTTAGCGTTTTGCCCATCTTCCCTATGCTTGCAGGAATGCAACCTCGAAGATCGTTGTTGGCGAAGACCAGTACCGAAACGGGGGAGTTGCCAAGGTTCTCAGGAATACCAAATCTGAACCAGTTGTCGTTTAAGAAAAGCGCATCAAGTTCCTTGTCGAAAAGCTTGGATGGAACCGATCCTTCAAACTCATTGAACCGGAGATCCAAGTACTTGAGAGAAGGAAGGGAGAGAACCACATTAGGGAACTTGCCTACAAAACGATTGTTGCTCAAGTCAAGCTCATGAAGCAGCTTCATGCGGCGGAAGCTGGTTGGGACAACACCACAAAAACGGTTGGAGTTGAGGTGAAAGAGTGCAAGATCAGTGAGGCGGCCAAGCTCCGGAGGAAGATAACCAGCAATGTCGGCATGATTAAGGTCAATGCCGGCAACCACTCTGATTTTGGGGTTGGAAGGAGAGGGAGCACAGTAGATTCCCATATACGAGCAAACATCAGAGCCATTCCAGTTGGCAGTGAAGTTAAAGGGGTCCGAAAATATGGCAGACTTCCAAGCTTGCAAAGCAATGTAGGCTTCACGAAGCCTTGGGTTCTCAAACCGTAGGTTTGGATCTACCTCATCGGCTGCCGAGCAGATCTGCGAGAAAAATGAAGTAGTAACAAGCAAGAAACCCAGAAGAAAGAAGCGGGGAGAGGGAGGAGACATTTGCAGATGAGATGGTTTGATTCACAACAGGAATGACAGAGAGTAAGTAGAAAAAAAAATAGTCACATGAAGATGTGTGATTGTGCCATATGTTATTGTCCTGAACTGAGCCACATGGTTTGCTTTATAAAGCATAATAATTATTTTTTTTAGCCTCGATTTTCACTTTTCCTTTCTGGGGTTATATTTTAGTTATTTAAAATAATATAAAAAGCTTTGAAAAGATGAATAATAAATTGATAACAGAGCAGCAGCAGCAGAGCTGATTTGAATTAGGATAAAAAAACACACTGCTTTGCCTTCGCAAATTGCATGTATCAATGAAAAAAAAAGAAGAAGAAAGAACATGATGACATGCTGGCACGTCTCATCAGATATCATTGGTAGATTTTTGTGTTTCTTTTCTTTTGTTTTATTTATGGGAAGAAGAAAGAAAACTGGACCCGCTGGCATTAGATTGGATTCTCCCATCCTTGCAAGCAATCAGCAATGCGCGTTGCAAGTGTCAACTGGTTTGGAATGGTGCGGGGCACATCTATACATAATTTTTATCAATACAAAAATTTGGCTAAATTAAACGTAGATGTCCGTTTTTTTTTAAATGGCTAGGTTGTTGTTTTAAGATTTAAAAAAATAGATTAATTTTGGAGATAATGTGTGAAAACCCATTTTTCCTAACATATCAGCAAAAAATCATTCAGTTGGACTAGATTTTTTGCCAATTGTGTAGAAGTGCGCTAAACTAGACACGTTTTTCATACTTTCTCTCCAAAATCAATTTGTTTCCCTAAATCATAAAAAAAATGATCTATTTGGCCAATTAAAGAAAAAAAAAGGCATACATGACTAATTTATCCCCAACATTTTTAATAAAAACATTATAAATTTTGGTATATGTTTTTTTTCTTGAGCATATCATATAACTTTCGTTTTTGACAATTTTCATTAAGTTATGACTTTTTTGTACAACTGTGATTTGAATCTAGGTTATCCTTAAAGAAGGTGTATATCTGACCAATAAGCCACAACTTGAGACTCTTCATTAATATATGATAACTTGACATAGTTTTTGTAACACCCTATACTCGGCCTGGTCGCCAAGCCCGAACATAAAGATACCATACCACCGTCAAATAATATACTCATAATAAATTGTCACATTTTTAAGAAATCATCCTCTTTAACAATGAGCTTATAAATTTTTAGTCAAACATATATCAATCATCATTAAAACATGCCAAACATACTTTAAATAAACTTATAATAATAATTGAACATGCGTTAGGCTCACTTAGCGAAATTTCAAAACTAACTACGTAGGTATCGATACTGGAGGTGAGGTATCAATAATTCTCTCAAGTGGTATCGGTACCGCTTGGAAAATTGGTACCAAAACTGCTTACTATTTCTCACTTAAAAACTCAAACCTCGAAAATCATCGATACCTCTGCCAAAGTATTGATATTTCTACCCCGAGTATCGATACTCATGATAGGGTATCGATATCAATTTACAATTTTAACTTCCTGCATATTTCAAAGTCACAGAGGTATCGTTTTTACAACACGAATATCGATAACTCTACTTTAAACTAGAAAACTATAACACACATAAACATATAAGTCATTCCCACTTGTACTAATTCATCATGCTATCATATCATCAAATAAACATCAAAAAGACTATAATCACAGTTTCAAACATCGAGAATAAGTCCGAGCAATAATCAACATATCACCATTCAAACCTTTAAATCCTAATAACAAATAAGCTATGGAAACATCCAAAATATCATGGAAAAATTCATGCAACAATTCTACCATATTGCTTTTATTTCCCCAAAACATAAACAAATTAATAACACCTTCGAAATAAAGCTAACGTCTTGCTTGGATCACCCATCGAAACCATACCGTTCACACCGGCACTTAACTACTTTGCAAGGGTTTTAAAAAAGGAGTGGGTGAGCTTAACAAGCTCAATGAATGCTCAGAATAACCACAATGCAAACAATTCATCAAGCATAAAAGAAACAACCATATAATATAACCTCAATAGTTTCAACTCTAGTGTCATATTATACTTACTCGTGCATTATTACTAGTTTTTTTTACATGGTAAACATATTCACTTTAAAGCAAACATCACATTACACATATATTCACATAACATTTAAGCATTTATCACAATACTCATATAATTACATAACTTTCAAGCACATATCGCAATACTTATATAATCACATAACATTCAAGCATATATCGCAATACTCAAGAACATGTTTATAGATAAATTGCATAATGGTCACATGACATATAAACACATATCACAATACACACATATTCATAATTTAAGATAATTTGGCATTTGAGCTATGAAACATAAAAGTGAGCTCTATCATCACTCATTGGATACATGGATCTCCAATACACCAAACATAGACTTATAAAGTAAAAAAAGTCCTAAAAGTGAAGCATAAAGCTAACACTCTCCTTATTTCCTCTTTCATATCCCGTTGAATAAAGCTTAGCTCACATTCCCTTATCCCTCCAACATGTCTCAGGGCCTTAACGCCCAAAATCACTGTATGTATAGGTGAGTACTCACAATCCTATGGCATGTCAACTATATCCAATAGTTTCAAGATCATAAGGCCAAAATATCCGGAATCAAACACATGTCACTTATCGATTATCCTTGTACTATCATTGCATATTTGCATCTTTAGCAAAACATTGCCACTGATATTTAACATATACATAACTTGTACACATTTGCACTTTCACAATGTTTATCATAATCATATATCACATGTTATAGCATATCATCTCATCTTATCTCAATTCACTATTCACAAACACATGATATATGATAAAAGTAACAT